>NC_068914.1:44118836-44444284 GCF_023091745.1 Budorcas taxicolor | reverse complement strand
GATACAAAAATTGGACATTTTTATTTGTTCAAATATATCCTTTCTTCATGGCCTCTTGGTATTGTCTGGCTTGGAAAGAGCATCTATACTCTAAGTTTATACAGATAACCTCTTTAATCAAAAATATTCTTATTATTTGTATTTTTAAAAATATTTAAGTCTCAAATCCTTTTGGAATTTATTTCTGTATATAGTGTGAAGTAAAAGTTCAGCTATGTTTTCTTTTGGATGAAGAATTTATTATGCCAGCACTATTAATTATTAAAGTAATTATTATTTTCTTTATAAATTGAAATATTACTTTGGTTATTATTGTCCTTTATGTCTCTTGAATCTCTTCCTATGCTCCAATGTTGTCCATCAGTCCATCCAGCTATCTCTGTGCCAGTGGCAAATTTCACTAGATTACAGTGAATTGGGGTCATTTTACTTTGTGGTACACAAGGACAGAATCTGCTTTTTTTTTTTTTTTTTTGCTGGTGGCTCTGTGGGTAAAGAGTCTGCCTGCAATACAGGAGATACAGCAGAAGTGGATTCAGTCCCTGAGTTGGGAAGACCCTCTGGAGAGGGCATGGCAACCCACCCCAGTATTCTTGCCTGGAGAATCCAGTGGTCAGAGGAGCCTGGCGGGCTACAGTCCATAGGGTTGCAAAGAGCTGGACATGACTGGAGCGAATGAGCACTCATGCACACAACAGAATGCTGTAGGGTCTGAGTCCCCCACCCCAAACAAGCAGACAGCCAGAAAGCCAGGCTGAGCCACTCCAAATCCTGTTTGGAAGAAGAAACAACATAAATAACTAAGGAAATAACTCTGCAAACTAAGATAATAATGAAAATAATTCAGAAATGAGCTTCAGTGAGAACTCAGTGTTAGTACTGAGAAGTTGAGCAACACCAGCTTACAAGTGATACTGAAGGTGATGCAGAGGAGCTGCACAAAGACAGCTAGGGATCCCAGAAGAGGAAGGGCCAACCCTGGGGCAGACCACTTGGTGCCCATGAGAGGGGAAGGGCAGGGACACAGTCAGGGCATCCTATAGCCGAGCTGTGAGGGAGCCAGATTTGGTCTTGAATTTCCCAAATAAAGAAACTGTAGCTTCCAGTACAGAAATTAATTCACCTTGCCCCAAAGCACAGCATCAGTATATGAGACTCACCAGGATTCCCCTGGGCTTCCTGCCCTCCCACTCCTCCTTCTGTGTGCTGACCACTCGGCTTCCTGATCACATCCCGCCATAGTACCCCGCTGTCTGCAAATACCCATTGAAGTTCTCTGAAGAATATAAGAAACTCTCCAGGTTCTGTCTAGATAACAATTGGGGGTGTAAGGCTGTTTTCTGTTTCTAAGACTATTTTGTTCAAATTTGTTTTAGGTGACCATGAAAGGGTTCATCCCTTTGAAGGAAGTTTATCAATCTGATGGGAAAACGCAAAGGTGAGCAAAACATCTCTTCTAAGTGCCTGCAGTTAAGGAATCAGGGCCATTTCAGCAGATGGAGGCCTGGGGGAGGAAGTTGCTGCTCCCTCTGACCCACTGGTCTCAGCAGGGCCTCCAGGGGAGAACTTGCCTGGGGCCAAAATCCTTTTCTTTCCTGCAAATGAGGTGCAGGCACAAAGGACCATCAGAAGAACCAGGAGGGCAGTGAATAGGGCACTCAGGGTAGGGGAAAGGCAAAGAAACTAAAACCTTGTGCATATTAAAGAATAACAGATGACAGGTGAAGATGAGCAGGGGTGAGTTTCTATTAATAACATTATCTATTAATAGTGCGGCCATGGGCTGAGTTTATTATCAGCCAAGTCCTGTGTTAAACATGCAAAGGGCACTATTTCATTGCATCCATGCTACAGGCAGAAGAGGAGGGGCAGCAGGGCACCCAGTTATCAGAGGGAAAATTGCTCTGGTTGTAAAGTAATTCTCCTGGACCTCTGGCTGAGGAGCCTGTGTGTTTCCTGTGGTGTGAGGCAGCTTTTCTATAAAGCTGGGAAGAGATCACTTAGTGAGAGAATGTTCTGTTGGAAGAAGATAATCTTTTTTCCTAATTGCCCCAGAATTGGGGAGGTTGCTCCCAGCTCACCTCAAATTTCCCTCCTTACCTCCTTTTCCAATTGTGCCTCCTGGGATCTTGCAGGAATGAGAAACCATCTTTTCACAGAGTCCCACAATTCTTAGGGCTTTTCCCTCAGATACACAAAGATGGGGTTGCCAAAGCTTTGAAATGACTGGGTCACTTCTTGCCGCAACCCACTTGCATTTTTTTAGACAGGAAATGTCTTCCTCCTGCATCAGTGTCAGTGCACTGCTGGAGTGTATCCATTTTCCCACTGCATTTAGACCCTTGAGTGTGTGTTGACCGTAAAACACAAGTTCTGCTGTTCACACAGTATTGCCGTTCTAGCTACATATTTTCTTGTGTTAATAAAACTGCACTTTCCTGGCGAAAGCATCAGTGTCTGGTTTTTAAGTTTGCTGGCTCAGGCTCTGGTTATCCTTGGGAAAAGCCTGGATGGTTGGCTCCTTCTACCAGAGCCAAGCTGGCCTATTTACCAGAAGGCAGACGCGAACACTCTGAAGCAGGATTTGGATAACAGTTGTTCTGACCCTCTTACTTGGTGTCTCCCATCTGTAGCCTCACCCCTCCAGGCCAGACCACCAACTGCAAGTCTCTTCTTGTCCTTTGCAACCATCCTCTTCAGTCATACAGTTCCTTAAAGGTATGATCTCCAGTAAGGGCTGCACTGAATATGCCTCATTTAGTTTGCAAAAGTGAGTTCCTGTGATTTTAATTTATGGATGTTTTGTAAATAGAATCTATTTAAATGCAGCAGAGGAACTTTCTATTTCAGTGAATGCCTCTGGAATACCTATGTAAAGCAAAGAGCCCTTTTTGATCTTGAAAATGTGAATTGATCTGTTTTGCACCTCAGGTATAGAGATTTTCTAACAGTGACCATTTGTGTGTTGAGGGGGGAAACTTACAGTAACAATATGAGGGGACACCCAACTGGCTGTCTCCACCTTGGTTCCTGAGGAAGAGAGGCTTCCTTTCCCCCCAGGTGGCCAGGTATGGATGTGAAGAATCAAATTTGCCATGACATTACATATGCAATTGTGGCAGCAAGTCCTTTGGGAGGTTCTTTTTATCCTCTTATAGAAGGAATGCTGTTCTTGACTCAGTTAACTCAAAGGAGGATTTAAAGCTGCAGTCTCCTTGCCAGTGCTTGGCTGTGTAAAGACAGCGTTGGGTACCACAAAATTCTATATGGTTTACACATTAATCACATATTTTCAAGAGGTGCTATTAAGCAGAAGTGGATTAAGACTCCTTCAAATATTATAACTCTCTCACATTTTGATATTTTGATACTTTTCTGCCTTCACTGTGAGGGAAGCCATAACTCTCCTGAACAGTTGTTAACTAATAGTGAATTAAATCCTGAAGCTGTATTTTTATATCATCCCCCACTTGCCCTTCAGCTGTGATAACCAGAGATGACACTGGGGACTCGGATATTAGCTGGGCTTGTCCACACGTGTGAGAGATGATCTCCTCAGGGAGAGTGTGAGCAAGGTGGCCTTGGGATACAGCCTAACCACACAATCAGCATGGAACAACACACACACCAAAACACAGCCACGCCAACACACACACAGACCTCTCACACACACACATCCCAGTACACAGGTGGACAGATACACACACACATACTCTTCCAGCACTGTCAGACATCCTATCCAGGCAACCTGGAGCTTTACCTTGGCTAGGAGACGTGATAGTGTTAAATTAGTTTAACAAGGAGGGCCTTAGACTGAAAGGTCTCAGATGCCCAGATGCCTCTACAAGCAAACCCAAATCTAACCCTGTAAATGCCTCAAGGCTACAAAATTGAAACCTGAGGACACCCAGTCACAGTCAACCAGGCTTTAAGCTCCCAAACAATCAGTAACCTCCTTGCTCTGCTTCCATACCTCCTGTGTAAAAGTCTCTCCCCAGCTCCTCTGACTGGAACCTCCTAGCCACGTCCAACTTGACCAATTTAATTTTTTTCTCCAATTAAATTAAAATTAAATTAAAAATTTAAATATGCTTGTTTATCTTTTTTCAATTTAATTTAATTTTTATTTTATATTGGAGTATAGTTGATTTGCAATGTTTTGTTTGTTTCAGGTGTAAAAAAAAATGATTCAGTTATACATATACATCGGAGAAGGTAATGACAACCCATTCCAGTACTCTTGCCTGGAAAAATCCCATGGACAGAGGAGCCTGGTGGGCTGCTGTCTATGGGGTTGCACAGAATCAGACATGACTGAAGCGACTTAGGAGCAGCAGCATACATATACTTTCATCCATTGTTTTTCAAATTATTTTCCCTTATGGGTTATAACAGAATTTGGTTATCTATTTTATACATGGTAGTGCATCTGTTAATTCCAAACTTCTAATTTATCTCTTTCCCAATCTTTTCCCTTTGGTGACCAAACATTTGTTAATTGAACAGCACCTCCAATCCTGGTGGGGTCAGGCCATTCTGCCTGATCATTTGCTGGGTCAAGAATGATTCTAGGTCAACGGCCTTCAAATGCTTTGCTCACGTATTTCCTAACATTTTTCATATGTAAACTTATGTACCCCTCATATATTTTTGAGTTGCCATCTAAAATTTTTATATTTATTTAAATAGGCACGAAGAAGAATTTTCAACATGTTTAAAATATTGACATTTAAAACAAAACTGCTATGTCATTCTTTACAAGGACTCTAATGAAATCATAAAAATTTGATAATCATCAATATCTATTTTCATGGATGTGTTGTGTGCTCAGTTGTGTCTGACTCTTTGCAACCCCATCAACTGTAACCCACCAGGCTCCTCTGTATGTAGAATTTTCTAGGCAAGAATGCTGGAGCAGGTTGCCATTTCCTGTTCCAGGGGATCTGCCTGACTTGGTGTCACCTGATCTTGTCTGCCTAATCTTTGTGTCACCTGATCAGGGAATCTGCCTGATCTTGTGTCACCTGCACTGGCAGACAGTTTTTTTTTTTAACCATTGCACCACCTAGGAAGTCCCATTTTCATGGGTACATAACCAAATTATTCTTTTTTGGTAATTTTACATGTTCCTTTTCCATCTGAATATGTGTTTCCATTTTATCTCCCCCAATTCTATCCCTAAAATTCTAATCTAAAATCTTTTTGTTGATCATTCCATCTTCAGTTCAGTTCAGTCACTCAGTTGTGTCTGACTCTTTGCGATCCCATGGACTGCAGTATGCCAGACTCCCCTGTCCATCACCAACTCCCAGAGCTTACTCAAACTCATGTCCATCGAGTCAGTGATGCCATCCACCCATCTCATCCTGTCATCCCCTTCTCCTCCCATCCTCAATCTTTCCCAGCATCATGGTCTTTTCAATGAGTCAGCTCTTCACATCAGGTGGCCAAAGTACTGGAGTTTCAGCTTCAGCATCAGTCCTTCCAATGAATATTCAGGACTAATTTCCTTTAGGATTGACTGGTTTGATCTCCTTGCAGTCCAAGGGACTCTCAAGGGTCTTCTCCCATCTTAGTTCTCTTTTCAATATATATAAAAATTGAAATTTAAAATCTTTAGCTGTAGAGAACAAATGTATGGATACCAAGGGGTTAAGGGAAAGTGGTGGGATGAACTGGGAGATTGGGATTAACAGATATACACTATTGATACTATATATAAAATAGATAAATAATGAGAACCTAATATATAGCACCAGGGACTCTACTTGATGCTCTGTGGTAGACTAAATAGGAAGGAAATCCAAGAAAGATGTGATACATGTATATGCAGAGATGATTCACTTTGCGGTTCAGGAGAAACATAACATTGTAAGGCAACTATACTCCAATAAAAATTAATTTAAAATATATGAAAGATTTTAACTCTCTGGTGATCATGAACTCTATTTATTAAACTTGTTTTTTCTGAATTGCATTCTCAGTATAGTTGACAAAAAAATAATATAGCATACATTTTGACAAATTTAAATAAAAGATTAAATTTAATTTCAATTAAATATTAAATTCAATTAAATATTTCAATTATATATTAATTTCAATTAATATTTTTCTGATTGAAAATTAGATCTTCTAAAATCAGAAGCACAGATATCATGGACAATCTCTATGGTTGTGCGAGACAGCACAGCATTAATTCTATTCCTATATTTCCTCTTTATACTGAAGGAGGAAACAGAACAGGCTCCATTTTGAAAGCAGGACTCCATCTTGGGTTGAACTGTGGACTTTGAGCTCTATGCCCAGTATCTATGGAAATGACATACCAACTGGAAAACCAGACCCCTGGAGGGAAGAGCCCCAGGGCTTGTACCTAGATTCTCCATTGCCTAAAAGAATACTTTAATTATCTGTGTAACCGAATAGAATCATAAATTCTATTATGCTTATTAGGGTATGACCACAGGCTTATTGGTAATTGCCCACTGTTAACTACCTAGGCTTAAGGCATACGAATCAGGGTTAACTTTGATTGTATCTTTCTTTCCCTTTGTTCAGACTAGTTTCAGAGAATTTGGGGAGATGGATTTGAGCAGGTACACTTACCAGGGAAGTCCTAGGGTATATAAGGTTTTCACAAAAACTGCTTGGGGTCCTTGGCTAAGAGGAGACTTGGCTTTGGGCCTGCCGGTGTAATAAACTGCACTTCACTATCTGCATTGTCCCTTCTGAGTGAATTTGTTTCCCAGAACGTGTGGCTACAACAATACAAGTAAAGAATAACAAGTATTGGTCATAGAGATGCATGGCAGTGAAAGGAACTGAAAATTTCCCTCAATTCTTTGAACTCTTTCTGAGTTGCATGCCAGTGATTTTATAATAACTTGACACAACAAAAGTTATTTTTAAGGATCTATGAGCATATAGGATAAGATATTTTTTAATTGTATTGGAAAAAGAAGAATTATATTATTTGCCTCCCTTTCCCCTGTCTCCTAAGTATCACAGTGATTCCCTTAAATGATCTCTTAGGTGCCTGGGGAGATTATATGGAAGCAATGTGCCTTGGAAATGATTGCACCAAAACAAAATATAAGAATTGTCTATTTCCTCCAGGAATGTGCATACTGCAGTTCAAAGGTTATTCCCATTAAGTGAAAAGTGAAGTCGCTCCGTTGTGTCCGATGCTTTGCGATCCCCGTGAGCTGTAGCCTACCAGGGTTCTCCATCCATGGGATTTTCCAGGCAAGAATACTGGAGTGGGTTGCCACTTCCTTCTCCAGGGGATCTTCCAGACCCAGGGATTGAAGCCAAGTCTCCCACATTGCGGGTAGACTCTTTACCGTCTGAGCCACCAGGGAAGTTCCTGAGGAGCCTGATAGACTACAGTCCACGGGGTAGCAAAGAGTCAGACACGACTGAGCAACTTCACTTATTTCCATTGTTCCCCAAAAATGGGTGGAGATTAGTCAGAAAATAAGGTCTAAACTCTAAATTGTTAATATAGATATTATTCCACCTTGACCTTATGTTTTATTTAAAGCAATAAAAAAAAAAGCTACAATCTATTTAGCATATATATGGCTTTTCAGATTCTCTCTCTGGTTGTGTGCATATCATATCGAGATATGTAGTTTTATGTTGAGTGTGAAAGTTGTCTGATGAACTGGGGTGGGGGGAGCTGGGTCCCTTGCCAGTGAAGTTTGAATATTGACATTGATATGATTTCAGTTGTATTCACAGGACAGTGAGGCCTGAGGACTTTGGAGTCCTAGTCACAACAGCCTTGCAAGAAAGATGTTATGATTTCCATTTTTTAGACAAGGAGACACAGGCTCAGAGAAGTCAGGTTTCTTGCTCAGGATCACACAGCAAGTAAGTAGTAGAGTTGGCATTTGGACTTTTAATGTCATGGAAGGCAATCATAAAAGATTCTTTAGTGAGTGAGTGTGGGACTAACCATTTGTGAGGTTATTTTACCCTGATTGGCTGCATCACCTCCTACTGTAGCTATGCCTAGGAAGGTCATAGCCACATTAGGAAATGCTAAATTCCAGCTTCACATACAAGGAAATGTAGAGATGCAAAGCAACTGATCAGAGACCACATGATGATAATCAAATCTATAATAACATAAAGTACTGGTTTCTCACTTCTTTTGAGAGTAGTACAGCATATGGTTTTTCCAGTAGTCATGTATGGATGTGAGAGTTGGACTATAAGGAAAGCTGAGCACTGAAGAATTGATGCTTTTGAACTGTGGTGTTGGAGAAGACTCTTGAGAGTCCCTTGAACTGCAAGGAGATCCAACCAGTCCATTCTAAAGGAGATCAGTCCTGGGTATTCATTGGTAGGATTGATCTTGAAGCTGAAACTCCAAAACTTTGGCCACCTGATGTGAAGAGCTGACTCATTTGAAAAGACCTGATGCTGGGAAAGATTGAGGGCAAGAGGAGAAGGAGACGACAGAGGATGAGGTGGTTGTATGGCATCACCGACTTAATGGACATGAGTTTGGGTGGACTCTGGGAGTTGGTGATGGACAGGGAGGCCTGGCGTGCTGCAGTTCATGGGGTTGCAAAGAGTCAGACATGACTGAGCAACTGAACTGAGCTGAACAGCATAGTGGCTAAGAATAATCTGGAATCACATTGCTTGGGTTCATACCTCAGATCCACCACTAAGAAGTTCTGTGACCTTGGATAAAGTACTTAACTTTTCTGTGCCTAACTTTTTTTTTTTTTTTTTGAAAAATAGACATCAGGATAACACCTGTTTCATCAGATTATTATGGAAATTAAATAAAATAACACAGATAAAGTGTTTGGGAGTGCATTTAGCTGGCACATAGAAAGAACTCAATAAATACATGCAACTGTTGGGAAAAATAGAAAGAGTTAAAAAACATTTGCTTTTTAAGAATTGTGGTATAATATACCACAGTTTTATACATATAAAATTGTATTACTTTAATCATCTTTAAGTGATGTTCAGTGGCATTAAGTACACTCACAATGCTGTGCATCCACCGCCATCCATCTCCAGAATTTTTTCATCTTCCCAAGCTGAAACTTTATATCTATCATACAACAGCTGTCCATTCCTCCCTCTCTCAACCCCTGGCAATCACCATTCTACTTTCTGTCTCTATGAATTTGACTCCTCTAGAGAGCTCATATAAGTGGCATCGTACAGTATCCTTTAGTGACTGGCTTGTTTCACTCAGCATGTTCATCTATGCTGCTGCATGTGTCAGAATTCCATTCCTTTTTAAGGCTGAATCATATATGTTATAGACCTGAAAATATTCAAAGCAGATATCTGTATGGCTGTGTTCATAGCAGCAGTAGTCACAAAACCCTAAAGCTGGAAACAACCCAAATGTCCTCTGATTAAGAAATGAATGAGCAAAATGAGGTTTATACATATACATACTTATACATATCCTATTAAGTTTCGCTCCATATATTTAGATGATCTATTGTTAAGTATATAAGTGTTTATAATTGTTAAGTCAAGTCTTCTTGCTATTTGTATCTTTTATTAATCTGTAAGCTCCTTCTTTGCCTGTTGTAAGCATGTTTGATTTAAAGTCTACTTTACATGGTATTAGTACCACCCGCTCATACTCTCTTTTGTTTCCTACTTTCATGGAATATCTGTTTCTATGTGTGGTTTTTTTTTTAGGTTTTTTTTTTTAATTTTATTTTTTTACTTTACAGTACTGTATTGGTTTTGCCATACGAGACACAGATGTTTCTATGTTTTTATGTTCAATCTATTTGCATCTTTGGTTTTGAAGTGAGTCTCTTATAGATAGCATTTAGTTGGGTCATGTTTTTAAAGTCCATTCTGCCAATCTCTGTCTTTTTATTGGAGAATTTAATCCATTTACATTTAAAGTAATTACTGATAAAGGGGAACTTAATTCTGTTATTTTTCAATTTGTTTTCTATATGCCTCATAGCTTTTTTGTCCCTCATTTCATGCATTACTATTTTCTTTTATGTTTAGTTATTTGTTTTGGTAGTAAAATATCTTAATTCTCTTCTCATTTCCTTTTGTGTACATCCTATAACTATTTTCTTTATGGCTTTCACGGCAATTATATTTAACATCTTAAAGTTATAACACTAAATTGAATTTATACCAGCTTAATTCAGTAACACAAAACTCCTTTCCTATACAGATCTGACCATCGGTTTCAGTTATTGATGTCATAAAATCCATTTTACACATCTTCGGTCCAAAAATATAGACTAATAATTGTTTTTTATGCATAGTTTCTTAAGTCTTTTAGAAAACAAAAGTGGAATTACAAGTCAAAGTTACAATAATACTAGGTTTTATAATTGCCCGGGTGTTTATCTTTATCAGAAATCTGATATTCCTACAGATATCCTATCAGAGATCTGATATTTCTTCCTAAAACTTTGAGTTACATTTAGTGTCCTGCAGATTGAAGGACTCTCTTTATCATTTCTTTCAGGGCAGGACTAGAGGTACAAATGTCTCTCAGCTTTTATTTATATAGGAATGTTTTAATTTCCTCCTCATTTGAAGAAAAATTTTGCTATATATAGGATTCTTGGTTGACAGTTCATTTCTTTCAACATATCAAATGCACTGACTCACTATCTTCCAGCTCCAAGGTTTTTGATGAGGTGTGTGTGTGTGTGTGTGTGTGTGTGTGTGCTCAGTCATATTTGACTCTTTGTGGCTCCATGGATTGTAGCCCATAAGGCTTCTCTGTCCATGGAATTTCCCAGGCAAGAATCCTGGAGTGAGTTGCCATTTCCTATTCCAGGGGATCTTTCTTACCTGGGGATTGAACCCAAGTCTCTTTTGTCTCCTGCATTGGCAGGCAGATTCTTTACCACTGCGCCATCAGGAAGCCCATTTCTGATGAGGAATTGGCTGATAATTTCATTGGGGACCTTCGGATGTGATGAGTTGCTTCTATCTGGCTGCTTTCAAGAGTCTCTCTTTGTCTTTTGCTCTGGCTACTTTCAAGAGTCTCTCTTTGTCTTTTGCTTTTGAAAATTTGATTATAAAGTACATGTGGGTTTCTTTGTTTTTATTTGCTTGGAGTTTGTGGAGCTTCTTGGGTGTTTATACTCATGTCTTTCATCAAGTCTGGGAAGGTTTTGCTCACTATTTCTTCAAATAGTCTTTCTGTCCCTTCCCTTTGCTTTCCTCCTCTGGGACTTCCATAGTGTAAATGCTGAGCATCCTGATGGTGCCCCTCAGGTCCCATAGGCTCTGTTCACTTTCCTTGGTCATTTTCTTTCTGTTCCTCAGATTCAATAGTTTAAATCATTGTATCTTCAATTGTTCTTTCTTCTTTTTGTCAAATATGCTTTTGGCTAGAAAAATCACTCTAATTCATCATATCATTCATTCCAGTGAATTTTTTAGTTTGGTTACTGTAGTTTTCAGCCCCAGAATTTCCTTTTGGTTCCTTTCTACTGTTTTCTATCTGTTGACATTTCCATTTTGTTCATACATCCTTTTCCTGGTTTTGCCCATACTTCTCTTGACTCTTTGAGCATTTTACAAACAGCTGTTTTGGAGTCTTTGTCTAGTAATTCCACTATATGGTCTTCCTCAGGGACATTTTCTGTTAAGTAATTTTTTCCTTTAAACAGGCCATACTTTTGTTTGTTTGGGTTTTGACCTGTCTTGTGACTTTTTTGGTTGAAAGCTGGACTTTTGAATCTTATAATGTGATAACTTTGGTCCACTTCTCCTCATTCCCCAGGTTTGCTGTTTTTTCTTGCTGTTATGGGCTTCCCTGGTGGCTCAGATGGTAAAGAATCTGCCTGCACTGCAAGGGACTCAGGTTTGATCCTTGAGTTAGGAAGGTCCCCTGGAGAAAAGAATGGCTACCCACTTCAGTATTCTTGCCTAGAGAATTCCATGGACAGAGGAGCCTTGTGGGCTACAGTCCATGTGGTCACAAAGAGTCAGATGTGACTCAGTCAGTGACTGAGCACCTATATGGGCTGTGTCTCTGCCAGTGATCAGTCTGAGGTGTAAACTTACAGTCTTTGCAGGTCTATTCTGAGCTTATGTTTTTCCCTGGGCATACTCAATGGCTCTATTAAAATTTTTCCTTATATGTGGTTGCTTTTGAATATCCCAGTCCTTAAATGTCTAGCTCTTATAATGGGAAAAGTGAAAAATGAAAGGAAAAAATGATTTCCAACATGCCATTAAATCCCCTTAAAATCACTTTGGCTAAATGGGAAGAGTCTTAACAATAGTGCTTGCCCACTTCTGTGTCTGTATCTCAACAATCAGAGATAACAACTCATGACAAAAGCAGATTTTTGTCATTTGGAAACAGGGTCCTTAGTGCCTGACAGCTCCCACAAGCTGTGTATAAGTTGCTCTAGGAATGTATGCACAGCTTCTTATCCCAAGGCTAGAGATTAGAGGACAGGTGTCTGCTCTTGTGTTTAGAGCTGAAACTAACCAAAATTAGCCACTATTCACTCTTCAAGTCTTTCCTTGGAAACTGCAAACCTTCAGTAATCTCTCAGTATAGACTGAATTATCTTCTCTCCATATTCGTATGTTGAAGCCCTAACCCTGAGAAATGGAATGTTTCCTGCCACATCAGCAAACAAATGATGTCACAGTCATCAGTGATTGCAGCCCTCCAAAGTGAATAGGTAATTCCTAAAGAAACTCAAAAGGAGAAGAACATCTGCCATCTAGCAGCCATCAGACTGTAGTTACTCTCCATGGTGAGCCCTGAAGAAGCTCAGAATGTGAAAATACAAGATACTGGCCCCAGATAGCTGAGGTGCATATTGAAGGAATGATTTCAGTGAACCTAGACTCTTGCATGTTTGCATGCATAGAAAAGTGCTAAATTCCTTAACTTGGGCTATCTGGTTTTCTTTAGTTAACAATCATCTTTTGATGTTCGGACTATCTCCCTTTTGTTGCAAAACTTCTATATAACTGCCTCCCCCCTTGCCTCCTTGGGACAGTTCTCTCAGGGTTACCTGAGATACTGTCTCCCAGGCATGTGAAGTCCCCCAAAATCACACAAAATAAAGCATAACTCTCAAGTTTTAGGATGTGCATATTTTTAGTTGACATTCTTTTTGTGACCATCTTTGGAGATAGGGTTTTTAGGAAAATAATTAAAGTTAAATGAGGTTATAAGGTTGTGGCCCTAAACCAATAGGACTAGTGTCCCTCCAGATAGTTTCACAGCTGAATTCTACCAAAAATTTAGAGAAGAGCTAATACCTATCCTACTCAAACTCTTCAGGAAATTGCAGAGGAAGGTAAACTTCCAAACTCATTCTATGAGGCCACCATCACCCTAATACCAAAACCTGACAAAGATGCCACCAAAAAAAGAAAACTACAGGCCAATATCACTGATGAACATAGATGCAAAAATCCTTAACAAAATTCTAGCAATCAGAATCCAACAATACATTTTAAAGATCATACATCATGACCAAGTGGGCTTTATCCCAGGGATACAAGGATTCAATATCCACAAATCAATCAATGTAATTCACCACATTAACAAATTGAAAAATAAAAGCCATATGATTGTCTCAATAGATGCAGAGAAAGACTTTGACAAAATTCAACATCCATTTATGATGAAAAACCCTCCAGAAAGCAGGAATAGAAGGAACATACCTCAACATAATAAAAGCTATATATGACAAACCCACAGCAAACATTATCCTCAATGGTGAAAAACTGAAAGCATTTCCCCTAAAGTCAGGGACAAGACAAGGGTGCCTGCTTTCACCATTACTATTCAACATAGTTTTGGAAGTTTTGGCCACAGCAATCAGAGCAGAAAAAGAAATAAAAGGAATCCAAATTGGAAAAGAAGAAGTAAAACTCTCACTGTTTGCAGAAGACATGATCCTCTGCATAGACAACCCTAAAGATACCACCAGAAAATTACTAGAGCTAATCAATAAACATAGTAAAGTTTCAGGATATAAAATCAATACACAAAAATCCCTTGCATTCCTATACACTAAAAATGAGAAAATAGTAAGAGAAATTAAGGAAACAATTCCATTCACCATTGCAATGAAAAGAATAAAATACTTAGGAATATATCTACCTAAAGAAACTAAAGACATATATATAGAAAACTATAAAACACTGATGAAATAAATCAAAGAGGACACTAATAGATAGAGAAATATAAAGTGTTCATGGACTGGAAGAATCAATATAGTGAAAATGAGAACAATCTATAGAGTCAATGCAATCCCTATCAAGCTACCAACGATACTTTTCACAGAGCTAGGACAAATAATTTAACAATTTGTATGGAAATACAAAAAACCTCGAATAGCCAAAGCAATCTTGAGAAAGAAGAATGGAACTGGAGGAATCAACCTGCCTGGCTTCAGGCTCTACTACAAAGCCACAGTCATCAAGACAGTATGGTACTGGCACAAAGACAGAAATATAGATCAATGGAACAAAATAGAGAGCCCAGAGATAAATCCACACACCTATGGACACCTTATCTTTGACAAAGGAGGCAAGAATATACAATGGAGTAAAGACAATCTCTTTAACAAGTGGTGCTGGGAAAACTAGTCAACCACTTGTAAAAGAATGAAACTAGAACACTTTCTAACACCATACACAAAAATAAACTCAAAATGGATTAAAGATCTAAATGTAAGACCAGAAACTATAAAACTCCTAGAGGAAAACATAGGCAAAACACTCTCTGACATAAGTCACAGCAGGATCCTCTATGACCCACCTCCCAGAATATTGGAAATAAAAGCAAAAATAAACAAATGAGACCTAATTAAACTTAAAAGCTTCTGCACAACAAAGGAAACTATAAGCAAGGTGAAAAGACAGTCTTCTGAATGGGAGAAAATCATAGCAAATGAAGCAACTGACAAACAACTAATCTCAAAAATATGCAAGCAACTCCTGCAGCTCAATTCCAGGAAAATAAATGACCAGATCAAAAAATGGGCCAAAGAACTAAACAGACATTTCTCCAAAGAAGACATACGAATGGCTAACAAACACATGAAAAGAGGCTCAACATCACTCATTATCAGAGAAATGCAAATCAAAACCACATTGAGGTACCATTTCACACCAGTCAGAATGGCTGCTATCCAAAAGTCTATAAACAATAAATGCTGGAGAGGGTATGGAAAAAAGGGAACCCTCTTACACTGCTGGTGGGAATGCAAACTAGTACAGCCACTATGGAGAACAGTGTGGAGATTCCTTAAAAAACTGGAAATAGAACTGCTTTATGACCCAGCAATCCCACTGCTGGGCATACACACCAAGGAAACCAGAATTGAAAGAGACACGTGTACCCCAATGTTCATGCAGCACTGTTTATAATAGCCAGGACATGGAAGCAACCTAGATGTCCATCAGCAAACGAATGGATAAGAAAGCTGTGGTACATATACACAATGGAGTATTACTCAGTCATTAAAAAGAATACATTTGAATCAGTTCTAATGAGGTGGATGAAACTGGAGCCTATTATACAGAGTGAAGTAAGTCAGAAAGAAAAACACCAATACAGTATAATAACTCATATATATAGAATTTAGAAAGATGGTAATGATAACCCTGTATGCGGGACAGCAAAAGAGACACAGATGTATAGAACAGTCTTTTGGATTCTGTGGGAGAGGGCAAGTGTGGGATGATTTGGGAGAATTGCATTGAAACATGTATATTATCATATGTGAAATGAATTGCCAGTCCAGGTTCGATGCATGATACAGGATGCTCAGGGCTGGTGCACTGGGATGACTCAGAGGGATGGGATGGGGAGAGAGGTGGGAGGGGGGTTCAGGATGAGGAACACATGTACACCCGTGGAGAATTCATGTCAATGTATGGCAAAACCAATACAATATTGTAAAGTAGTTAGCCTCCAATTAAAATAAATAAATTTATATTTTTTTTAAAAAAGGACTAGTGTCCCTACAGGAAGAGAGACATAAGAGTTCTTTCTCTTCCCTCCTCTTGTTGCACAGAAAAAGGTCATGTGAGAATAGCCATCTATAAGCCAGAAAGAACTGTCTCACTACAAACCAAACCTGATGACACCTGGACCTACTAGTTCTAGCCTCAAAACTATGAGGAAATAAGTTTCTCTTGTCTAAGCCACCAACTCTGTGGTCTTCTGTTAGCAGCCCAAGCTAACCTATCTCCAGAGTTCCAAATAGTTACATCAGACAACTTCTGCCAATGCAATTGTTGTCAAGGTGGGGAGATAGTGCTTCCTGCTTACCATCTTCCCTCTAGAAAGAACTTTTCAACAGATTAGAAAGATTTCTGCTTGCCTTCAGCAGAAGCCATATGTTACCTGGGGCACACCTTTGTGAGTTTTCTGATTCTGTGCAGTTTTCACCTTTCATTGACTTTGACCTATCTTCAGTTCAGTTCAGTCGCTCAGTGTGTCAGACTCTTTGCGACCCCATGAATCGCAGCACGCCACGCCTCCCTGTCCATCACCAACTCCCAGAGTTCACTCAGACTCAGGTCCATCGAGTCAGTGATGCCATCCATCCTCTGTCATCCCCTTCTCCTCCTGCCCTCAACCTTTCCCAGCATCAGGGTCTTTTCAAATGAGTCAGCTCTTCACATCAGGTGGCCAAAGTTTTGGAGTTTCAGCTTTACCATCATTCCTTCCAACGAAATCACAGGACTGATCTCCTTTAGAATGGACTGGTTGGATCTCCTTGCAGTCCAAGGGATTCTCAAGAGTCTTATCCAGCACCACAGTTCAAAAGCATCAATTCTTCAGTGCTCAGCTTTCTTTATAGTCCAACTCTCACATCCATACATGACCACAGGAAAAACCATAGCCTTGACTAGATGGACCTTTGTTGGCAAAGTAATGTCTCTGCTTTTCAATATGCTATCTAGGTTGGTCATAACTTTTCTTCCAAGGAGTAAGCGTCATTTAATTTCATGGCTGCAATCACCATCTGCAGTGATTCTGGAGCCCAAAAAAATAAATTCTGACATGTTTCCACTGTTTCCCCATCTATTTCCCATGAAGTGATGGGACCAGATGCCATGATCTTCGTTTTCTAATGTTGAGCTTTAAGCCAGTTTTTTCACTCTCCTCTTTCACTTTCATCAAGAGGCTTTTCAGTTCCTCTTCACTTTCTGCCATAAGGGCGGTGGCATCTGCATATCTGAGGTTATTGATATTTGTCCTGGCAATCTTGATTCCAGCTTGTGCTTCTTCCAGCCCAGTGTTTCTCATGATGTACTCTGCAGATAAGTTAAATAAGCAGGGTGACAATATACAACCTTGTCGTAGTCCTTTTCCTATTTGGAACCAGTCTGTTGTTCCATGTCCAGTTCTAACTCTTGCTTCCTGACCTGCATATAGGTTTCTCAAGAGGCAGGTCAGATACAACTCCTAAATTGCAGGTAACTACAACAAAGCAAAATGATTCTTATTGCTAGGCATGCAAATAAATTCTATTGATTTTCTCTTTCTATACATTCTAGGATTAATACATGTTGTATCTCAAGGTTCGTTTCCTCTACACAAATTATATTCATTCATTATAAATCAGACAACTTTCACTGAAATTTTTGAAAATAGGTTTAATCATTTTTGTTAAAAACATTTTGTCTAAATTTTTTTCTTTGGGATGGCTTTGTTTTCTTTGCTTTGTATCTGGAGAAATAGCCTTTTTTTTTTTTTTTTTTTTTGGCCAGATACATTATTCTTATTACAACCTCTCATCAGACCTTCTATTTTATAAAATTATCAGTAATAACCATAGTTATTAAGTCTTTGTCATGTACAGATCATTTTTACTATACTCTGAGGCTTGCCTGAGGTTCTGTGATAAAGTGCAGACCAGAGATTGTATCTTCAATAAACACTATCTCAGTGACTCATGGAAAAGAAGTGTACCAGGTAATTCAAACTAACATTTCACAGAATAGGCTCCTGGGTACAGGCATTTGAACTGACTTCACTCAAAGAACTTCTAGACTATGCCAGGAATCTGAATCTGGATTTCTAGAACTTTTTAGTTGAGACACATATGACTTCATGAGAATAATAACCCAAGACTTCACAAAATAGTAATAATTTCAAAGGACTGAATGAATTAATAAGGGAAATTTTTATTGTGGTTAACTCTTTGGTATACTGGGGATTTATTTTAAAGTTCTGCTCTCTAGATATACAAGTATCTCCTTCTCTTTCTTCTTAAGCTATCCTTAATCCACAGAAATTCAGTAAATTCCATTTCTGCAAAGTAAAACTTTAAAAACTGATACCAGATTTTCACTGATCTCATGGAATTCAGAAACTTACTAAGTCTCTTTTATATACTTGGAAATAGAGTTATTTGCATAGGCTCAGTAAGAAACTGTTTTTCTTTGCACCAGGATACAACTAAACAAATTGATCAAGGTTTATCTAGAGTGTCATATTTGAGGACAATACTCAATGATTCAGCCACTTTAAAGGCATAGAAGACAATGTCTACAAAATCCTTCAAGGAAACTGACCTGGGGGCTGGCTTGCAGGTACCAGATTTTCTAGCAGGTCAGGAACCTTAAGAAGGCTCAGAAAAGAAAAATTCACCCAAGTTTATAGGACTGCATGTTAAATCTGGTGGAGAGAGTTTCTTGGGCTGAGTTTCCTAGCCTCAGGATACCAGATAATAGAAGCTCTTAGAATCCAATCTGATCCCTTATGCAAACTCCAGATAGAAAGCAATTGTGGGCTGCCTCTGGATGTTGCAAAGCTCTCCCAGGGAGGCCTGGGAGTCATTAACTCTCTTGCTGCACCCATGGAACTAACCCTCCTGAAAGCTTTATTTTGTGGTTAAAATAATCTTTCTTTTAGACTGTTATGATTGCAAAGGAGAGACTGTGTCAAGGAAGAAAAGTGAAAGAATTTAAAATGACCAAAAAGATTCCTGGGTATCCTCCATGGAAAACTTCTGAGTTATCTGATTCCTCTTTTATCATCTCTGAGCTAGTTTTCAAATCTGAAAGGTGGAAGTAAAGGACAGCAAAGAAAATAATCCTTGTCAAGAGGATGACATTTCCACTGTCATGGAAAAAGGCAGTTTTGTATCTATTTTATTTGTAAATACATTTCATGGCCTCTATTTCTGCTCCTGGAACTAGTGTACTGTCTTATTCCCCAATAAGTACAATCTTTGACTTGTGTTTAGTTTATATTGGTATGCGAGTAATGTTTTTATCTTTAAAAAAACTATCCATAACATGACAACTACTTCTACTACAATTATTTAGTCAACATCCCACAAGCATTTGCGAGACTCAGGGCCCTGGGAATATCTAACTAGTCTGAAGTATTCCCAAGGAGACTGTGATTTAAGGAAAGAGACAGATGTGTGCTGTGCTTTAGGTTTGTGGCAGAAGAGGCAGCACAGGGTCTAAGAGCTCTGGGAAGGCCTGGGTTCTGCACTTTTGTCAGAGTGTGAGGGTGTGTGTCTGGGGAAAGTGTTGTCAGGGTGCTGAGCCCCCAGAGCGTGGCCTGTCAGACCAGCCTGTTTCCAGCCGCCTGGAATGGCCTTCACCCTTTCTCCTGAGATTTCAGCTGCTCTGTAAACTGCATGGACAATGTCCCTGTGGCTCCTCACTGACTGCCATGGACATGGGCTCCTGTGATGGCTGATTTTATGCATCAACTCAACTGGGCCATAGGGTGCACTGTCTTCCAGTTAAATATGACTGGTGTGTCTGTGAGGCTGTTTTTGCACACTTAAAATAAATTTAATTATGTATATTTTACCACAAAAATGCACACAATCCCCTCTCCCCCCAATATTTGGGTCATACTTACTCAACATATGTGGAGCATACTTACACTAAAAATGTATTTGTTGTTTATTTAAATATTCAGGACATATGCTACAAAATTATAAACTATCTGAAATACCAGTTTATTAAATGTGTCTCCTGCAGTTTTATCTGCTAAATCTGGTGGCCCTTTGCGGAATGTGGGGAGAATCCTGACTGAGTCACCTGGGCTTCCCACCACACAAGGGTGTGCACATGTGAGTACTCATTTCTGGGATCATACTCAGGCCAGCAGATGGAGGGGAGAGGTGGATGTCAGAGGGGGATGGTGGGGGGGTGGTCTGCCTTCCCACTATCCCCAGCCACCTTGGAGTTGGATGGGCCTCACCATTCAGTCAACAGAAAGATACAATTATCTCCATCTTACAGATGGGAAGACTGAGGCTGGGAGGGATCTGAGACTTGCTCAATGTCTCAGACCTTTTGCCTAAAGCTAGTCTCCTTCCACTGGCCTGAGTGCCTACCTATCTTTACTGAAGGTGAGTAAATGATAGCTTTGGGCACCCAGGGGCCAACAGCAGGTTCCAGGAGATGAAGCCTCCTAGAAGATGAGGGCAGAGTGTGTCTACTGGAGCCAGGCCTGACCACCCTGCTGGATGCACCATCCTGTCAGCAGCTAAGAGCTACTGAGACCTAGGACACTATCAGGCTGCTGAGAGGAGTATGAAGGGCCACCCTTACCCCAGCGGGGGAGGAACGTCTGCCTGGACACTCCTGCCAGCAGAACAAGCCCACAAGGAAGGGCCCCTACCAGCTGAGCACAGGAGGGCTCCCAACCCTGGAGCAGACAGGCGACTGCTTGCTTGGCTCCCCAAAGGTGGGACCCTGGGCTTTTGTGGGTCCTGGGGGCAGGAGGGAATGTGAGACCAGCCTGTTTCCTGAATTCTCCAGTTTAGTTTCTCAGGGATGATCAAGCCGGGTACCCAGGCACCCGGTGCCTTTGCCCCATCTCTGTCCAGCCATGTCTAGCAGTCAGAGCTGGGATGGTTCTGCCCAGGGAAGTCAGATTCTGGGGCACAGAGCCCCATTCCCAGAGAGGGCCAAAGGGACAGTGCCAGGCTCCATATGAGCCGAGCAAGGAGAGGCCTGTGAGGGTGTTTTTGGATGAGAGTAACATTTGAATCAGTGGACCAAGCAAAGCAGACACCTTCCCCCATGTGGGCGGGTTTTATGGCCCAGTTAAAACAAAAAGGCTGACCTTTCTGCTTATAAGAGGGAACAGCTGCCTGACTGTGTTGAGCTGGGACAGAAGGTTTTCCTGCCTTTGGGATCAAACTGAAATATCAATTCTACTAGAACTTGAGCCTGGTAGCCTTTGGAGAGCTACACCATCAGCTCTCCTGGGCCTCTCTCCAGCTTTCTGACCACAGAGGCTGTGGCATAGCAGCCTTCAGAATTGTGTGAACCAACTCCTTATAGTAAATCTCTTTATATCTAGATATATGTGTGTGTGTGTGTATATATATATATATATATATATATATATATATATGTATGCATATATATATAAGATAATATATATAAATATCTATACATACATGTACATATATATATATATATAAACATACACACACATATATATCAGTCAGTTCAGTTCAGTTCAGTTGCTCAGTCGTGTCCAACTCTTTGCGACTCCATGAATTCCAGCACGCCAGGCCTCCCTGTCCATCACCGACTCCCAGAATTCACTCAAACTCATGTCCACCGAGTCAGAGATGCCATCCAACCATCTCATCCTCTGTTGTCCCCTTCTTCTCCTCCCCTCAATCCCTCCCAGCATCGGAGTCTTTTCCAATGAGTCAACTCTTCACGTGAGGTGGCCAAAGTACTGGAGTTTCAGCTTTAGCATCATTCCTTCCAAAGAACACCCAGGACTGATCTCCTTCAGAACGGACTGGTTGGATCTCCTTGCAGTCCAAGGGACTCTCAAGAGTCTTCTCCAACACCACAGTTCAAAACCATCAATTCTTCGGCACTCAGCTTTCTTCACAGTCCAACTCTCACATCCATACATGACTACTGGAAAAACCATAGCCTTGACTAGATGGACCTTTGTTGGCAAAGTAATGTCTCTGCTTTTGAATATGCTCTCCAGGTTGGTCATAACTTTCCTTCCAAGGAGTAAGTGTCTTTTAATTTCATGGCTGCAATCGCCATCTGCAGTGATTTTGGAGCCCAGAAAAATAAAGTGTGCCACTGTTTCCACTGTGTCCCCATCTATTTCCCATGAAGTGATGGGATCAGGTGCCATGATATATATCTCCTATTGGTTCTGTTTTTCTGAAGGATCTTAACTAATATGGTTGCCTTGGTCCTAACTATCTGCCTATTTTCTCTCCTTCCAATCCCAGAAAAAGAAAAAATCCCCCTTGCTCTTCCATTTGATATCACTTTTCCTGATTCACTGAAGAATAAACCCAAATGACCAATTCTCTTTTGCTGCTAGAACAAACTCAAAATCCTAGGAACAGCTTTGCTCCTACACCTCATTCAGATGTACTTTGGACCTGGCTGAACCATAGTGTGGCATGCTAAGTCACCATCTAGTCACTCCAGGCCAAGTCACATGCTTGTGATCACCTGTCTGCCAGGTGGGGCTGATGGGCCTGCATCTGCGGGACCTCCCAACTCCCAGCCAGGGCCCGTTGTCTTTGGCCACTGGCTGGCGGAGGAAAGGAAGCACTCGGTGTCACAGCACTGGTGAGGGCAGCAGCAGGGCCCTGCCTCTGTGAACACATTCAGAAGCAAATAAAAACCACCCTGACAGGTTGAGAAAGCCCATGGGAGAAAGGCAATGCTTTGCGTTTTTGTACTTTATTGACACTTTTTATCCTGCCCTTCAGTGAAGAGGTCCTGCAGTTTCATCTCGCTCTGGGGGCAAGTCGCGGAGTGTCCTGACGGTCAAGCAGATGAGAGAAACCATCCTTGTGCCCAGGAAGCAGTGACTGCCTCTCAGCTTATTTGCCCCCACTCCGCACCCCAGATTCCCTTTCAGAATTCATTCTTTAGACAGAGTGATGGCTATTATTGCAGGTCTACAAGGAAAGAAATCTTCATGCGTCAGTAACAGTAATGGATATTCCCAGAGCAGGTGGCCTGTCAGGGAGAAAAGATTGATATGAGGAAAAACCAGTTAGGGATGAATGTGGTTCATCCAGTAAATCAGCATGGGTGATGCTTTGTCTTACAGGAAAAACAGACTTCAGAAAATAGTGCTCTTTAGAGGCAGAGGCAGCTAGTGTATCAACCTTCATTGTTGTTTTGAAAATAGATGAATGAATTAGAATCTTTCATTTGAACCACAGAATATATATTCTGTTTTGAATCTAAGAAACACGTGCACAGTGTTATGGAGAAACAAAGGTATAAGCTGTTGGTGGTTAGACGTCTAGGCAGGGTCCTCCCAACCCCTCCTCTGTTCCCTTTTTGGTCCACTGTGAGTGACATGGAGAGTCATGTGGAGACTTCAGTGGTCACTGGGCTGGGGACAGCAGGGTCACACCAAGGACCAGGAAAGGGACCAGACTTCACTTTACTAAGTCTGCACTGACTAGAGGCAGTGAGATGAAGCTATGGGTCCTCCCGTATGGTACCACTGCTAAGGAGAATGGTGGGAGAGGTGAGCACACCCAGAGCAGTGGATTCTGCCTGGCAGAACCCTCCATCTCGGTGCACAGATAGAGCTCACAGGTCAGATCTCATTTGGCCCATGAAGCAGGGAGGCTATGGCTGCACTTTTCTTCCATTTAAAGAATCTGGGAAAGAAATGTGTACAGAGAGGTGTTTTCGATGTAGAGAAGAACAGGCATGACTAGGCTGCTGGCCTGACGATCCTCTAACCTACCGACCTCTCATCTGCACTGCATACAGACAAGGCGCGCTACCCACCAGTGTTCCTGCTGCTCACACTGTGGCCGTTCTCCTGGGTGGTAGACATCCTGGATGGCTGGCGTCCTGCATCCTGGAAAGCAGGCTCCTGGGAACAGGGCTCTTCCCAGAGGACTTCTGATACCCAGAGCAAGTCTGTAGTAAGAGCAGCAACAAAAACCTCATCAAGCAATTTCGTTTCAACTGCATGAATTACCTTTGTTGCTCGTCTGGGTTGATTAGGCAGGGCAGGTATGGGATCGCCTTCTTGCTATGGTTCTGAATCTATAAAGCAATCCCTGGGTACCACTGAATAATTGGAGCACAGCAACATCTGAGTTCAGAGAAGGCAATGGCACCCCACTCCAGTACTCTTGCCTGGAAAATCCCATGGATGGAAGAGCCTGGTGGGCTGCCGTCTATGGGATCGTGCAGAGTCGGAAACAACTGAAGCGACTTAGCCGCAGCAGCAGCAACATCTGAGTTGGGGCCATAGGACCCTGGGTGGCCCAGAACTTGGCCTAGGTCAGCTTTCTTGCTCTGGCCTCTGCCTGCTGGAGCTCTGGGTGAACTTAACTCTTCCTTGTCACAGTATCCCTTTGGTCCTGAAGCTTCTGGTCCTGAGGCCAGCTGTCCACAAACCTAGCACAATCACATCCAAGCTGACTGAAGGGGCAGAGGTGGGGCTGGATTTTGAGAAGGAGAACTGCAGAAGGAAGAAGCTGGATGGAAGGGTTGCTGTTGCCTGGGTCACCCTGAGGGCCACCTTGATTGACAATGAGTGTCTCAGGGAGGGAACAGCTGTGAGAATGAGAGAAAGGGCACGCTTCCGGGAATGGACACATGTCAGAGCCGGTTAGAGCTCAGAGTCAGGCAGCCCAGTAAACTATTAATTTAAATATTAATTAATCAACTTACTTAAAAATTAGGTCGTCTGTTGCACTGGTCATCCTTCAAAGTTACATGTGGCAAGCTGTTACAATGGGTAGCCCAGATCTAGGATGGTTTCCTCATCTGGAGAACACTGGTGGATGGCTTCTGTCTGGATGGAGAAACGTGCTGACGTGCTGGACCAAGGCTTGGATTGCAGACTCAGTGCTCCAATCAGCTCATCATTCAAAGCCTCCAGCAGACAACGGTTCAGGTCAAACATTCAGCAGCAAGAAGATGGCGGTGGTGAACATGTTCCCTGTGGTTTTGGAGAGAACGGTCTCTACATTTTTGAGATGCTTATGTAGTTTTTCTGAAAGCTGAAGGGAGTGGGGAGCTGTTTATTCATTTATTGTGGGTTGCACTGGGTCTTCATTGCTGCACGCGGCTTTCCCTAGTTGTAGGGCTTGGGGTTCTCGTTGCGGTGGCTTCTCTCTTGTTGTGGAGCATAGGCTCCAGGTAGTAGTTGCAGCACTGGAGCTCAGTAGCTGTGACTCTCAGCTCTAGAGTGCTCATGCTTCAGTAGTTGTGGCTTGTGGGCTTTGTTGCTCCATGAATGTGGAATCTTCCTGGACCAGGGATAGAACCCATGTACCCTGCTTTGGCAAGTGGATTCCTATCCACTGTATCACCACGGAAGTCTGGAGCTGTTTGTTTTTAATTAGGATTTTTTTTTTTTTTTTTGGAGGACAGTCACTATCTGGGGCTGAAAGGCAAGCTCAGAGGGCTGGGCTTGCAGAGGGGCTGATCAGAAGGTCTGAACCCAGTGAGGCTGGGACTTTGATAGGCACTGATTTGACACCTGGCATGCAGGCCCTGTCATCTGGTTTGTCATGCCTGCTCTGTGCTAACACTTCCTTCCTTCTCCCATCACCCAAACACCCACTTCCCCTCCCTGGCACAGTCATATCCCTGCCCCCAACAAGGGCACACACTTCCGGTGGCTCCCCCACATTGCCCACTGAGCCCTGGCTTTGTTGGGAGCTCCTTCTGCCTGAACCTCTGAAGCTGGCCAGCTGTCTGAGAAGTAAAATCGGGTTCCCAAACACTCCCTTCCCAGAGGTTGTCCCTAGCCATTAGGGTCTCAGAGAAACAGTGGCTGTAAGTTATTCAAATACTGGAGACACCAGAACAGGTGAGTGAAACACACCTCTCCCTCCTCCCATGGATCAGCTTCTGTCTGGCATTGGAAGTTCAATGACAAAAAAACCTCTCCCAGTTCCCAAGGACCACCTCTCCTGGCCAAGGAGAGAGAAATGAGAGCAGAGATTCCAGTTTCCTGAGTTGGGCCATATGCACAAACCATTCATTCATCCCTCTGCCCAGCTGGCACCTCCAGTGTGGTGCCCACCACTATGCCAGGGCCCAGGGCTTTAATTTTTACTAAGACCTGCTTCCTTCTTTAAGGAGCTTGCATCGAAGTATCTAAGAAATTAGCCCCAGTTCCATGACCAGGACTTCAGGGACCATGGGAGGCTCAGATGTGCCTGAGACACAGTGATGGCTCAAAGGGAGAGCCAAGCTGCCTGGTGAGAGTACCAGGAAGGCTTCTCAGAGGCAGGGGCCAGAGCTGAGTCTAGGAGGATAAACAGAAGCTCTCCAGGCAGACAGATTTAGAAGGAGCAGCACACACACAGGCAAGGAGGGGAAAACTAGTGTGAAAGATGTTTAGGTGGGTGTGGGGTGGGGGGGGGGGGTGAGTTTGGAGGGATAGGAGGGTATCAAATTGTGGACCCACAAATTCATATGTTGAGGCCCTAACCTCAGTGTATTTGGAGATGGGATTCTGGGGAGGTCATTAGGTTTAGATGAGGTCATGAAGGTGGGGCCCATATGATGGGATTAACAGCTTTATAAGAAGAGAAAGAGACATATTCACTCTCTCTGCCACATGAGGACAGGGTGAAAACACCACTCTTGAGCCAGGAAGAGGCCTCACCAAGAATCAAATCTGCTTGCACCTTGACCTTGGACTTCCAGCCTCCAGAACTGTGTCAGTTGCTAGGCACCAGCCTGAGGTATTTTGTTACAGCAACTTGAGCAGATGGAGACTGAGATGCATGGTCTGCTGAGGATTTTAATTCAACTCAGGAGATAAGGAGAGGTTTAAGGCATGAGAGCACATCTATGGAAACTGCACTTGCAATGATGCAAAAGGCCTGGTGAAGGAGGAGAGGGGTCCTGGCTGATGAGCTGTGGCCAGGGCCCAGGAGAGCCTGCTCCAGCCAGCTGAGGAGCCCAGGCCTGCCACTATGGCACTGCCTGGATTTGGTAGTCATGGGGAGAGGGTGGAGAGGAATGCTAGGAGTCTCACCTGGACAGGTGTATGAGCACTAATATTGGAGATGCAGGAGGTCCTGGTGACAAGCCCACATCCACGCAGGCAGGACCACAGCTTTGGGAGGAGAGGGTACTTACTGTTGCCCAAAGTAACTTCTATGGATTGTTTATTTGTTCAGTAAACCTTCCTCGCCTTCTCTCATTATCCTTCTAACCTCAGGGGTGGAGGATTGAGTGGTTTGCATTCCCCTGAGACCACTTCTTCATCTCCACTTTCTATTCCATGCCTTCCTTGCTCAGGGCAGATAGCCACACTTCCTTTGCACACGGCTTGTGAAATACATGTCTTTCATTTCTAATGCACTTACAGCTGGTGTCATCGTGTCTGATGGAGAGCTCACGCATTTCTTGTCTTTCACTCTGCATGCCCATGGCTCAGGGGGCTTCTCATCTGCGCTGATTCTAAGGTCCATGTCTCCTGGGTCCATGACGGGCACTGCGGGAGCCTTTCCCTGGTCCCCCCTACCCCCCTGCTCAGCAGGGGCCCTCACTCTCACTGCACACTGGGTGTGATCCACCTTCTTAACCCGCCCATCTATGTGATGACAGGTGTGCATTGGACACATATTACTGTCTGGGTGTCTGAACACTTAACATGTGCCGGTTATAGTTTTGTGTTTTCTATACATTACTTGCGCATTTTGGGTTCCTGTCTCTTTTTGTTTATTCAAACTTATAGGGACTTTTGCATACTCTAGATATTCATGCTTCATCAGTTTTAGCTGTTAGAAAAAATTCTCTATCATTCATTTCTTAACTTCACATGTGATGTCCTTTGTACACAGAAGTTTTAATTTTCATGTAATTAAATTAATTTCCTTTTTGCCTTATGGTTTGTACTTTTAAAGTTTTATTTCAGAAGTTTTTCCTCATCAGTAGGTGACAAAGCTATCTTTACATACAACTTTATAAATTCCTTATTACCTTCATAGCTTCACTGTTTACAAGAAGGTCTTTAACCCATTGAGAATCTAATTATCATCATCATAGCCAATAATGATGAAGTGCTTAGTATATTTCAGGCATCGTTTTCAATGCTTTAAACTTTTATTTTTGGTAAACTTTATGTTTTAATTTTTTTTAATTGAGGTATAGTTGAATGTACCATATTATGTAAGTTTCAGGCATACCACATAGCAATTCAAAATTTTTAAAGGTATAGTCCATTTATAGTTATTATAAAACATTGGTTATATTCCTTCTGTTGTACATTACATCCTTGTAGCTTATATAAATAATATAAGCTTTATACATAGTAGTTTGTACCTTTTAAGCTCTTCCCCTTTCCCTCTCGCTGCAGGTAACCCCTCATTTGTTCTCTATATCTCTGTCTGTTTCTCCTTTATTATATTCACTAGTTTATCTTTTTAGATTCCACATATAAGTGATATCATATAGTACTTGTCTTCCTTTGACATTTCACTTAGCATAGTATCCTTCAAGTACACCCATATTGTTACAAATGGCAAAATTTATTTACAATAGCCAAGATATGGAAGCAATCTAAGTGTCCATTGACGGACGACTAGATAAAGAAGATGTGGTACACACACACACATATATATATGTATGTATATATACACATACATACACACACACAATGGAATAGTACTCGGCCATAAATGCTTTCAGCTATTAACTCTCTAAGCTTCACAGCGTGACAGAGGAGAAGCAACCTTCATCTTCAGTCCTGCTGCTGTTGAGTAGGTGAGGTCTGGGGACGCTGCGTGCTCTCCATCAAGACCTACAGCTAGTAACATGCTCTGATAACCAGTGGCTGCAGCACCTGCCCTGCTGCATGCTGTGCTTGGTTTTGGGGCTGCAGGACGTGGCCCTTGCTGTGCTCCTTGCATTGTTTTGGGGCAGAAGCCAAACAAGCCAGCATGCAGTCCAACCCAGACTCACAGACTGTGACACAGTCCACGAGGAGAACTTGAAGTACATGTTGAGGACTGATGTTGTCTGGCAAATTAGGGAAAGTTTCTTTACATGAAACTGAAATCTGGAAGATTAAGGGATATTAACTTTGCCAGGGGATAAAGTGGCGAGTGGAGAGGATGAAGAATCTTCCAGAAGGAAGGAACCATATACCCAAAAGTCCTGAGGTGGGAACAACATGATACCTGAAAGGGAGCCCTGTTGTAGAGCAAATTTTGTGAGGACTGTAGGGCCTTCCAGCTCACTGAGGAGGCTGGACTTCACTTTAGAAGTAACGGAGGTGTCTCTGGCTACATGAAAAAAGTACATGCAGAGCAGCTGGATGAGCAGGGAGGCCAGCCCCAGGCCACCACAGAGGTTCAGGTGAAGGCAGGTGATGGCTTGGGCTCAAAATGAGTGGCTTATCTGGTATCTGGTGCAGCTGATCCACTGATGGGTCCCAGCAATGCTGGGGGGATGGAGGTCATCAGGAGAACTCTCCCTGCCCAAGGCGGGCACACAGATTCCCGTGGCTGAGCTCAAGGGTGCTCAGATGTCAGTCCAGCAGTGTGAAGCCATCCCTGGAGAAGCGGCACTTGGACTGTATTCCAGGCCTGCCTAGTGTTCAGCAGTGTCTGCTAGCCTCTCAGCCTCCCTCGGTAACAGGGCCAGGCTTTGCTGTGGGGGTGGGACCACACAGTGAGTCACCTGCTGGGGGAGGAAGTGAGTAAGTATGGATGCTCAGTGAACTATGTTCTGATCATATCCTCGAAGTTTAAATCATTCAATTCAGTTCAGTCCAGTCGTTCAGTCGTGTCCGACTCTTTGCGACCTCGTGAACTGCAGGGCACCAGGCCTCCCTGTCCATCACCAACTCCCGGAGTCCACCCAAACTCATGTCCATCGAGTCGGTGATGCCATCCAACCATCTCATCCTCTGTTGTCCCCTTCTCCTCCTGCCTTCAATCTTTCCCAGCATCAGGGTCTTTTCCAATGAATCAGCTCTTCACATCAGGTGCAAAGTACTGGAGTTTCAGCTTCAACATCAGTCCTTCCGATGAACACCCAGGACTGATTTCCTTTAGGATGGACTGGTTGGATCTCCTTGCAGTCCAAGGGATTCTCAAGAGTCTTCTCCAACACCACAGTTCAAACGCATCAATTCTTCAGTGCTCAGCCTTCTTCACAGTCCAACTCTCACATCCATACATGACCACAGGAAAAACCATAGCCTTGACTAGACGGACCTTTGTTGGCAAAGTAATGTCTCTGCTTTTGAATATGCTATCTAGGTTAGACTTCCTTGGTGGTTCAGACGGTAAAGCGTCTGTCTACAATGTGGGAGAACTGGGTTCAATCCCTGGGTCAGGAAGATCCTCTGGAGAAGGAAACGGCAATCCACTCCAGTACTATTGCCTGGAAAATCCCATGGACAGAGGAGCCTGCTAGGTTACAGTCCATGGGGTCATAAAGAGTCAGACACAACTGAGCAACTTCACTTTCACTAGGTTGGTCCTAACTTTCCTTCCAAGGAGTAAGCGTCTTTTAATTTCATGGCTGCAGTTGCTATCTGCAGTGATTTTGGAGCCCGTAAAAATAAAGTCAGCCACTGTTTCCACTGTTTCCCCATCTATCTGCCATGAAGTGATGGGACTGGATGTCATGATCTTCATTTTCTGAATGTTGAGCCAACTTTTTCACTCTCCACTTTCACTTTCATCAAGAGGCTTTTTAGTTCCTCTTCACTTTCTGCCATAAGGGTGGTGTCATCTGCATATCTGAGGTTATTGATACTTCTCCCAGCAATCTTGATTCCAGCTTGTGCTTCATCCAGGCCAGCGTTTCTCATGATGTACTCTGTTGCTGAGTCGCTTCAGTCGTGTCCAACCCTGTGCGACCCCATAAACGGCAGCCCACCAGGCTCTCCCATCCCTGGGATTCTCCAGGCAAGAACACTGGAGTGGGTTGCCATTTCCTTTTCCAATGCATGAAAATGAAAAGTGAAAGTGAAGTTGCTCAGTTGTGTCTGACTCTTTGTGACCCCATGGACTGCAGCCTGCCAGGCTCTGTCCCTGGGATTTTCCAGGCAAGAGTACCGGAGTGGGGTGCCATTGCCTTCTCCTATGATGTACTCTGCATATAAGTTAAATAAGCAGAGTGACAATATACAGCCTTGATGTACTCCTTTTCCTATTTGGAACCAGTCTGTTGTTCCATGTTCAGTTTTAACTGTTGCTTCCTGACCTGCATACAGATTTCTCAAGAGGCAGGTCAGGTGGTCTGGCACTCCCATCTCTTTCAGAATTTTCCACGGTTTATTGTGATCCACACAGTCAAAGGCTTTGGCATAGTCAATAAAGCAGAAATAGATGTTTTCCTGGAACCCTCTTGCTTTTTCCATGATCCAGCAGATGTTGGCAATTTGATCTCTGTTTCCTCTGCCTTTTGTAAAACCATCTTGAACATCTGGAAGTTCACGGTTCATGTATTGCTGAAGCCTGGCTTGGAGAATTTTAAGTACTACTTTACTAGCGTGTGAGATGAGTGCAATTGTGCTGTAGTTTGAACATTCTTTGGCATTGCCTTTCTTTGGGATTGGGATGAACACTGACCTTTTCCAGTCCTGTGGCCACTGCTGATTTTTCCAAATTTGCTGGCCTATTGAGTGCAGCACTTTCACAGCATCATCTTTCAGGATTTGAAAGAGCTCAATTGGAATTCCATCATCTCCACTAGCTTTGTTCATAGTGATGCTTCCTAAGGCCAACTTGACTTCACATTCCAGGATGTTTAAATCATTATTGACAACTTAAAAAATAAACCCATGGTTTAGAATTGGGGATAAAGCCCAATCAGACTCCTAAAAGCTCTGTGAATGTGGTGAGCTGGTAAAGACTTCAGACCAAGATCTTTAAAAAATTCTGAGATCTGCAACTGCTTTTTTTTTTTTTTTGCCTCTCATAATTTTTATTTTTTATTTATTTATTTATTAATTTTTACTTTATTTTACTTTACAATACTGTATTGGTTTTGCCATACATTGACAACTGCTTTTTTTGTTGTTGTTGTTGGTTTGTCTGATTGACTGGATTTTTTTCTTTTTTTTTTTTTTGGTAACATTCACCAACTACTTAGTAGTTAACCAGACACTGTGGTCAGAGCTTCAAGGCATTGTCTTTAGTTATTAAAACTTACTCTAAAAGGGCAATTTTATCATAATGTTTTTAATTTCATTTATATTTTAACAGCTTGAGAAGCTGAGGTTGCGAAGTAATGACACTTGTTCCCTGCCTATCTCACGCAGCGTCAGGGGGAGTGAGGACAGCAGTGGCGACAGTGCCTCTGCCTCCTCAGACAAACTCTCAGGTCCTGAGGGGTCAGGTGATGGGGTGCCTGGGGAGCCGCCAAGGAAGGGCTCGCGGAGCCTGAGGCAGGAGAGGCAGAGCGGAGTGATGAATACCGAAAAAGGTCCGGTAGGACAGTCCCTTGGACTGCAAGGAGAGCCAACCAGTCCATTCTGAAGGAGATCAGCCCTGGGATTTCTTCGGAAGGAATGATGCTAAAGCTGAAACTCCAGTACTCTGGCCACCTCATGCAAAGAGTTGACTCATTGGAAAAGACTCTGATGCTGGGAGGGATTGGGGGCTAGAGCAGAAGGGGACAACAGAGGATGAGATGGCTGGATGGCATCACTGACTCGATGGACACAAGTCTGAGTGAACTCCGGGAGTTGGTGATGGACAGGGAGGCCTGGCATGCTGCGATTCATGGGGTCACAAGGAGTCGGACACGACTGAGCGACTGAACTGAACTGAACTGAACTGAGGACTTTGCTTAGCGCTGCCCCATTGGGTTTAATGTGTCAGAGATTACTCCTGTCCTCAGGTCAGACAGACAGAGGCCCCACAACCACTCCACCAACCCCACCCACTGGCCTTATCCTATCCAACCCCACCAGCCCGATCCACCTGCCTCATCTCATCCAGCGACCCTAGCCCCATCCCACTAACCCCACCCATCAGCTCCACCCATTAGCCTGATCTTATCGAGCCCCACCCCACTAGTCCCACCCACAGCCTCATCCCATCCAGCCCCACCCCATTAGCTCCACCCACAAGCCTCATCCCATCCAGCCCCACCCCATTAGCCCCAGCCCACCACCCCCAACCCTCCAACTCCTAGGCCCCCTGCTCTTCTAGGCTGCTCCAAGGAGCCAGAGGGAAAAGCCACTGAAAACAAAACAGATTCACTTTCCAAAATATTCTCCGATGAGTCGTCTTCTGCCTTGGGGTCTCCATGGTGAACAGAACCCCAAGTGCAGGCTGAGACCCTTTCTCCTGCCTCTGCTTGGCACCCACCGTGGCTTCAGGTGAGTGGCCGCGGGTCTCTGTGACCCTGACCTCCGACGACTGCAGCAGCCACGTGGGCCTACATTGGTGCTAGGGTCCCTCACAGAAAAAGGAAAGGGGTCCCAACTGCATCGTAACAGCCACCTTTTCACCTATTCACGTGCTCAAACTCTAGTCCAAACTGATTTTGGTAGGTCACAAAGGAAAACAGAAGAGATCAGGAAGAGAGGATGAAAACTAGGGGAGGAACCCGTCTCCCCCTCGGTACCCAGCCACCTCCCTACTCTGGGAAACCTGTGGGAACATCTGGCCCAGCTGCCTTTCCCCCGCCTACTGTTCCGTGTGTTTATATTCGCCGGCCCTGGGATCCGGACAGATTATTTCCCCTGCAGGTTCTCAGCAACATTTTGTAGGTGGTCTTGTAAAGGAAAGCAAATATTTAAGGCTTTCCCTTTCCCTCTCCCTGATTGTTTACCTCTCTCCTGATGGGGAGAGAGGTACCACTAACTCCTGATAAGAATGGTAGAGCCGGTGGGCAGCCATCCAGCACACTGGCGCTAGGCTCTGACCCACTGGCTGGAGGGGGAGGGGAGTCCCGGGCGGGACATCTGGTGGAAGCATCTATGCCATCATGTGTGGCCCAGATGTCTCTGTATGCACCTGCTTAGAGGATGGGGATTTGACAGGCAGCCCAGATAGATACCCACAATTTACATTTATATGATTAAATGTAAGTGGCTTGGATATCTGTATTCCACATGCCTGAAACAGAGAAGCTGACCATGTTGCATATTAACATATAGGGCGCCTCCAGGCCCAAGCTTGCCAAAGCAGGGGCCCGTCTATCCATCATAGAAAACATCTATCGAGCACTTAGAAGGAGTTCTATGAATTACTGTACAAAGTACACGGCCCTTTTCAGGAATTTATGATCCAGGGAAAACAGTGTTACATGGAAGGAGATTAAAGCCTGGAATGTCTGTAGTCACAGTTGAGATCCGTAGATAGTTTTACGGGGTACAGAGTCCTTTCACTATGTTTGATCACATGATCTTCACCAAGTCCTGTGACGGTAAATGTTCTGCTTGAGGTCACACAGCTGCTGAGTGAGTGGACCCATCTTCTGCTGCTGGGCACCATGTCTTGGGGCAGAGCCAGAGGTGTGTAGCAGCAGAGGCCTTGCTGTGAGTGGCTGAGAGGCCTGAGTGATTTACATGTGGAGGGAAGGGTGGGTGTACAGAGGACGGTGGGCTCTTGTCAGATGGGTGAAAGCTGTGTGAGAGGGGCCTCAGGCCCATGCTTGTCAGAGCAGGGGCCCAAATCCATCCAAGTGTGTGATTTCTGCTGGAGAGTGGTGCTGGGTGGTCCCAGGGAGGGGCACTGTGGAGGAGGAGAGTCTGGAGGAGGGGTGGGTGTAGAGTGCCCACCACCTTCAGGTGCAAGATAGCAGCCTCACTTCACTCACAGTTCCCTCTCGGGACCCTTTACTGTCCCAGCTTCACTGCTGAGGGGACAGACAAGCAGAGCACTCCAGATCATGTCCGAGGCCACATGGTGGGTGAGTCAGGGTTGGACTCCAGCCCTCTGCCTCCTTGAGGCCTGAATGCTCAGCTACTGTGCAGCTGTCTTCCAGATCCAGGGAAGGGCCACAGGTAAGGATATGAGGATGGAGTGAACTCACACGTGGGACAGAAGCAGGGCTTGAAGACTGAAGGTCTCTGAAGCTGACCTTCAGCTGTGGCGAGACCCAAACAGTATGATCAGTCTTAATTACTGCCATTCTTCTGTCGATATTACTACCTGTATTAGCAGCCAGTATTACTATACTATTAACGGACCAAAATCTAAACACAACATTTTTGATCTGGCAAGAGGGGGAGATCCAAGCCTGTATCAACATTTATTTTGATTTTTTGGACACCCTGAAGTATGTATTTTAATTTTACCTTCAGTAGATCTTACTGTTTTTTCTCTCCACTTAGAAGGTATTTCCTCAATTTTAGGTGCTATTAATTTTGTTACCACAATTATTAATATGAAGCCCACTGTCAACTGAGAGTGACCTCAAAATCTGTCAAAATGGCGACAACACTCTTTTGTTAGAAGAATGAAGGAAAAAGCGTTTGAATCTCAGCCCACCTTGGTTTCCCACCTTAGTTTCTTTCAGTAATCCTTAGTTTCCTCATCTGTAAAATTCGATAACCACAAAATCTTTTTTATGGTATTATAAAGATAAAATCAGGTAGTGTATCTTAAAGAACTCCGTAAACTGCTAACTGTTGAACAGATGCAATTTTCTTAGTTTAACCCTGGGAAGTTCATGTCAGTATTTGATATAATTTAAATGTTTCTTAGTTAGAAGGAGACTTATGGAACCCTCTCACAAATGAGGATGAGGATGACCACTATAAAAAAAAGAAAAGAACATGATGGCATGATGTGGCGATATTGGGACACTGGCTCTTTGCTGGTGGGAATGTAAGAGGGTACAGCTACTGTTGAAAACAGTATAGTGAGTCCTCAGAAAATTAAACATAGAATTACCATATGATCCAGTATTTCTGGCTACAAGCCCAAAAGAATTGAAATCAGTGTCTGAGATATTTGTACACCCATGTTCATAGAAACATTATTCACAAGAGACAAAAGATGGTAGAAACCCAAGTGTCCATCAGTGGATTAATAGACAAGCAAAATGTGGTCTATCCATATGATGGAATACTCATCAGCCTGATAAGAAAGGGGAATTCTGGCACCTACTACAACAATGAACCCTGAGGATTTTATGCCAAGAGAAAGAAGCCAGTCACTAAAGAACACACATTGTATGAATCCACTTATCTGGGGTCCCTAGGTGAGTCAAATTCACAGAGACAGAAAGAAGGGTGGTTGCCAGGGGAGGGAGGAAGGGCAGTTTTTGTTAAATTGAGATAGATTTCCAGTTTTATAAGATGAAAAAGATTTCTGAGGATGGATGGTGGTGATGGTTGCACATGTACTTAACACCACTGAACCGCACACTTAAAAAGGGTTAAGATGGTAAGTGTTACGTTATGTGCTGCTGCTAAGTCGCTTCAGTCGTGTCCGACTCTGTGCAACCCCACAGATGGCAGCCCACCAGGCTCTCCTGTCCCTGGGATTCTCCAGGCAAGAACACTGGAGTGGGTTGCCATTTCCTTCTCCAATGCATGAAAGTGAAAAGTGAAAGTGAAGTCGCTCAGTCGTATCGGGCTCTTAGCGACCCCATGGACTGCAGCCTACCTCCATCCATGGGATTTTCCAGGCAAGAGTACTGGAGCGAGGTGCCATTGCCTTCTCCAATGTTATGTGTATTTTACCATAATTTAAAAAAAAAAAAAGAGACACAAGGCTGATAGGAGCCACCTGGAGGCTTGCAGAGCAGTGGCCACCAAGAGTACTTTCTGTCCTGGGCTCAGGAATGGCTGTGATGCTTGGGGACCTGGCTGATTCTTGGCAGAATTCAAATCCTTTCCTGTGTTGGATTTGCTATTGTGAGGAACTGCATGGCCCGAGACTCAGTCCCTGAGTGGGTGTGCCAGCTGGGTGATGCCCCAGCTCAAGTGCAGGACCAGTCCCGTGCCTGAGTGCACAACTTCAGAAATCACGGTGCCTAAAATAAACTGTTAGGGCTTCATTGCTTCCCTCTGATTCTGAGAGTGGCTGCTGTGGGAAGTATTCAGGGATTTACTGGAACTTTTCAGAAAGGGCCATATTTTGTGATTCCCCCCAATCCCCTCTGCCCAAAACCATTAGCAGTTGCCTTGATGCCTGTCCCCAGTTAGTTCTTGTATAATTTTTTTTTTTTTTTTTTTTTTTTGGCCATGTGGCTTTTGGGATCTTAGTTCCCTCACCAGGAATCAAACCTGGGGCCCCAGCATTGAGAGTACTGAGTCCTAACCACTGGATGACCAGGGAAGTCCCTATTTTGTGCTCTTTTAAAGAACACTTTGTGTATAGAAGGTCATCAACTGGGATTGGGGGCAGAAGCCTAACTTATGTACATCTCTTTCAGGCTCAAATTGAAGGGGCCTTTGTGGCATTTGGGGGGCTTTCCTGGTGACTCATATGGTAAAGAATTCTCCTGCAATGCGAGAGACCCAAGTTCTGTCCCTAGGTTGGGAAGATCCCTTGGGGAAAGGAACCATTACCCATTCCAGTAAGGCTTTCCAGGTGGCACAGGTGGCATTTTGGAGCATGGAGAGGTCTACCCACAGGAGGAAGGCCCAGAAAACTCAGCTGCAGTCCCCAAGCCCTGGATCTGGTGGGAGGGGGTGTGCAGGGAGCAGGACAGCTGAGTCCTGAAAGGGAGAGTGCCCGAGCCCTCCAGCAGACAGGCGGAGAGGACAGCTATTCTAAAGAGCTCCTGGAGGCTGATCTGGATCTTCTCTGAAGAAGGTCTGGATTAGATGGTTCTGGAAGAGCACATGGGCCCAAGTTCGTGTGACTCTGTGGGCCAGGGATGCTTGGGGCCTTGGGCCTCCACCAGCACCCTTCTGTTTGCTTAGACTGAAGGACTCCGTGGGCAGTGGCTGAGGACACACGGGAGACCTCCTCCATCAAGGTGGCCAGGGCCTTTCTCTCTGAGGAGCAGCCTGCCGCATCCAGGCTGTTTCCCCCCAGCTGCTCCTCCTGCCTGGCCTCAGCCATCATGGCTGCCCCTGCTCCTTCCAAGAAAGATGATTTCCAGCCCCTTCTGTAGGCTGGGGAAAGCAGCTTTGCTAAACCACACACCATGAATCAAGTGACTTTCCCTGCCCATCTGCATTGATAATGTCCTTGGCACCCTTTCTGGAAGGAAGTGCTAGTCTGTCCCCTTTTATGCAGGGGCAGAAGGGGACCCTGGAAGATGAGAGAGCCTGAGGTTGGGGGTGGGCTCTGTGGGCTGAGGGTGCCCAGGGCAGGGTGAGGAGGCTGCAGGGCAGAGCAAAGGAACATGAATTCCTGTTCAGAGGGGTCAAAGCCCCTCTACAGAGATCTCTGTGTGTCATTTGGGTGTTAGACAATGGGGGGTGGGGGGAATAGAGACTGGAGAGTCACATAAGAACAAAAATCACTCTTGCTCACAAGGAATTCACCCAGGAAGGTAGAAATGACACAAACAGAAATGAAGGAATGAATGAATGAATATGTAAAGATTTCCTTCTCCCAGAGAAGACATCATTCTTGCCTAAGGCTTCAACATGTTCAAATACAGGGCTGATTTCACCCCCACAGCCTTTAGGGAAGCTCCCTGGATCTGCTTCTCGGGGCTGAGGCTGAGTGATTGAGGCCTGGAGGCATCCTCTGAGGGCGCAGTCCCTCCACACTGTGGGTGAGTGTTACTGGCTGAGCACCGGCCAGAAAAATCTCAGATGGCCCCTTCAGATGGCACTGACCCCTTTCATCATGATGGTTGGGCTCCAAGAACAGAAAACGCTTAAGAGCTGGGCCTAGAAATTGTGACAGCATGACCTTGGAGATACTTTACTGGCCAAGAAGTCTTACAGAGCCCAGGTTCAAAACGTGACCCTCTCCTCTCAGTGGGAGAACTGTTGAAACACACTGGGTCATGTTTTAAAATTGCCACAGTGGTTTCTCCCGGAGTCATGGGATCACAGAGTTTACTGCATGGAAGAACCACACTCTGCAGGAATCTTGCCTTGGCACACTCAGCCTCAGTTTATTCTGCATCGTGAAGCTGTTCTACACCAACGGGAGCGCCGAGGCCTCAGGAGCATAAGTAAGAACATGAGAAAAGTCATTGCATGTGAGACTCTTAGCCCCGCCCAGGTCCCCATGGCGCTCAGGGGCCAAGAGGGCGCTCTTAGTGGTGGAGCCACAGCAGCAAGGAGAGAGCACCATGCAGAAGTGGTGGTGCCTTAGGATTTCCTCTCAACATCGTCAGCCTGTCATTATCATCATCACCATCACTGTAATATTCATGACACTTCTCAACATAGCTGCACTTCTTAGCACTTACTTCTTGAAATTTTTATTTTGTGGATGCTCGCATATGTGTGTATATGACTATGAAAAGCCATCTCCTCCACCAGAAAATTAGCTTCATGAGAACCAAGGCTTTGGACGCTTTGCTCATCACTGGTACCCACTTCTGGAACCCTGTCTGGACTCTGGAAGCATCCACTAAATAAATGTGGGGGAATAAAAAAATCGCCACCATCACCAGCATCAATTTCATCTCCTCATGACTCCCTGCTGATCACCATCCTTCAGTGTTTCTTAAATCTTATATCTTCTTTTAATCTTTATTTTTTCTGCTAAAAAGACAGAAGTTGCTGAAATGGTTGATGAGCAGTTAGTTGGGAATCTGCTTCTCTTTTTTCTGCCAAACAAACAAGTGATGCGACCCTCCCCTGTTCTTGGCTTTGATGGGAAGGAGTGTTGGATTAGCTGTTCTCTCTAAGTTTACTTCTAGTTCCAAAATATGAACATGTAAACTCGAAATGATTGCACTTTGGCCATGTATGCCAAAAATTTCTTTTGCAAATTCTAATGACTTCATCAGTTTGTGTTTGTTACAGCAAGCTTAAGAATGAAAGAAAACTGTGTTTTTTATGGGCCTTTAGTTTAGAACTGCAACCTAGTAAGGATGTGAATTTCTTAAAAAAACAATATGCTTTAATCTTGAAATGAAGCCATTGTTAAGCTTAAATTATGATGTGGAAAAAAAATGGAAGGTAAGAGAAGTTCTGTTTCTTATGCCTTAACACTTAGACTCTTCCTGCTTTGGCTTCTTCGGGTTCTCATCGCTCACTGAATGCTGTCACTTCTGACTTCTGTCTTCAGGAAGCTGCTTGCCTGCCATGACTGTTTCCAATGACACCACTGCTGCTGCTGCTAAGTCGCTTCAGTTGTGTCTGACTCTTTGCAACCCCATAGACGGCAGCCCACCAGGCTTTCCCGTCCCTGGCATTCTCCAGGCAAGAACACTGGAGTGGGTTGCCATTGCCTTCTCCCATGCATGAAAGTGAAAAGTGAAAGTGAAGTCACTCAGTCGTATCTGATTCTTTACGACCCCATGGACTGCAGCCTACCAGGCTCCTCCATCCATGGGATTTTCCAGGCAAGAGTACTGGAGTAGGGTGCCATTGCCTTCTCTCTCCAATGACACTACATGGCTCCATATCTGAGAGCCTATTCAGGCTCCAGTCTCTGCCCATCCATGGATTCTCCACCCCACAACCAGGTTAGCAGATGCCTCACCAAGGTTGGTGGTCCACGGGCATCCCCAGCCCACCGGCAGCCTTGTGTCCTGCAGCCTTACCTCCCTCGACTCACTCACCTAACCACAGTACTTTACTCTCTGAAATACTCTGTGAGCATTCTGGTGCCTCAGGGCTGAGCCACTCCTTTTCCTTTGGGATGATATCACTCCATTATTTAACAAATATGTATCCTGGGGAGTATTGTGTGAGGGAGCCTAAGAGAAAAATTGTATAGCGATATGTGTGCATGCTACGTCACTTCAGTCGGGTCCGTCTCTTTGTGACCCCATGGACTGTAGCCCACCAGGCTTTTCTGTTTATGGGATTCTCCTGGCAAACTGGAGTGAGTTGCCATGCCCTCCTCCAGGGGATCTTCCCAACTGAGGGACTGAACCCATGTCTCTGACTTCTCCTGCACTGGCAGGCAGGTTCTTCACCTTTAGCGCCACCTGGAAAGCCCACAGTGATCTGAGTAAACACAAATGACTGCATCCTTCTCTAGTGGCTTATAGACCAGCTCCATGGTGGAATGGGCTTCCCGTCCAGTTCTAACACTGAGTGATTTGGGGTCAGTGACTCAAGCCTATTTTTGCCTCAATCATCTCATTCATGAAATGAAATAATAATAAACATTTGTCAAATTCTTGCTAAGAACTAGACATCATTCCAAATGGCCTGGAATGTTACATGTTTAATCAGCATGTCTGCCTCCTGACAAGGGTACTGCTGTGATTCCCATTTCCCGGATGAGACATGGAAGGACCAAGGAAGCTACGAAGCTACTTGTGATGGGCAAGTGACTCGTGTGGCTGTGCTCTTCCCCACAACAGGTGCTGCCTCCGGAGGAGAAAACTTGTACACGGTGTGTTGGGGGTCCAACTTCACTTCATGCAGAGACTGTGGAACAGCACCCAGACAAGAGTAAGTGCTGGGAACTCTGGCCCTTGTTGCCCATCTCATGCTCCCTTCCAGCCCTGCTTAGGTTTGCCTGCACCCCGAAGCTGCATCCCTGATCCCCAGATATGGTGATGTCACACACCTACCAAGTCCCTTTAGCTCTGATTTTCTGAACTATTTATTTGCATCTTAGGCCATTTCCTTGTACTTTTTTTTTTGGCTGTGCTGGGTTTTTGTTGCAGTGCACAGGCTTTGTCTAGTTGGGATGTGCTGGTTTGGTCGCCCCACAGCATGTGGGATCTTAGTTCCTCTACCAGGGATCAAACACAAATCCCCTGCATTGGAACTCGGATTCTTAACCATTGGACCACGAGCGAAGTCCTCATTTCCCTTTATTCTTAGTTATCTTCATTTACTCCTGACTCATCTCTCCATCCAGAATTCAAGCTGCAGGTGTTTGAAAACACAGTGTATGAATGGAAAACTAGAGTCATGAAAATCCAGAGCTGATTGCCATTGGAGAGAGACCTTGTTACCCAGAGTTCCCACAAGGAGGGCAACCAGGGGCTCGGGTGTCTGGGCTAATTTCCCTGGAAGAGTTTATATTGGCAATGTTTTAGAAGTTTGCATTGCCTCCCTTCAAAGTTCAATCTACTTTTATTCCCTTAAAGGTGAAAAAGGGACTTTTCACTTTTGAAGAGGACACTGTGTGTGTGGCCTTGTGGCATGATTCTCTGACCCTCCTAAGGGTTCTGTGAGTTACCCAGGAACCTGTGACAAATCTCTGCAACAACCCAGACTAATAGTCCTACAATGAGCGAGTTACTGAAATTACCATGTGGGTCCCACCCAATTTAAGACCCACCCAAATGCATCTTTCTTTGTGGCTTTGAACACAGCTCTACCCTCTCTGTGCCTTAGTTTTGCCCTTTCACTGCTCTAAAGTGGAACTTCCACTTGTATTGAAGACTTCTACCTGATTCCTTGGAATAAAAGTTGCTGAGGAAATTTAGTGCTGGGTCATGAAGAACTCATTGTATTACTTCTAATCTCCCCCTTTCTTCCTAACTGTTCTGATTTCCTGTCCTTTGTTGTGCTGGCCTGCTGCTGCTGCTAAGTCGCTTCAGTCGTGTCTGGCTCTGTGCAACACCATAGACGGCAGCCCACCAGGCTCCCCCATCCCTGGGATTCTCCAGGCAAGAACACTGAAGTGGGTTGCCATTTCCTTCTCCAGTGCATGAAAGTGAAAAGTGAAAGGGAAGTCACTCAGTCGTGTCCAACTCTTAGCGACCCCATGGACTGCATGCAGCCTACCAAGCTCCTCCATCAATGGGATTTTCTGGGCAAGAGTACTGGAGTGGGGTGCCATCGCCTTCTCCAGGTGTGCTGGCCTGGGTGTGTCTAATTTAGGCCACTCTGCTTCCCTTAACCACCATTAACCCAAATGCTGGGTGTAAGAAGTCAAGGGTAGTTGGTTGTGTGAGAATAAAGTCAGAAACTCCTGTCACATCATTACAACCCCTGGGCAGACCCACTGGGGACCTCTCGGAATCACACCAGATGCCAGCCCTACGCAACTCTTGGCAGTCCAAATTTTCATATTAAAATCAACAGCCCAGCTTATTTCAAACATGAGAAGTCTGTGGTTTTTCTGATTCTGTTCAAAGAAAATGAGCGTTTTCCTTTTAGTCTTGTTTAGACAGTTGTATTAAATGGGTCCATCAGTCAGATGATACAAAACATACAGACCTTTTCCTCGAGATGATGGAGTAAATGTTGTAAGAATGATAATGAGGACTGATGGCCATGAGCTGTCTCCTCTGGGCTGCTCCTGCCAAGGGTTGCTAGGGTTTTTCAGAGGAACATCATTCTCCTTTGGGAAGGAGGAGCTGGCATGGCAGGTATGAGGGAGACATGTTTTAAGTTCTCCAAGAGTTCTGCTTGGTCTTCTAGAATGCCCCCGAGGTAAAGATGGAGGGGGTGCTCTGGCCTAGAAACCTCACTCCACCCTCCTTCTCAGGGATACCATGGAGAGTTCCACCACTCGGCATCTCAGGGCTGCTGAGGACCCAGTGCTGGTCAGATGCAGAACCAGTTGTGATGTGGTGTGATGGACATGCTCAGGAGTCCGGAACTGCACATCACTCTAAACCACAGCCATCCTGTCTTTCTGCTCCTGCTCCTGACGCCAATTGTCTTGCTGTTCACACTGTTCACTGAACCCAGGGTAGGCCAGGCACCGGTTAAGAGGCTGAAAGAAGACTCAGGGAGCTGTAGGAACTGCAGACACATTCATTCTCTCCTGGCTGACACAGCAGCTGTAGCATAACCTAACACAACATAACCTCTCACCTGGCTGACACAGCAGCCGTAGCAGTAGACACACTAAGTGCTTTCCTCTCATGGCTGACCCAAGGGACACAGCTGTGATGCTGCAGTAAGTGCCTCTGTTTTCTGGGTGGAACTCATGTCACAAAACTAGCCCATGTCCAAGAGAGTACCTCGTGATGCGCATGTGCAGTGCTATAAATGATCTGCTACATTATTTACAAAACATGGGGGAAGAGAGCCTGAAAATGCCATCTTGGCCAATTTACTCTCTCCCCACACATCCCACTTTGGAAAGTGTGTCTCCCCATCCTGCCCAACTCAGAGCATGTGCCAACACCCGTGGAAACATGCTATGAAATACCAAATCACAGTGAGAGTGTTATGTGTTTTAAACATCCCCTTTTTCCAGGGATGCAGTGTATTATTTTCTCATCAAAAGCTGAAACTAAGAGGCACTGGATGACTTGAGTTGATGGGGTGGCAGGGCAGAATGCATTACCAGGACCCCAGTAGCTCTGGCATCTTCTCACCTGCACTTGTCCTGACTGCTATGCCCTTGAACTTCTTCCTCAGAGAGTCTAGGACTCCCTAATCTAGGCCAACACTGCCCTGCCTATATATGTCACACCTGTGTTCTCTCTTCTCTCCAGTTAAATCATAAGCCACACAAAGGACAGAATGCCTGTCTTAGGATCTTCATGCCTCAAGAAGTGCCTCTGCTGGTGGACACTAGGCTCAGAGCATTAGCCAGAAGGGCTCATAGAAACCTCTAGTGAAGCCCTGCACCTTCATTTCCCAGGGAAGAAAATTCCACCAACGAAGACAGAAAAGTTCACGGCCTGTGGAGGTGACGCTGAGCTGCTCTTGGAGCTGTGATCCCCTAACCAGACTGCTCAGGGATGTTCCCAGTGACTGGGAGTCACTGTGATATAAGATAAGCCATATTTTCCAAGTAGAGCTTCTCAGACTACTGGGCCCGGAGGTGTGTGACCTGTGCTGATGTTTTCATTTGAGGGTTTAATTTTGAAATTTGCATGGCTAAGGGCAAGAGTGAAATATGCCCGCTAACCCTGGGATTCAGGGTCCTTCTTGGCCAGTCAATCAGGCCAGTGAGGCCAGGCAGGGCCTCTCCACAAGGAGCGGCTGCCCTGCAGGATCAGGAGTAGACAGAGAAGGCCTGGTCCTCAGGAAAGGCTGACAGGTCAGGCTGAGAAGAAAACACAGCTACTCACCCTGTGTTTACTCTTCAGATTGAATTATCCCTCCCTTTGGGCAGAATGAGAGTGTATAGTGGCCAAGAGAAGCCAGGGTGTCACAGGTTGCAGATGGGAGTTCCTCCCCACAATATTCCCAGGGTTTTTTCTTGGTCTCTACTCAATTCCCAACCCCCACGCTCATTCTCAGAAGAAAGGAGGCTGGGGAGACAGTTCTCTTTGGATTTCTTAATCCACAGGGCCTGGCCACACCACATACATACAAAACCTGGTGGGTTTGGGGCAGGTAGACAGTGCATGGTGCGGATGGCAGGCCCCACATGCAGACTTGCTAAGTTTAAATCTCAGCTCCATCAGTTCCCACTGCTGTGTCACTGGGCTCAGGGCCAGAACAAAGTCCATCAGGCTGGGGGACTTGAAAGCAGAACTGTATGCTCTCCCAGTACCAGAGGCTGGCAGTCCAAGATCAAGGTGTCTGCATGGACAGTTTCCCCTGACGCATCTCTCTTTGGCATGTAGACAACTCTCTTCTCCCTGTGTCATCACATGATCCTCCCTCTCTGTGAGTCTGTGTCCTGATCTCCTCTTCTTAGAAGGACACCACTCATATAGTTGGTTTTTTAAAATATAAATTCATTTACTTTAATTGGTAGTTAATTACTTTACAATATTGTATTGGTTTTGCCATACATCAAAGTGAATCCGCCACAGGTATACACGTGTTCCCCATCCTGAACCCACCTCCCTCCTCCCTCCCCATACCATCCCTCTGGGTCGTCTCACTGCACCAGCCCCAAGCATCCAGTATCATGCATCGAACCTGGACTGGCGATACATTTCATATATGATATTATACATGTTTCAATGCCATTCTCCCAAATCATCCCACCCTCTCCCTCTCCCTCAGAGTCCAAAAGAATTTCCTATACATCTGTGTCTCTTTTGCTGTCTTGCATACAGGGTTATGTTACCATCTTTCTAAATTCCATATATATGTGTTAGTATACTGCATAGGTGTTTTTCTTTCTGGCTTACTACACTCTGTATAATAGGCTCCAGTTTCATCCACCTCATTAGAACTGATTCAAATGTATTCTTTTTAATGGTTGTGTAATACTCCATTGTATATATGTACCACTGCTTTCTTATCCATTCATCTGCTGATGGACATCTAGGTTGCTTCCATGTCCTGGCTATTATAAACAGTGCTGTGATGAACACTGGGGTACATGTGTCTCTTTCAATTCTGGTTTCCTCAGTCTGTATGCCCAGCAGTGGCATTGCTGGGTCATAAGGCAGTTCTATTTCCAGATTTTTCCACACTGTTCTGCATAGTGGCTGTACTAGTTTGCATTCCCACCAACAGTGTAAGAGGGTTCCCTTTTCTCCACACCCTCTCCAGCATTTATTGTTCATAGACTTTTGGATAGCAGCCATTCTGACTGGTGTGAAATGGTACCTCAATGTGGTTTTGATTTGCATTTCTCTGATAATGAGTGATGTTGAGCATCTTTTCATGTGTTTGTTAGCCATCTGTATGCCTTCTTTGGAGAAATGTCTGTTTAGTTCTTTGGCCCATTTTTTGATTGGGTCGTTTATTTTTCTGGAATTGAGCTGCAGGAGTTGCTTGCATATTTTTGAGATTAGTTGTTTGTCAGTTGCTTCATTTGCTATTATTTTTTCCCATTCTGAAGGCTATCTTTCCACCTTGCTTATAGTTTCCTTTGTTGTGCAGAAGCTTTTAATTTTAATTAGGTCCCCTTTGTTTATTTTTGCTTTTATTTCCAATATTCTGGGGTCATAGAGGATCCTGCTGTGATGTATGTCAGAGAGTGTTTGCCTATGTTTTCCTCTAGGAGTTTTATAGTTTCTGGTCTTACATTTAGATCTTTAATCCATTTTGAGTTTATTTTTGTGTATGGTGTTAGAAAGTGTTCTAGTTTCATTCTTTTACAAGTGGTTGACTAGTTTTCCCAGCACCACTTGTTAAAGAGATTGTCTTTACTCCATTGTATATTCTTGCCTCCTTTGTCAAAGATAAGGTGTCCATAGGTGTGTGGATTTATCTCTGGGCTCTCTATTTTGTTCCATTGATCTGTATTTCTGTCTTTGTGCCAGTACCATACTGTCTTGACAACTGTGGCTTTGTAGTAGAGCCTGAAGTCAGGCAGGTTGGTTCCTCCAGTTCCATTATTCTTTCTCAAGATTGCTTTGGCTATTCGAGGTTTTTTGTATTTCCATACAAATTGTGAAATTATTTGTTCTAGCTCTGTGAAAAATACTGTTGGTAGCTTGATAGGGATTGCATTGAATCTATAAATTGCTTTGGGTAGTATACTCATTTTCACAATATTGATTCTTCCGATCCATGAACATGGTAATTTCTCCATCTATTAGTGTCCTCTTTGATTTCTTTCACCAGTGTTTTATAGTTTTCTATATATAGGTCTTTAGTTTCTTTAGGTAGATATATTCCTAAGTATTTTATTCTTTTCATTGCAATGGTGAATGGAATTGTTTCCTTAATTTCTCTTTCTATTTTCTCATTATTAGTGTATAGGAATGCAAGGGATTTCTGTGTGTTGATTTTATATCCTGCAACTTTACTATATTCATTGATTAGCTCTAGTAATTTTCTGGTGGAGTCTTTAGGGTTTTCTATGTAGAGGATCATGTCATCTGCAAACAGTGAGAGTTTTACTTCTTCTTTTCCAATTTGGATTCCTTTTATTTCTTTTTCTGCTCTGATTGCTGTGGCCAAAACTTCCAGAACTATGTTGAATAATAGTCATGAAAGTGGGAACCCTTGTCTTGTTGTTCCTTACTTTAGGGGAAATGCTTTCAATTTTTCTCCATTGAGGATAATGTTTGCTGTGGGTTTGTCATATATAGCTTTTATTACGTTGAGGTGTGTTCCTTCTATTCCTGCTTTCTGGAGGGTTTTTCATCATAAATCAATGCTGAAATTTGTCAAAGGCTTTCTCTGCATCTATTGAGATAATCATATGGCTTTTATTTTTCAGTTTGTTAATGTGGTGTATTACATTGATTGATTTGCAGATTTGAAGAATCCTTGCATCCCTGGGATAAAGCCCACTTGGTCATGGTGTATGATCTTTTTAATGTGTTGTTGGATTCTGATTGCTAGAATTTTGTTAAGGATTTTTGCATCTATGTTCATCAGTGATATTGGCCTGTAATTTCTCTTTTTGTGGCATCTTTGTCAGGTTTTGGTATTAAGGTGATGGTGGCCTCATAGAATGAGTTTGGAAGTTTTCCTTCCTCTGCAATTTTCTGGAAGAGTTTGAGTAGGATAGGTGTTAGCTCTTCTCTAAATTTTTGGTAGAATTCAGATGTGAAGCCGTCTGGACGTGGGCTTTTGTTTGCTGGAAGATTTCTGATTACAGTTTCAATTTCCGTGCTTGTGATGAGTCTGTTAAGATTTTCTATTTCTTCCTGGTTCAGTTTTAGAAATTTGCACTTTTCTAAGAATTTGTCCATTTCTTCCACTTTGTCCTATTTATTGGCATATAGTTGCTGATAGTAGTCTCTTATGATCCTTTGTATTTTTGTGTTGTCTGTTGTGATCTCTCCATTTTCATTTCTAATTTTATTGATTTGATTTTTCTCCCTTTGTTTCTTGATGAGTCTGGCTAATGGTTTGTCAATTTTATTTATCCTCTCAAAGAACCAGCTTTTGGCTTTGTTGATTTTTGCTATGGTCTCTTTTGTTTCTTTTGCATTTATTTCTGCCCTAATTTTTAAGATTTCTTTCCTTCTACTAACTCTAGGGTTCTCCATTTCTTCCTTTTCTAGTTGCTTTAGGTGCATAGTTAGGTTATTCATTTGACCTTTTTCTTGTTTCTTGAGGTATGCCTGTATTGCTATGAACTTTCCCCTTAGCACTGCCTTTACAGTGTCCCACTGTTTGGGGTAGTTGTGTTTTCATTTTCATTCATTTCTATGCATATTTTGTTTTATTCTGTGAGTTGTTGGTTATTCAGCAGCGTGTTGTTCAGCCTCCACATGTTGGAATTTTTAATAGTTTTTCTCCTGTAATTGAGATCTAATCTTACTGCACTGTGGTCCAAAAAGATGCTTGGAATGATTTCAGTTTTTTTTTGAATTTACCAAGGCTATATTTATGGCCCAGGATGTGATCTATCCTGAAGAAGGTTCTGTGTGCGCTTGAGAAAAATGTGAAATTCATTGTTTGGGGGTGAAATGTCCTATAGATATCAATTAGGTCTAACTGGTCAATTGTATCTTTTAAAGTTTGTGTTTCTTTGTTAATTTTCTGTTTAGTTGATCTGTCCATAGGTGTGAGTGGGGTATTAAAGTCTCCCACTATTGTTGTGCTATTGTTTATTTCCCCTTTCATACTTGTTAGCATTTGTCTTACATATCGTGGTTGTCCTATGTTGGGTGCATATATATTTATAATTGTTATATCTTCTTCTTGGATTGATCCTTTGATCATTGTGTAGTGTCCTTCTTTGTCTCTTTTCACAACCTTTGTTTTAAAGTCTATTTTATGTGATATGAGTGTTGCTACTCCTGCTTTCTTTTGGTCTCTATTTGCATGGAAAATCTTTTTCCAGCCTTTCACTTTCAGTCTGTATGTGTCTCCTGTTTTGACGTGGGTCTCTTGTAGACAACATATGTAGGGGTCTTGTTTTTGTATCCATTCAGCCAGTCTTTGTCTTTTGGGATATTCAACCCATTGACGTTTAAGGTAATTATTGATAAGTATGATCCTGTTGCCATTTACTTTATTGTTTTGGGTTCGAGTTTATATACCCTTTTTGTGTATCCTGTCTAGAGAATATCCTTTAGCATTTGTTGGAGAGCTGGTTTGGTGCTGCTGAATAGTCTCAGCTTTTGCTTGTCTGTAAAGCTTTTGATTTCTTCTTCATATTTGAATGGGATCCTTGCTGGGTACAGTAATCTGGGCTGTAAGTTATTTTCTTTCATCACTTTAAGTATGTCTTGCCATTCCTTCCTGGCTTGAAGAGTTTCTATTGAAAGATCAGCTGTTATCCTTATGGAAATCCCCTTGTGTGTTTTTTGTTGTTTTCCCTTGCTGCTTTTAATATTTGTTCTTTGTGTTTGATCTTTGTTAATTTGATTAATATGTGTCTTGGGGTGTTTCACCTGGGGTTTATCCTGTTTTGGACTTTCTGGGTTTCTTGGACTTGGATGATTATTTCCTTCTCCATTTTAGGGAAGTTTTCAACTATTATCTCCTCAAGTATTTTCTCATGGCCTTTCTTTTTGTCTTGATCTTCTGTGACTCATGTTTTGAATGTTGGGACATTTAACACTGTCCGGGAGGTCTCTGAGATTTTCCTCAGTTCTTTTAATTCGTTTTTTCTTTTTCCTCTCTGATTCATTTATTTCTACCATTCTATCTTCTAATTCACTAATCCTATTTTCTGCCTCTGTCGTTCTACTATTTTTTGCCTCCAGAGTGTTTTTGATCTCATTTAGTGCATTATTCATTATATATTGACTCCTTTTTATTTCTTCTAGGCCCTTGTTAAACCTTTCTTGCATCTTCTCAATCCTTTTCTCCAGGCTATTTATCTGTGATTCCATTTTGGTTTCAAAATTTTGGATCATTTTCACTATCATTATTCAGAATTCTTTATCAGGTAGATTCCCTATCTCTTCCTCTTTTGTTTGGTTTGGTGGGCATTTGTCCTGTTCCTTACCTGCTGGGTGTTCCTCTGTCTCTTCATCTTGTTTATATTGCTGAGTTTAGAGTGTCCTTTCTGTATTCTGGCAGTTTGTGGAGTTCTTTTTATTGTGGAGTTTCCTTGCTGTGGGCAGGGTTGTACAGGTGGCTTGTCAAGGTTTCTTGGTTAGGGAAGCTTTTGTCGGTGTTCTGGTGCATGAAGCTGGATTTCTTCTCTCTGGAGTGCAATGAAGTGTCCACTAATGAGTTATAAGATGTCAATGGTTTTGAAGTAACTTTGGGCAGCCTGTATATTGGAGCTCAGGGCTGTGTTCTTGTGTTGCTGGAGAATTTGCATGGTATGTCTTGCTCAGGAACTTGTTGGCCCTTGGGTGGTGCTTGGTTTCAGTGTAAGTATGGAGGCGTTTGATGAGCTCCTGTCAATTAATGTTTCCTGGAGTTCCTCCTGCTTCTGGGTTTCAGTCTTATTTTTGCAGCAGTCTCAAGACTTCTCCTTCTATACAGCACCATTGATAAAACATCTAGGTTAAAGATGAAAAGTTTCTCCCCATTGAGGGACACCCAGAGAGGTTCACAGAGTTACATGGAGAAGAGGAGGGAGGAGGGGGTTAGAGGTGACCCGAATGAGATGAAGATGAAAGGTTGTTGTTGAATCATGACACCAGGATTCTTGGCCCCCGGAGGAGAAGAATTCAATCTGGGGCCAGAGACAAGGCTTGATCGCTCAGAGCTTTTGTGTAATAAAGTTTTATTAAAGTATAAAGGAGATAGAGAAAGCTTCTGCCATAGGCATCAGAAGGGGGCAGAAAGTGTGCCCGCTTGTTAGTATTAGCAATGAAGTTATATACTCTCCAGTAAATCAGAAGAATGTCTGGAGGTTGTAAAGACCTCATCAGACCTACTCCCATAATTTACATTTTAAGATAACGGAATTAGCCAGAAGGTTTAATCCAGAGACTGTCCTCAGGCAGAATACATAATACATTGTTGATATATAATCCTTGTAAAGAGCAGGTCTTTTGCCATAATTTACAGAATTAGCCAGAAGGTTTAATCCAGAGACTGTCCTCAAGCATAATACATTGTTGTTATATAATCCTAAGGAATGTAGAGAAGGAAAAAAAGTTTGTCCTTTCTTCCTCCTTGAGAATTCCAGACCCCTCTCTCCTTGGGGACCCCTAGACTTCTTATCAACCTGCCTAGGAAATGACTCGCTCAAGGTGGAATCAATAGAGGAGAGAGCAAGCTAGCCAGTAATCACCTCCTTATGTGCACTCCACAACTGGCCTGCTCAGAGATGTTCACGGAGTTATACAGAGAAGAGAAGAGGGAGGAAGGAGACAGAGGCGGTCAGTAGGATAAAAGGGGGGAATCAAAAGAAGCGAGACAGATTCAGCCAGTAATCAGCTCCCTAAGTGTTCTCCACCGTCTGGAACACACAGAAATCCACAGAGTTGGGTAGAGAAGAGAGGGGGTAGGGAGGAGACACAGGCGACCTGGTGGAGAAAAAGGAGAGTCCAAAGGAGGAGAGAGCAGGCAAGCCAGAAATCTCGCTCCCAAGTAAAAATAGGTACTGAAGCTTGGGTTCTTAAAGGTACAAAATTGATAACAAATACCAAAAAGCAGAGATTAAAAATCTAGAGTAGAGTTTGGAATTTCAAAAATACAATATTAAAGAAAAGAAGAAAAAAAGAGAAAAAAAAGTCACAAAAATTATTTTTAAATATATATATATGAAGTTTGCTTTTAAAAAATAGGGTCTTTTTTTTTTTTCAAAGTAATAGTAGGTTATAAAAGTGGAAATTAAGGGAGTAATAGAGGACTTAAAATTTTAAAAAATTTAAAAAAAAGAATGATCATAAAAATAGTAAAAGTATATCTAAGACTTCCTCTGGTGTTGTTGTGGGTATTGTGGGGTCAGTTCATTTTCGGATAGTTCCTTGGTCTGGTTTATATTTCTCAAGATCTACAGGACCCTTCTTATGTAGTCGGTACTAACTACAGGGTTCTAATCTATTGCACCTGTCACTTCCAAGGCAGTTCCCTCTGTTTTAGCTTCTTCTGTTTGCTGGTCTCTTCAGTGTCTGATTTCCACCCTGACACAAAGGGGGTGGTGGTGGACACTTTTTTCAGGCTCACTTATTCAGTCGCGCTGTGGGGAGGGAGGGACGCTGCAAACAAATAACACTGGTGTGTGCTCACATTGCCTCAGTCACACTGGGCCTGCCCCTGCTCACGGTGCATGTACCCTCCCTGCCCACACTGCTCAGGCTCTAGGTTGCTCCACTGGGAACCATCTGAGGCTGGCCCTGGGCTGCATGCACCACCCAGCTCTAAGCCACTCAGGTTCAGGCACTCGGGTAGTTCTCAAAGGCTCAGACTCGGTTGGGCCTGTGTTTTGTGCCCTTCCCAGGTCCAAGCAGCTCAGATGATGAGGTGTTTGGTGAGAGCAGTCACTGCAACTTATCGCCTTCACCCGTCCCTGCCGCTTGGTGTTCTGGGTGTACAACCGGCACACCTTCTCAGGCAGATGTTGACCATCCAGAACCGCAAGAAATCTTACTTAGCAAAGAAGCCTGCTTACAGGTTTGTAGATAATGTCTCTCTGGAGCTATGATTTCCCCCTTCCAGCTCTGGCTGCCTGTCACCAGAGGGGGATGGTCTGCAGCCGCTATCTCTGTTCAGTCCTTTGTTCTGTGCGCAGGCCTGGCTGTGTCTTAGGTTAGGTCTGGCTTTTCGCATGGTAGTTATCCTACAGTCTGGTTTGCTAGCCCAAATTAGTTCACTCAGATTGTGCTCGGGGCATTCAGGCCAGATCCTTACTCTAAGCAATGCAGCCCACACCTCCCTACCCAGCCCCCCGCTTGCTAGTGGCAGGTAAAGGCGTCTGTGCTGCTTCTCCACTGGGGGAGTTACATTTGGGCTTGTAATCTGTAGCTTTTAATTATTTATTTATTTTTCCTCCCTGTTATGTTGCCCTCTGTGCTTCCAAGGCTCGCCACAGACTCGGCAGTAAGAGTGTTTCCTGGTGTTTGGAAACCTCTCTTTTTAAGATTCCCTTCCCAGGATGGAGCTCCATCCCTACTGATTTTGTCTCTTTTTTTGTCTTATATATTTTTTCCTACCTCCTTTCGAAGACAATGGGCTGCTTTTCTGGGTGCCTGATGTCCTCTGCCGGCGTTCAGAAGTTTTTTTGTGGAATTTACTCAGGGTTTAAGTGTTCTTTTGGTGAATTTGTGGGGGATAAAGTGGTCTCCCTGTCCTATTCCTCTGCCATCTTAGGACTGCCCCCCAACACCAGTCATATTGGATCATGGTTCACCCTCAGTCAGTTCAGTTCAGTTGCTCAGTCTTGTCTGACTCTTTGTGACCCCATGGACTGCCGCATGCCAGGCTTCCCTGTCCATCACCAGCTCCCAGAGCTTGCTCAAACTCATGTCCATCAAGTCAGTGATGCCATCCAACCATTTTATCCTCTGTCATTGCCTATTCCTCCTGCCTTCAATTGTTCCCAGCATCAGGGTCTTTTCAAATGAGTCAGTTCTTTGCATCAGGTGGCCAAAGTATTGGGGCTTCTGCTTCAGCATCAGTCCTTCCAATGAATATTCAGGACTGATTTCCTTTAGGATGGACTGGTTTGATCTTCTTGCAGTCCAAGGGACTCTCAAGAGTCTTCTCCAACACCACAGTTCAAAAGCATCAATTCTTTGGTACTCAGCTTTCTCTGGTTCAACTCTCACATCCATACTTGACTACTGTATGGAAAAACCATAGCTTTGACTAGACAGACCTTTATTGGCAAAGTAATGTCTCTGCTGTCTAGGTTGGTCATAAATTTTCTTCCAAGGAGCAAGCATCTTTTAATTTCATGGCCGCAGTCACCATCTGCAGTGGTTTTGGAGCCCAATAAAATAAAGTCTGTCACTGTTGCCATTGTTTCCCCATCTATCTGACATGAAGTGGTGGAACTGGATGCCATGACCTTTGCTCTCTGAATGTTGAGATTTAAGCCAACTTTTTCACTCTCCTCTTTCACTTTCATCAAGAGGCTCTTTAGTTCTTCTTCACTTTCTGCCATAAGGGTAGTGTCATCTGCATATATGAGGTTATTGATATTTCTCCCCACAATATTGATTCTAGCTTGTGCTTCATCCAGCCGAGCATTTTGCATGATGTACTCTGCATATAAGTTAAATAAGCGAGGTGACAGTATTCAGCCTTGATGCACTCCTTTCCAAATTTGGAACCAGTATGTTGTTCCAAGTCTGCTTCTAACTGTTTCTTCTTGACCTTCATACAGATTTCTCAGGAGGCAGGACAGGTGGTCTGGTATTCCCATCTCTTTCAGAATTTTCCACAGTTTATTGTGATCTACACAGTCAAAGGTATTGGCATAGTCAATAAAACAGAAGTAGATGATTTTCTGGAACTCTCTTGCTTAGTCTATGATCCAACAGATGTTGGCAATTTGATCTCTGGTTCCTCTGCCTTTTCTAAATGCAGCCTGAACATCTAAAAGTTCTCATTTCACATACTCTTGAAGCCTGGCTTGGAGAATTTTGAGGATTACTTTGCTAGCATGTGAGATGAGTGCAATTGTGCAGTAGTTTGAACATTCTTTGGCATCACCTTTCTTTGGGATTGAAATGAAAATTGATGTTTTCCAGAGCTGTGGCCACTTCTGAGTTTTCCAAGTTTGCTGGCATATTGAGTGCAGCACTTTCACAGCATATTTTAGGATTTGAAATAGCTCAACTGGAATTCCATCACCTCCACTAGCTTTGTTCATAGTGATACTTCCTCAGGCCCGCTTGACTTCACACTCCAGAATGTCTGGCTCTAGGTGAGTGTTCACACCATCGTGGTTATCTGAGTCATTAAGATCTTTTTTTGTATAGTTCTTCTGTGTATTCTTGCCACCTCTTCTTCATATTTTCTGCTTCTGTTATGTCCATACCATTTCTGTCCTTAATTATGCCCATCTTTGCATGAAATATTCCCTTGTTGTCTCTAATTTTCTTGATGAGATCTCTAGTCTTTCCCATTCTGTTGCTTTCCTCTATTTCTTTGCATTGATCACTGAGGAAGGCTTTCTTATCTCTCCTTGGTAGTCATTGGAACTCTGCATTCACATGGGTATATCTTTCCTTTTTTCCTTTGCCTTTAGCTTCTCTGTCTTTTCTCTGCTATTTATAAGGCCCCCTCAGACAGCCATTATGCCTTTTTGTATTTCTTTTTCTTGTGGATGGTCTCGGTCACTGTCCCTGTACAATGTCACAAACCTCTGGCCATAGTTCTTCGGGCACTCTGTCTATCAGATCTAATCCCTTGAATCTATTTGTCACTTCCACTGTATAATGGTAAGGGATTTATTTGATTTAGATCATACCTGAATGGTCTGTTTTTTCCCCTACTTTCTTCAGTTTAAGTGTGAATTTGGCAAAAATGAGTTCAAGATCTGAGCCATTATCAGCTCCCAGTCTTTTTCTTTTTCTTTTTTTCACTGACTGTAAAGAGCTTCTCCATGTTCAGCTGCAAAGAATATAATCAATCTGATTTCAGTAATGACCATCTGTGATGTACATGTGTAGAGTCATCTCTTGTGTTGCTGGAAGAGAGTGTTTACTATGACCAGTGCTTTCTCTTGGCAAAATTCTGTTAGCCTTTGCCATTCTTCATTTTGTACTCCAAGGTCAAACTTGCCTGTTACTGCGGGTATCTCTTGAATTCCTACTCTTGCATTCTGGTCCCCTATGATGAAAAGGACATCTTTTTTTAGTATTAGTTCTAGAAGGTGTTGTATGTCATCATAGAACCATTCAATTTCAACTTCTTTGACTTTAGTGTTTGGGTCATAGAGTTGGATTATTGTGATACTGGATGGTTTGCCTTGGAAACGAACAGATCATTTTGTCATTTTTGAGACTGCATCCAAGTACTGCATTTCACACTCTTTTGTTGACTATGATGGATATTCCATTTCTTCTAAGCGATTTTTGCCCACAGTACTAGATATAATTGTCATCTGAGTTAAATTCACCCATTCCAGTCCATTTCAGTTCACTGATTCCTAAAATGTCCTTGTCTGCTCTTGCCATCTCCTGTTTGACCACTTCCAATTTACCTTGATTCGTGGACCTAGCATTCCAGGTTCCTCTGCAGAGTTGTTTTTTACAGCATCGAGCTTTACATCCATCACCAGTCACATCCACAGCTGAGAACTGTTTTTGCTTTTGCTCCATCTCCTCATTTTTTCTGAAGTTTTTTCTCCACTCTTCTCCAGTAGTATATTGGGCACCTACTGACCTGGGGAGTTCATCTCTCAGTGTCCTTTTTTTTTGTCTTTTTATACTGTTCATGGGGTTCTAAAGGCAAGAATACTGAAGTAGTTTGCCATTCCCTTCTCCAGTGGACCATGTTTTTTCAGAACTCTCCACCATGATGCATACATCTTGGGTGGCCCTACATGGCATGGCTCATAGTTTCATTGAGTTAGACAAGACTATGGACCATGTGATCAGTTTGGTTAGTTTTCTGTGATTGTGGTTTTATTCTGTCTGCCCCCTGTTGAATATGGATAAGAGGCTTATGGAAGCTTCCTGGTGGGAGAGACTGACTGTAGGGGAAACTGCGTTTGGCTCTGATCGGGGGGGGGGGGGGGGGGGGGGGGCTGTGCTCAGTAAATCTTTAATCCAATTTTCTGTTGATAGTGGCCTCATTTTAACTTAATTACTTCTCTTCAGACCTTGTGTCCAAATGCAGTCATATTTTGAGGTACTGGGGTTAGGATTCAGTTCAGTTTAGTTCCGTTCAGTCGCTCAATTTTGTCCGACTCTTTGCGACTCCATGAACTGCAGCATGCCAGGCCTCCCTATCCATCACCAACTCCTGAGTTCACCCAAACTCATGGATTTCCCTGGTGGCTCAGATGGTAAAGCATCTGCCTACATGTGGGAGAGCCGGGTTCGATCCCTGGGTCAGGAAGATCCTCTGGAGAAGGAAATAGCAACCCACTCCAGTACCTTTGCCTGGAAAATCCCATGGACGGAGGAGCCTGGTAGGCTACAGTCAGTGGGGTTGCAAAGAGTCGGACATGACTGAGCGACTTCACTTCACTTCATATCCATTGAGTCAATGATGCCATCCAACCATCTCATCCTCTGTCGTCCCCTTCTCCTCCTGCCCTCAATCTTTCCCAACATCAGGGTCTTTTCAAATGAGTTAGCTCTTCACATCAGGTGGCCAAAGTATTGGAGTTTCAGCTTCAGTCCTTCTGTCCTTCCAGTGAATATTCAGGACTGATTTCCTTTAGGATGGATTGGTTGGGTCTCCTTGCAGTCCAAGGGACTCTCAAGAGTCTTCTCCAACACCACAGTTCAAAACCATCAATTCTTTGGCGCTCAGCTTTCTTTATAGTCCAACTCTCACGTCCATACATGACCACTGGAAAAACCATAGCCTTGAGTAAATGGACCTTTGTTGACAAAATAATGTCTCTGCTTTTGAATATGCCATCTAGGTTGGTCATAACTTTCCTTCCAGGGAGTAAGCGTCTTTTAATTTCATGGCTGCAATCACCATCTGCTGTGATTTTGGAGCCCTCAAAATAAAGTCAGCCACTGTTTCCATTGTTTCCCCATCTATTTGCCATGAAGTGATGAGACCGGATGCCATGGTCTTAGTTTTGTGAATGTTGAGCTTTAAGTCAACTTTTTCACTCGTCATCTTTCACCTTCATCAAGAGGCTTTTTAGTTCCTCTTCGCTTTCTGTCATAAGGGTGGTGTCATCTGTCTATCTGAGGTTGTTGATATTTCTCCCTAAGATGGACTGGAGTGGGTGAATTTAACTCAGGTGATCATTATATCTACTACTGTGGGCAGGAATCCCTTAGAATAAATGGAATATCCATCATAGTCAACAAAAGAGTCCAAAATGCAGTACTTGGATGCAATCTCAAAAATGACAGAATGATCTATGTTCATTTCCAAGGCCAACCATTCAATATCACAATAATCCAAGTCTATGCCCCAACCAGTAATGCTGAAGAAGCTGAAGTTGAACAGTGCTATGAAGACCTACAAGACCTTCTAGAACTAACACCAAAAAAAGATGTCCTTTTCATTATAGGGGGTTAGGATTATGACATGTGAATTTTAGGGGTATCATTTGACCATAACAAGTGCCTTCTCTAAGCCTGTCTTCTCATCTGTGAGATGGAGATCATACAGTGGCTGCCTCCAGAGTCTGCCTTACTTCCTTTTTGAATATTATCTGCCATGACACTGGGCCCTGCTCTGGGTTCCCTCAGACTGGTGGGGGAGGTAGTCACCCCTTTCTCTCTGCAGGGCTGGCCTGCAGGCAGAATGCTCTGGAAAATTCTCTGGGCTCCTTCTAGCTGAGTGGCTACAGCTTTGTGAGGCAGGACTGGCTGCTTACTTTTTTGACTCTATGGGTAACTCAGAAAGAGTATCACTGCACCTTTCAGCATTAAAAGTGCAATTTTAGGGACTTCCTCTGTGGGCCAGTGGTTAAAGCTCTGCCTTTCAATGCAGGGGGCATGGATTCGATACCTCATCCTCTGAACCTGATTTCGATGTAGACTCTTCACTGCAGATCAAAGCCTATCATTCCTATTCATTTAATTGACTTTGATTTCATAAGAAAGTGTGAGCATGGGGGATACATTCTATTGCTTTAAGAAAAGAAAAAATATAATTTGCTGTCTTTAGATATTTCTTTTAGATATGTGGATAAAATATTTGAAAGAGGATATTCTCTTAATCAGAGAACATCATTCATCTATTTATTTCATATTTTATGGTACTACTTTAAGCAGTAAATAGAACAAGTCTTGTGAATGATGTGTAACTGAGTAAGAATTTCTGCCTTTGAAGAGTTTCAGTATTATTGGGGGGATAGACCATACACATTAATGTCAGCATTAGAATTTATAGCTAAAACTGAGGAATCTCAGAGGAGAGTGCATGTTCCATGGAAAGGCTACTGGAAGTGACACCAGAGGAGAGCCAGGATTGCAGCAGACAAGCCTGGTGTTGGGCCAGGTTGTGAGCACAGCATGGGGACAGCTGGGGTCAGGTGGTGGGCAAGCCCAGCAGAGTACAGGATGGTAAAACAGGAGGTGTGTGGAGACCATGCAGGTCAGTCCCCAGTGTTGGAGGTTGAGAAGCTCTGATTTCCCAGTGTGGGTGGAAACCACGGAAACAATCATCACTGTAGTCACCCAATGGGCACTTCCCTTTCATGAGGACTGCCTGCAGGGCCAACTGGAACAGTTCAAGGTTGAAGATGAAGCCCATTGTGATATTTTAGGCAAGACAGAGGGAGGGCCTGAGTGAGGGACTAAGAGAATGTAGAAGCATTGTCAGGATAAAAATCTCTTTGAAAAAATAACCTTTTATTTTTATAAAATCCTGGTTCATAAACCAGCTCTTTTGAAACCTCATCTTCTTCTACTTCAACCTGGGAGGGCTTGCGTCAGGGCTGGTGGTTCCCCAAGATAGAAGCAGCCAGATCTTTGAGCAACTGTGGGTAGCAGAGCCCCTCCCCCAACTTCCAACTACAGTACTCCTCATATAAGCCACTGTGCATGTGCCTTGTAAGGAATAAGTTTTTAAAAGTTAAAAAAATAAAAATAAGATAGAGGGACTTCCCTGGTGGTACAGTGGATAAGAATCTGTCTGCCAATGTACAGGACACATGTTTGATCTCTGGTCCTGGGGGATCCCACATGCTGCAGAGCAACTAAACACACACACCATAACTACTGAAGCCCACAGTTAGAGCCCATGTTCTGCAACAAGAAAAGCCACCACAATGAGAAGCCCACACACCACGGTGAAGAGTAGCCCTTGCTCAGCGCAACTAGGGAAAGACTGTAACAGTGAAGATCCAGTGCAAACAAAAATAAAAAACAAATGAATGAATAAATTATTAAAAACATAAGATAAAAATAGTACATTCCACCCCCAAATATCACAAGATATTTCAGTAGATGTCATGCTTTTAATAGATTAGGCATATACTCCTGGTTCTTTTTCTAAGTATGTATATGTGCACATGCACATTTATATAAATATATTATCTTATTTTGATAATATAAGTGTGTACATGTGTAGTGTCCATCTAAATAAAGGAGATAAGCTGAGGCAAGCTCAGATAATCAGAAACTGTGTTTATCAAGGAATAGCAGAGGACTTGCAATTCAGGAAGTCAGTTGAGGGTTTGGGGAGGCTCTATTTATGGACAAAGAGTGAAAAGAGGGCACATCCAGCTTGCATTCAGACAGTGAGCTCATTGGCCTGAGGATGGGGAGGGACACTTGGCCGGTTTCCCCGATCAGGAAACAGGTTTCTGTCTTCTGTAAAGCAGGCATTTATGGCAAAATCAGTGTCTCAGTTTTGTTTCCTGAAGAAGGGTGTGTGAGAGTCTTCATCCTCTCCCCCTGTTCCATTTCGAATGGAAGTCCTTTTACATATGTAAGTAATACATATACATATATACACATTACCTCCCCTGGTGGAGGAAATGGCAACCCACTCCAGTATTTTTGCCTGGGAAATCCCATGGACAGAAGAGCTTAGCAGGCTACAGTCTATGGGGTCACAAAGAGTCAGGCATGACTGAGTGACTGAGCACACACGCACAGGTTACCTATAGTATTTCTTACCAAAATGAGATTTTACTTTATCTTCTTTCTCTATACGTACACACATACACACATGTAACACATGTATATATTTATCTTTAACCAAAATTGTATTAAACTGTGTGTTCTGTATTGTAATGTTTTTAGTCAAAGATCTCTACTTCTTCATCTTAGTAAATTCTGAACTCATAGAATACCTACCATATTCAAATTTTTTCTTTTTTTTGAGCTGCCTTTTGTTTTTGTTTTTTTAATTTTTTTAAATGTTACTTTATTTTACTTTACAATAGCCAAAATTTTAATTTACTGTGGCTTTATCTAAACAACATTCAATCCATTGTTGATTGTGAAGGTAATTTGTTTTTATGCCCCTTAAAATTTCTTTATTTTAGAAAAGTCTCTTAGAATTACACTTGATATCTTGAAGGGACTAATCAGTTCCTTGCAGGGTGTCCTATTTCTTTTTTTTTTCCTGGTGACTGTCTCCTATATTTCATGGAACTTCTATCCAAACATCGTTAGCTAGAATATGTCATAGCTGATCAGGAGACATATAACACTTGTTTGGCCCATGATCAGTTAGTATGATGGAAGCCTGATCTCTCTATCTTACAGTTATGTTTTGCCCTTGTGGCTATACTCATGTGATATTTCTGAAGGTATAGTTAGTTCTTCACCAACTATTCACATAATGGTTTTAAAATCAACTGATAAAATATAAAGCTTATAAAATGATTTTTAAAATAATTTTATCATTTATTCTGCATTTATTATTTCATCAACTGGGGCTACTTGAATATCCCAAAATACCCAATTTCAAAGTAATGCAGTATTTTAATATTAATAGCTATCTCAATTGCTCAGTCACGTCTGACTCTTTGCAGCCCCATGGACTGGAACCTGCCAGGCTTGCCTGGAATTCTCCAGGCAAGAATACTGGAGTGGGTTGCCAAGCCCTCCTCCAGAAATGGTGATAAATGAGTTTTTCTGACTTCATACGTTTTTGAAGGCATCATTGTGAGTTCACAGATTTTCATTGATTCAATGTATTTGAATCCATCATATTCATTATACTTTTTGGTGTTTAAATTGTCGTAACTTTTGTAAGTGGGCCCTTTTTCAAGCTATTTTGTCTGTCCTTTATATATGACCTCATTAGCATTTGAAACATTTTTACTTTCTAGTACAGTGACAGAGAAGGCAATGGCACCCCACTCCAGTACTCTCACCTGGAAAATCCCATGGATGGAAGAGCCTGGTGGGCTGCAGTCCATGGGGTCATGAAGAGTCGGACACGACTGAGCAACTTCACTTTCATGCATTGGAGAAGGAAATGGCAACCCACTCCAGTGTTCTTGCCTGGAAAGTCCCAGGGATGGTGCAGTCTGGTGAGCTGCCATCTATGGGGTCGCACAGAATCGGACACGACTGAAGCGACTTAGCAGCAGCAGCAGCAGCAGCAGCAGTACAGTGAGATGTCCCAGGCTGACTCTTGACCTGATTCAGACAGAAATTAGCCATTTTTTCCAAGGACCTCTGATTCCTTCAGTGGAAACGGTGATAGAGATCATGCTCTGGTCTTTTAAAATCAACTTTATTTATGATATAATTCATATATTATAAAATGCATTCTCATGTAACCATCACTGTGATCAAGACTGTACATCTCCAGAACATTTCTATCACCTCAAAGAGTTCCCTCCCACCACCATGAAGTCAGTCTGTTCTGATCACCTCTACAAGCAAGCACTGATCTCTTCTGTCACTGTAGATTAGTTTTTAATGTTCCAGAATTTAATATAAATGGAATCATATAGTAACTGCTCTTTTTCATCTCTTTAGCTTTTTTCCTCTCAGAAAAAAATTTCCTTTTGGGGTGGGAACAACAATAATAATAAAATTTCAGGAAAAAGAAATCTTACAGAAAAGTTGCAAGTATAATCTAAGAAACATTTTTTACTCCGAACCACTTCAGATTACATTGCTGATATGATGCCATTATTCTGAATACTTTAGTGTGCATTCTTATGTCACACCATCAAAATCAGGGTATTAATGGCACATTCAGTTCAGTTCAGTTCAGTTCAGTTCAGTTGCTCAGTTGTGTTCGACTCTTTGCGACCCCATGAATCGCAGCACGCCAGGCCTCCTTGTCCATCACCAACTCCCGGAGCTCACGCAAACTCACATTCATCCAGTCGGTAATGCCACCCAGCCATCTTATCCTCTGTCATCCCCTACTCCTCCTGCCCCCAATCCCTCCCAGCATCAGAGTCTTTTCCAATGAGTCAACTCTTCACATGAGGTGGCCAAAGTACTGGAGTTTCAGCTTTAGCATCATTCCTTCCAAAGAAATCCCAGGGCTGATCTCCTTCAGAATGGATTGATTGGATCTCCTTGCAGTCCAAGGGACTCTCAAGAGTCTTCTCCAACACCAGAGTTCAAAAGCATCAATTCTTCGGTGCTCAGCTTTCTTCACAGTCCGAGTCTCACATCCATACATGACCACTGGAAAAACCATAGCCTTGACTAGACGGACCTTTGTTGGCAAAGTAATGTCTCTGTTTTTCAATATGCTATCTAGGTTAGTCATAAGTTTCGTTCCAAGGAGTAAGCATCTTTTAATTTCATGACTTCAGTCACCATCTGCAGTGATTTTTGAGCCCAGAAAAATAAAGTCTGCTGCTGTTTCCACTGTTTTCCCACCTATTTCCCATGAAGTGATGGGACCAGATGCCATGATCTTCGTTTTCTGAATGCTGAACTTTAGGCCAACTTTTTCACTCTCGTCTTTCACTTTCATCAAGAGGCTTTTTAGTTCCTCTTCACTTTCTGCCATAAGGGTGGTGTCATCTGCATATCTGAGGTTATTGATATTTCTCCCAGCAATCTTGATTCCAGCTTGTGCTTCTTCCAGTCCAGCGTTTCTCATGACGTACTCTGCATATAAGTTAAATAAGCAGGGTGACAATAGACAGCCTTGACATACTCTTTTTCCTATTTGGAACCAGTCTGTTGTTCCATGTCCAGTTCTAACTGTTGCTTCCTGACCTGCATATAAGTTTCTCAAGCCAGGCTTCAGCAATACATGAACCATGAACTTCCAGATGTTCAAGCTGGTTTTAGAAAAGGCAGAGGAACCAGAGATCAAACTGCCAACATCCACTGGATCATGGAAAAAGCAAGAGAGTTCCAGAAAAACATCTATTTCTGCATTATTGACTATGCCAAAGCCTTTGACTGTGTGGATCACAATGGTACATTGCTACCTTCTAATTCTCAGGTCCCATTCAAGTTCCAGCAATGTCTCAAAGTCAAAAGAACACAAAACAGAATTATACATTCTATGTAGTTATCATATGTGTTAGGTCTCCTTCATTCTGGAAGAGTTTCTCAGTCTTTGACTACAATATTTTAAGATTGCAGGCTATTTATTTTGTGCAATAACCCTTGATGTGTATTTCTTTGGCATTGCTTCATATTTTGTTTCAGCTTACTCCACTCTGGCAAGAATATCACTGAAGCAACGCCTGTTATTTTGTCATATATGAGGTAGCATAGGATTTCTGTTTATCCCATTGCTGAAGTCTAGTTTACTAATATGGGCTCTGCTAAGTTTCTACACTGTGAAATTATTTTAACAAAGTTTAATAAAAATGCAGTGTATCAAAATCTGTGGCAAGCAGCTAAAGTTTATAGAGAAGTATATAGCTTTTATAGGTGCTTATATACAAAAGTCAAACAGTCTATTTCAAGGCAATTAAGATGCTTAAAAAGGGAGGGGCAAATCATACTCACTGTAAGTAAAATGATGTACTAAGCAATCAATGAAATAGAAAAAGACAACTAAATAATTAGTGAAACCAAAATGTTGAAATGACTAATACATCTCTACTTAGACTGATTAAGAATAAAGAGCATATAGTCAAAATTGAGATTGAGAGTGGGAACATCAAAAATGACCCTATAGACATTAAAAGGAAACTAATAATAATATTAACTACTTTCTGCCAATACATTCAACCACTTAAATGGCAATAAAGAGTACATGATCTGAGCCATAGTCAGCTCCTGGTCTTGTTTTTGCTGACTGTATAGAGCTTCTCCATCTGTGGCTGCAAAGAATATAATCAGTGTGATTTTGGTGTTGACCATCTGGTAATGTACATGTGTAGAGTCTTCTTTTGTTTTGTTGGAAGAGGGTGTTTGCTATGACCAGTGCATTTTCTTGGCAGAACTCTATTAGTCTTTTTTTTTTAATATATAAATTTATTTATTTTAATTGGAGGTTAATTACTTTACAATATTGTATTGGTTTTTTGCCAATCTGGAAACGATTCATCATTATAGATACCATGGAGAACATTTGTGATTCATGGAGAGAGGTTAAAATATGAGCATTATTATGATACAGATGGCCTTATTTACAGAAACAGACTCATGGACATAGAAAACAAACTGGTTTCCAAAGGGGAAATGGAGGAAGAGGGATATATTAAGAGTTAACTTTTGGCATTGAAAGATGGTGGAGAACTAAGTGGACGTGGAGTACATCTCTCTCCATGGATACTCCGAAATATACCTTTAGACACAGAAGTGCATTCAGAACACCAGCTGAGAGAGGACAGGAGTACCTGACATAGAACCATGCAAAACTCGGTAGGATGAAGGAACTAGGGGGAAAAACAGGAGTGTTAGTAGGATTGGACCTGCCCTCGTGTGTGGGGGAAGTGAAACAGGGGTCTGATCCCCACAACAGGGCAATTGTCTGAGTCAGAGGAGAAACATTTAAGGGTGAGAGTGAAACAGCTGCTCTGTGGCCACCTAAATGGAATGAGAATCAGACAGTCCTTGCCACAGCCATACACCACTTACAGGAATGCTGGTCTCCTGGAAGGCACAAGAGACAGATGGAGGGGATGTGAGGGAGGAGATCGTAGTGGGAAATGCCTGTGGAGGAAAGCCAGGCAGCCATGGGAGCAAGGTGATACTGCTGAGTCACATGTAGAGAGTGGGGCCATCACCATAGCCTCTCTTTCTCCACAGGCCAGCATTGGAAGCTGAACAATAGAGAGGCTGGCCCATCAAATTCCTGGCACACTGAACTACAGAGTAGGACCTCACCCAGAGTGCCCCTTTCAATGACTGATGCACTGATCTATGATGTAGGATCCCAGCCAGGGGGACCCCTCAATGTACCTGACGAGCCAAAAAACAGAGAAGGACCCCCAGGCAAGGGAGCCCTGCCTGAACTGGCAGAGCTACAGAGAAAGACTGGCCAAAGAGGCTTTCTGATCACCAGCTACAAGAGGCTTGAAAAAAGACTTTGATAGAGTCATAACTCCTGCGGTGGAGGTAGTCTGTGTCCCAGCAACTTGGCGCCTCCAGGGTCCCTGCAAGCCAAGTAGCTGCACCACCTTCACACTCAACTCACTGGGGCAGAGCTGCCACAGGCAGAAAAAGACTTGGGTCTATGTGTGCAGGATTGCTTCGGTCCTGTCCGATTCTTTGCAACCCTGTAGACTGTGGCCTCAGAGAAGGCGATGGCACCTCACTCCAGTACTCTTGCCTGGAAAATCCCATGTACAGAGGAGCCTGGTGGGCTGCAGTCCATGGGGTTGCAAAGAGTCGGACACGACTGAGTGACTTCACTTTCACGCACTGGAGAAGGAAATGGCAACCCACTCCAGTGTTTTTCCATGGAAAATCCCAGGGACAAGGGAACCTGGTGGGCTGCCATCTATGGGTTCTCACAGAGTTGGACAAAACTGAAGCGACGCAGCAGCAGCAGACTGTGGCCTGCCAGGCTTCTCTGTCAGGGGGTTCTCGAGGCAAGAATACTGGAGCATATTGGCCAATACTGATTTCCATACCCTTCTAGAGCACTATATTTCCTGCTGCCCTAGCCTCCAACCCCTCTTGAGTACCTGGTGCTGCAAAACCCGTGAGACCCAAGCAGCTGCAACACCTCCACACCTGGCCCCCAAAGGGGCAAACTCAAGCCCTGCAGGGCAGCCTCAGGAGCTAAACCCCAGTGGATGACCCACATGTAGAGGTGGAAATAAAACCACAATTGAAACCCAGGGGCAGTGTGGCTAAGGAAGAAGACCCCAAACCTTCCCGCCAGCTGTACAAGCTGCAAATTAAATCCACACAATCAACTAGGCAGACTCTGTGTCTTTGGAATATATAAAAGGCCATTGAGAGCTCCCAAAAAAGAAAATGCACTAGCTCTGATAGCTGTGGACATTGGAGGCAAGAACACACAGGAGTAGGACCAGATTGGAATCTGAGCTGCCACCACAGCAGGTCCAGAGACCAGCACAGTGTTGGAGGGCATCCTAGGGAGGTGAGGTGGATTGTGACTCTCAGCAAGGGAAAGGACTCTGAGAGCAGTGACTCAAGAAAAACATTTATCATTTTTATTTTTTGACTTGTTCTGTAGATTCTTTTGGAATCCCCCCACCCCGTTGTAGTTGTTGATTTTATTGGCACTAAGAAATCCAATTAAGTTTTTGAGCTTTTTTACTCCCCCTCAGTCATATTTTTTATTGTTGTCATAAACTTCCTCTAGTTGGGCTTTTGCAGTTCTGTGGAGTTTTCCTATTTTTTTTCTTCTTCTCTTCTCTTTTAAAAAATTTTTTAATTTTTTAAAACTAATAGGTTTTTTTCTACATTTATTCCTTTGTTTGCTTTTCCTATTGTTCTTTTCCCCTTGCAGTTAATCTTTAATGTATATAAATCTTCATCTACTTCTATTTAACTTTGCGTATCTATTCTTTCTTTCTTTTCTTTCCCTCCTTTCCTCTCAACATATTGTTAGTTTTATTTTCATTGCTTTATTCCCCAATTGGCAACTTGCTTTAGTTTTTGTTTTCTAGTTTGTACTTGAATTAGTTTTGTTCTGGTAGATATAATTTTTGGTTTCCTTTGTTTGCTGGATCAATCTATTGTACTTTATTTTTGTTGAACTGTTTTGATTTCACTTATGGGTGTATATGTATATATTCAGTCACACTTTCTATTGTTGTTATAAACCTCTGCCTCTAAGTTGGGCTTCTGCAATTCTGTGGAGTTTTCCTTTTTTATTTCTTTTTTTCTTTTCTTCTCCATTTTTTAAATTTAAAAAAAAATAATTTTATAAATGTATTATATTTTTTCTAAATGTATTCCTTTTTTGCCTTTCCTACTGTTCTTTTCCCCTTGCAGTTAATCTTTAGTGTATATAAATCTTCTTCATCTACCTCTATTTAACCTTGCATATCTGTTCTTTCTTTTCTGTCTTTCCTTTCCTCTCAACATGTTTGTTAGTTTTATTTTCATTGCTTTATTCCACACTTGGCACCTTGCTTTAGTTTTGTTTTTCATTTTGTGCTTAAGTTAGTTTAGTTCTTAACTGGTAAATATAATTTTTGATTTCTTTTGTTCACCAGGTCAATCTTTATTTTTCCTGAATGTTTTCACTTTGCTCATGGGTTATATGCATATATGTATTTTATTTTAATTAAATATTTAATTAAATGAAATAAAAAGTAAATAATGATTTTAATTGAATTAATTAAAATTAATTATATTAAATTAAATATTATAATTTAATCATTATTTTAATTATTATTTGCCTGATTTTGTAACTGCCATTTGTCTGGGGTTTATCTTTGGTTTCTCATTATTGGATATTTGTTTTAATCTCACTTAATGCCATAACAAACCATTTGTTAAATCTTTGTTTCTGACCTGAGATCAAGCCCTGAAGCTTTGGGGTGGGAGCACCGATTCCCAAGACCCTAGACTACCAGAGAACTAACCCTAGGGAGTATCAAATAGTGAGAACTCACACAAAGGAAACCACTTGAATACAAGACCTGGCATGACAAACCACCAGTAGCACCCTATGCAGGATGCCTCCTCTAAACAACAAACAAAATAAAAATACAAACCCAATTATCAGCAGACAGGATTACCACCTCACCCAGCCTTGCCCATCAGAGGAGAAACAAACAAACAAAAACTCAGCACAAATCTCACCCTATACAAAGCTCACACAAATCACTGGACCAACTGTAGAAGGACAGAAACCAAAAGGAAGAAAAAATTCAAACTTCTTCAAGGAAAGAATTCAGCTTTCCTTGAAGCCGGGAAAAGGAGACCTCAAACACAATAACTTAAAAAAAATAATGAAAAGGCAGAGAAAATACTGCACAAATGAAGGAACAAACTAGAAACACTGAAGTCCAAATAAATGAAGAGGAAGTAGGTAAACTTCCTGAAAAAAAAATCAGAATAATGACAGTAAATATGATCAAAAACCTTGAAAACAAAATGGAGAATATGCAAGAATCAATTAACAAAGACCTAGAAGAAGGAGCAGTTGCTGTGTGGGCGCAGGAGGGCCAAGAGGAGCTACTCCGCTTTCAAGGTCAGGAGGGGCAGCTGTGAAGAGATACCCCTTGTCCAAGGTAAGGAGCAGTGGCTGCGCTTTCCTGGAGCAGCCATGAAGAGATACCCCATGTTCAAGGAAAGAGAAACACAAGTAAGATGGTAGGTGTTGTGAGAGGCATCAGAGAGCAGACACACTGAAACCATAATCAGAGAAAACTAGTCATCTAATCACACGGACCACAGCCTTGTCTAACTCAATGAAACTAAGCCATGCCATGTGGGGCCAACCAAGATGGGTGGATCATGGTGGAGAGGTCTGACAGAATGTGGTCCACTGGAGAAGAGAATGGCAAACCACTTCAATATTCTTGCCTTGAGAACCCCATGAACAGTATGAAAAGGCAAAATGATAGGATACCGAAAGAGGAACTCCCCAGGTCAGTAGGGGCCCAATATGCTACTGGAGATCAGTGGAGAAATAATTCCAGAAAGAATGAAGGGATGGAGCCAAAGCAAAAACAATACCCAGCTCTGGATGTGACTGGTGATAGAAGCAAGGTTCGATGATGTAAAGAGCAGTATTGCATACGAACCTGGAATGTCAGGTCCATGAATCAAGGCAAATTGGAAGTGGTCAAAAAAGACATGGCAAGAGTGAATGTCAACATTCTAGGAATCAGTGAACTAAAATGGACTGGAATGGGTGAATTTAACTCAAATGACCACTGTATCTACTACTGCAGGCAGGAATCCCTCAGAAGAAATGGAGTAGCCATCAGTCAACAAAAGAGTCCAAAATGCAGTACTTGGATGCAATCTCAAAAACGACAGAATGATCTCTGTTCGTTTCCAAGGCAAACCATTCAATATCATGGTAATCCAAGTCTATGCCCCAACCAGTAACGCTGAAGAAGCTGAAGTTGAACAGTTCTATGAAGACCTACAAGGCCTTTTAGAACTAACACCCAAAAAAGATATCCTTTTCATTATAGGGGACTGGAATGCAAAAGTAGGAAGTCAAGAAACACCTGGAGTAACAGACAAATTTGGCCTTGGAATATGGAATGAAGCAGGGCAAAAAATCAATACAATATTGTAAAGTAATTAACCTCCAATTAAAATAAATAAATTTATATATTTTAAAAAAAGACTAATAGAGTTTTGCCAAGAAAATGCACTGGTCATAGCAAACACCCTCTTCCAACAACACAAGAGAAGACTCTACACATGGACATCACCAGATGGTCAACACCAAAATCACACTGATTATATTCTTTGCAGCCACAGATGGAGAAGATCTATACAATCAGCAAAAACAAGACCAGGAGCTGACTATGGCTCAGATCATGAACTCTTTATTGCCAAATTCAGACTGAAATTGAAGAAAGTAGGGAAAACCACCAGACCATTCAGGTATGACCTAAATCAAATTCTTTATGATTATACAGTAGAAGTGTGTAATAGACTTAAGGGCCTGGATCTGATAGGTAGAGTGCCTGATGATCTATGGATGGAGGTTCATGACATTGTACAGGAGACAGGGATCAAGACCATCCCCATGGAAAAGAAATGCAAAAAAGCAAAATGGCTGTCTGAGGAGGCCTTACAAATAGCTGTGAAAAAAAGAGAAGCGAAGAGCAAAGGAGAAAAGGAAAGATATAAGCATCTCAATGCAGAGTTCCAAACTATACCAAGGAGAGATAAGAAAGCATTCCTCATCGATCAATGCAAAGAAATAGAGGAAAAGAATAGAATGGGAAAGACTAGAGATCTCTTTAAGAAAATCAGAAATACCAAGGGAACATTTCATACAAAGATGGGCTCGATAAAGGACAGAAATTGTCTGGACCTAACAGAAGCAGAAGATATTAACAAGAGGTGGCAAGAACACACAGAAGAATGGTACAAAAAAGATCTTCATGACCAAGATAATCACGATGGTGTGATCACTCACCTAGAGCCAGACATCATGGAATGTGAAGTCAAGTGGGCCTTAGAAAGCATCACTACGAACAAAGCTAGTGGAGGTGATGGCATTCCAGTTGACCTATTTCAAATCCTGAAAGATGATGCTGTGAAAGTGCTGCACTCAATATACCAGTAAATTTGGAAAACTCAGCAGTGGCCACAGAACTGGAAAAGGTCAGTTTTCATTCCAATCCCAAAGAAAGGCAATGCTAAAGAATGCTCAAACTACCTCACAATTGCACTCATCTCACACGCTAGTGAAGTAATGCTTAAAAGTCTCCAAGCAAGGCTTCAGCAATAAGTGAACTGTGAATTTCCAGATGTTCAAGCTGGATTTAGAAAAGGCAGAGGAACCAGAGATCAAATTGCCAACATTCACTGGATCATGGAAAAAGCAAAAGAGTTCCAGAAAAATATCTATTTCTGCTTTATTGACTATGTCAAAGCCTTTGACTGTGTGGATCACAATAAACTGCAGAAAATTCTGAAAGAGATGGGAATACTAGACCACCTGACCTGCCTCTTGAGAAACCTATATGCAGGTCAGGAAGCAATAGTTAGAATTGGACATGGACCAACAGACTGGTTCCAAACAGGAAAAGGAGTACGTCAAGGCTGTATATTGTCACCCTGCTTATTTAACTTCTACGCAGAGTACATCATGAGAAATGCTGGACTGGAAGAAACATAAGCTGGAATCAAGACTGCTGGGAGAAATATCAATAACCTCAGATATGCAGATGACACCACCCTTATGGCAGAAAGTGAAGAGGAACTAAAAGCCTCTTGATGAAAGTGAAAGAGGAGAGTGAAAAAGTTGGCTTAAAGCTCAACATTCAGAAAACGAAGATCATGGCATCCGGTCACATTACTTCATGGGAAGTAGGTGGGGAAACAGTGGATACTGTCAGACTTCATTTTGGGGGCCTCCAAAATCACTGCAGATGGTGATTGTAGCCATAAAATTAAAAGACGCTTACTCCTTGGAAGGAAAGTTATGACTGTTCAACCTAGATAGCATATTAAAAAGCAGAGGCATTACTTTGCCAACAAAGGTCCATCTAGTCAAGGCTATGGTTTTTCCAGTGGTTGTGTATGGATGTGAGAGTTGGACTGTGAAGAAAGCTGAGCACCAAAGAATTGATGCTTTTGAACTGTGGTGGACTCTTGAGAGTCCCTTGGACTGCAAGGAGATTCAACCAGTCCATTCTGAAGGAGATCAGTCCTGGGTGTACTTTGAAAGGAATGATGCTAAAGCTGAAACTCCAATACTTTGGCCACCTCATGCAAAGAGTTGACTCATTGGAAAAGACTCTGATGCTGGGAGGGATTGGGGGCAGGAGGGGAAGGGGACGACAGAGAATGAGATGGCTGGATAGCATCACTGACTCTATGGACGTGAGTCTGAGTGAACTCCAGGAGTTGGTGATGGACAGGGAGGCCTGGCATGCTGCAATTCATGGGATCGCAGAGTCAGACACGACTGAGTGACTTAACTGAACTGAACTGAGAAGAATTAAAGACTAAACATACAGAGACAAACAACACAATTACTGTAATTTAAAATACTTTAGAAGATATCAATAGTCGAATATCTGAAGCAGAAGAACGAATCAGTGAGCTGGAATATGAAATGGTGGAGACAACTTCTGAAGAGCAGGATAAAGTAAAAAGAATGAAAAGAGCTGAGGACAGTCTCAGAGAACTCTGGGACCATATCATATGCACCAACGTTTGAATTATAGGGCTCCCAGAAGAATAAGAGGGAAAAAAATGTATGAGAAGATTTTTGAAGAGATTATAGTTGAAAATTTCCCCAAAATGGAAAAGGAAATAGTCAATCAAGTCCAAGAGGCACAAAGTGTCCCATACAGGATTAACCCAAGGAGAAACATACCAAGACACATACCAATCAAACTAACAAAGGCTAAACACAAAGAATGAATATTAGAAGAAGCAAAGGAGAAGCAACAAGTAACATACAGGGGAAACCCCATACACTTAACAGCTGATCTTTCAACAGAAACTGCAGGCCAGAAGCGAAAGGCAGGATATATTTAAAGTACTGAAAGGGGAAAATCTACAACCAAGATTACAGTACCTGGCAAGGATCTTATTCAAAATAGATGGAGAAATCAAAAGCTTTTCAGACAAGCAAAAGTTGAGAATTCAGTACCACCAAAGCAGTTTTACAACAAAGGTTAAAGGGACTAATATAGTCAAGAAATACAACAGAAGAAAAAAGATCTACAAAATCAACCCCAAACAATTAAGAAAATGGCAATAGAAACATATGTATCAATAATTACTTTAAATGTAAATGGATTAAATGCTCCAACCAAAAGACACAGACGGAATGGATACAAAAGCAAGACCCATATATATGCTGTCTACAAGAAACCCACCTCAGACCTCAAGACATATATAGAGCGAAAGTGAGAGGATGGAAAAATACATTCCATGCAAATGCAAAGCAAAAAAAAAGCTGGAGTGGCAATCCTTATATCAGACAAAATGGACCTTAAAATAAAGAAGATTATAAGATAATATAATAAGCAAGAGATCATAATGATCAAGGAATCAATCCAAGAGGAAGACATAACAATTGTAAATATCTATGCACCTAACATAAGAGCATCTCAATACATAAGACAAACATTCAGTTCAGTTCAGTTCAGCCACTCAGTCGTGTCCGACTCTTTGTGACCCCATGAATTGCAGCATGCCAGGCCTCCCTGTCCATCACCAACTCCGGAGTTCCCTCAAACTCACGTCCATCAAGTCGGTGATGCCATCCAGCTATCTCATCCTCTGTCATCCCCTACTCCTCCTGCCCCCAATCCCTCCCAGCATCAGAGTCTTTACCAATGAGTCAACTCTTCACATGAGGTGGCCAAAGTATTGGAGTTTCAGCTTTAGCGTCATTCCTTCCAAAGAAATCCAGGAGCTGATCTCCTTCAGAATGGACTGTTTGCATCTCTTTGCAGTCCAAAGGACTCTCAAGAGTCTTCTCCAACACCACAGTTCAAAAGCATCAATTCTTCAGCACTCAGCTTTCTTCACAGTCCAACTCTCACATCCATACATGACCACTGGAAAAACCATAGCCTTGACTAGACAGACCTTTGTTGGCAAAGTAATGACTCTGCTTTTTTAATATGCTGTCTAGGTTGGTCATAACTTTCCTTCCAAGGAGTAAGCATCTTTTAATTTCATGGCTGCAATCACCATCTGCAGTGATTTTAGAGCCCCCCAAAATAATGTCTGACACTGTTTCCCCATCTATGTCCCATGAAGTGATGGGACCAGATGCTATGATCTTCGTTTTCTGAACGTTGAGCTTTAAGCCAACTTTTTCACTCTCCTCTTTCACTTTCATCAAGAGGCTTTTTAGTTCCTCTTCACTTTCTGCCATAAGGGTGGTGTCATCTGCATATCTGAGGTTATTGGTATTTCTCCCAGCAATCTTGATTCCAGCTTGTGCTTCTTCCAGTCCAGCATTTCTCATGATGTATTCTGCATACAGACATAAAAGGAGAAATTGACAGTAACACAATAATAGAAGGAGATGTTAACACCTCACTCACACCAATGGACAGATCATCAAAACAGAAAATTAATAAGGAAACACAAGTCTAAAATGATACATTAGATGAGATGGATCTCATTGATATCTTCAGGACATTCCATCCAAATGCAGAAGAATACACCTTCTTCTCAAGTGCACATGGCCAAATTCAGAAGAATACACTTTCTTCTCAAGTGCACATGGAGCATTCTCCAGGATAGACCACATCTTGGATCACAAATCAAACCTCATAAATTTAAGAAAATTGAAATCGTATCAGGCATCTTCTCTGACCAAAAAAGCTGTAAGACTAGATATCAATTACAAGAAAAAAAAAAAAAAACTTAAAAAAACCACAAACACGTAGAGATTAAACAATACATTTCTAAATAACCAACAGGTTACTGAAGAAAACAAAGGGGAAATCATAACATTTCTAGAAAAAAAATGACAATGAAAACAAAAAACAACTCAAAACCTATGGGATGCAGCAAAAGCAGTTCTAAGAGGAAACTTTATAGCAATACAATCCTCCCTCAAGAAACAAGAAAAACATCGAATAGACAGCCTAACTTTACACTTAAAACAACTGGAAAAAGAAGACCAACCCCCCCCACCCCCCCCCCCCCACATTAGTAGAAGGAAAGAAATCATGAAGATCTGAGCAGAAAGAAATGAAAAAGACAATAGTAAGGATTAATAAAGCTAAAAGCTGGTTCTTTGAGAAGATAAATGAAATTGACAAACATTTAGCCAGACTCATCAAGAAAAGAGAGAGAGAAGAATCAAATCAACAAAATTAGAAATGTAAAAGGAGAGATTACAACAGATGATGCAGAAGTATAAAGGATTACAAGAGACTATTATGAACAACTATATGGCAATAAAATAGATAACCTGAAAGAAATGGACGGATTCTAGAGAAGTTCAATCTTCCCAAGACTGAACCCAGAAAAATTGAAATTATGAACAACCCAAGCACTGAAATTGAAGCTGTGATCAAAAATCTCCCAAAAAACAAAAGCTCAAGACCAGATGGCTTTTACAGGAGAATTCTATCAAACTTTTAGAGAAGAGCTAATGCCTATCCTTCTGAAACTCTTTCAAAAAATTGCAGAGGAAAGAACACTTCCAAATTCATTCTACGAGGCCACCATCACCCTGATAGCAAAACCAGACAAAGACAACAAAAGAAAAGAAAAATATAGGCCAATATCACTGATGAATATGAAAAAAATCCTCAATCAGTTCAGTTCAGTCGCTCAGTCCGTGTCTGACTCTTTGTGACTCCATGAATCGCAGCACGCCAGGCCTTCCTGTCCATCACCAACCCCTAGAGTTCACTCAGATTCACGTCCATTCAGTGGTGCCATACAGCCATCTCATCCCCTGTCGTCTCCTTTTCCTCCTGCCCCCAATCCCTCCCAGCATCAGAGTCTTTTCCAATGAGTCAACTCTTCACATGAGGTGGCCAAAGTATTGGAGTTTCAGCTTTAGCATCATTCCTTCAAAGAAATCCCAGGGCTGATCTCCTTCAGAATGGACTGGTTGGATCTCCTTGCAGTCCAAGGGACTCTCAAGAGTCTTCTCCAACACCACAGTTCAAAAGCATCAATTCTTCAGCGCTCAGCCTACTTCACAGTCCAACTCTCACATCCATACATGACCACAGGAAAAACCATAGCCTTGACTAGATGGACCTTAGTCGGTAAAGTAATGTCTCTGCTTTTGAATATGCTATCTAGGTTGGTCATAACTTTCCTGTCAAGGAGTAAGCGTCTTTTAATTTCATGGCTGCAATCACCATCTGCAGTGATTTTGGAGCTCAAAAAAATAAAGTCTGACACTGTTTCCACTGTTTCCCCATCTATTTCCCCTTAAGATGGGACCGGATGCCACAATCTTCGTTTTCTGAATGTTGAGCTATAAGCCAACTTTTTCACTCTCCTCTTTCACTTTCATCAAGAGGCTTTTTAGTTCCTCTTCACTTTCTGCCATAAGGGTGGTGGCATCTGCATATCTGAGGTTATTGATATTTCTCCTGGCAATCTTGATTCCAGCTTGTGCTTCTTCCAGTCCAGCATTTCTCATGATGTACTCTGCATATAAGTTAAATAAGCAGGGTGACAAAATACAGCCTTGACATACTCCTTTTCCTATTTGGAATCAGTCTGTTTCTCCATGTCCATTTCTGACTTTTGCTTCCTGACCTGCATATAGATTTCTCAAGAGGCAGGTGAGGTGGTCTGGTATTCCCATCTCTTTCAGAATTTTCCACAGTTTATTGTGATCCACACAGTCAAAGGCTTTGACATAGTCAATAAAGCAGAAATAGATGTTTTTCTGGAACTCTCTTGCTTTTTCCATGATCTAGTGGATGTTGGCAATTTGATTTCTGGTTCCTCTGCCTTTTCTAAAACCAGCTTGAACATCAGGAATTTCACGGTTCACATATTGCTGAAGTCTGGCTTGGAGAATTTTGAGCATGACTTTATTAGCATGTGAGATGACTGCAATTGTGCAGTAGTTTGAGCATTCTTTGGCATTGCCTTTCTTTGGGATTGAAATGAAAACTGACCTTTTCCATTCCTGTGGCCACTGCTGAGTTTTCCAAATTTGCTGGCATATTGAGTGCAGCACTTTCACAGCATCATCTTTCAGGATTTGAAATAGCTCAACTGGAATTCTACAATAAAATAAAATCGTCCATAAAATTTTAGGAAACAGAATTCAGCAACACATCAAAAAGCTCATATTCCATGGTCAACTTGGGTTTATTCCAGGGATGCAAGGATTCTTCAATATACATAAATCAATCAATGTGATACACCATATTAACAAACTGAAAGATAAAAACCATATGATCATCTCAGTAGATGAAGAAAAAGCCTTTGACAAAATTCAACATGCATTTATGATTAAAACTCTTTAAAAAATGGACATAGAAGGAACCCACCTCAACATAGTGAAGGCCATATATGATTAGCCTACAGCAAACATTATTCTCAGTGGTGAAAAACTGAAAGCATTCCCCCTAAGATCAGGAACAAGACAAGGCTGTCCACTTTCACCCCTATTATTCAACATAGTTCTGGAAGTCCTAGCTACAGCAATCAGAGAAGAAAAATAAATAAAAGGAATCTAGATCGGAATAGAAGAAGTAAAGCTCTCAGTGTTTGCAGGTGACATATACTCTACATAGAAAATCCTAAAGATAGTATCAGAAAATTACTAGAGCTAATCAGTGAATTTAGCAAAGTTGCAGGATACAAAATCAATACACAGAAATCACTTGTATTTCTATATACTAACAATGAAAAATCAGAAAGAGAAATTAAGGAATCATTCCCATTCACCATTGCAGCAAAAAGAATTAAATATCTAGGAATAAACTTACTAAAGGAGACAAAAGAACTGTACACAGAAAATTATAAGATACTAATGGAAAAAATCAAATATGATATAAACAGATGGATAGATATTCCATGTTCCTGGGTAGGAAGAATCAATACTGTGAAAATTAATATACTACAGAATGCAATTTACAGATTTAATGTGATCCCTATTAAATTAGCAATGGCATTTTTCACAGAACTAGAACAAAAAATTTCACAATTCATATGGAAACACAAAAGACCCTGAATAGCCAAAGCAGTCTTGAGAAAGAAGAATGGAGCTGGAGGAATCAACGTTCCTGGCTTCAGATTATACTACAAAGCTACAGTCATCAAAACAGTATGCTACTGGCACAAAAATAGAAATATAGACGAATGAAACAAGATAGAAAGAATAAACCCATGCACCTATAGTAACCTTATTTTTGACAAAAAAAAGAAGAAGAGAAGTCACTCAGTCGTGTCCAACTCTCTGCGACTCCATGGACTGTAGCTCACCAGGCTCCTTAGTCCATGGGACTTTCCAGGCATGAATACTGGAGTGCGTTGCCATTTCCTTCTCCAGGGGATCTTCCTGACCCAGGGATTGAACCTGGGTCTCCCACATTGTAGGCAGACGCTTTACCGTCCAAGCTACCAGGGAAGCCAGGGAAGCTATCAGGGTTTGACTGGTATCCTGTCTTTGGCCAGAAACACAAGGTTTTGACCAGACAGACCTAAGGGTGACCCCCGGCTCCATGCCTTTTTAGCTCTGTGAAAAGTGAAAGTGAAGTCGCTCAGTCATGTCCAACTCTTTGGCACCCCATGGACTGTAGCCTATCAGGCTCCTCCATCCTAGCTTTACCCTCTGAGCCACTAGGGAAGCTAGTGACAAAGGAGGAGCAAGAATATACTTGACAAATGAGGCAAGAATATACAATGGGGCAAAGACAGCCTCTTCAATAAATGGTGCTGGGAAAACTGGAAAGCTACATGTAAGAGAATGAAATTCGAATACTTCCTAACACAATACACAAAGATAAACTCAAAATGGATTAGAGACCTAAATGTAAGACCAGAAACTATTAAACTCTTAGAGGATAACATAGGCAGAACACTCAATGACATAAATCAAAGCAAGATCCAGATAACATAGGCAGAACACTAATGACATAAATCAAAGCAAGATCCTCTATGACCTACCTCCTAGAGTAATAGAAATAAAAACAAAAGTAAACAAGTGGGACCTGATTAAACTTAAAAGCTTTAGCACAACAAAGGAAACTAAGCAAGGTGAAAAGACAACCCTCAGAATGGGAGAAAATAATAGCAAATGAAACAACTGACAAAGGATTAATTTCCAAACTACACAAGTAGCTCATACAACTCAATACCAGAAAAACAAACAGCCCAATCAAAAAGTGGGGGAAAGACCTAAGCAGACATTTCTCCAAGGAAGACATACAGATGGCTAACAAACACATGAAAAGATGCTCAGCATCACTCATTATCAGAGAAATGCAAACCAAAACTACAATCAGATATCACTTCACATGGGTCAGGATGGCCATCATCAAAAAGTCTACAAACAATAAATGCTGAAGAGGGTATGGAGAAAAAGGAGTGCTCTTGCACTGTTGGTGGGAATGTAAATTGATTCACCCACTATGGAAGATGGTATGGAGATTCCTTAAAAAACTAGGAATAAAACCACCATATGACCCAGCAATCCCACTCCTAGGCATATACCCTGAGGTAACCAAAATTGAAAGAGACACATGTATCCCATTGTTCATTGTAGCACTATTTACAATAGCTAGAACATGGAAGCAACCTAGATGTCCATCAACAGATGAATGGATAAAGAAGTTGTGGTACATATACACAGCAGAATATTACTCAGCCATAAAAAGGAACACATTTGGGTCAGTTCTAATGAGGTGGATAAACCTAGAACCTATTATATAGAGTGAAGTAGTCAAAAAGAGAAAGATACACATCATATTCTAATGCATAGATATGAAATTTAGAAAAATGGTACTGAAGAATTTATTCACAGAACAGCAATGGCGAAACAGACAGAGAATAGGCTTTTGGACATGGGGAGAGGGGAGGAGAGGGTGAGGTATATGGAAAGAGTAACATGGAAGTTTACACTACCATATGTAAAATAGACAGCCAACTGGAATTTGTTGTATAGCTCAGGAAACTCAAACAGGGGCTCTGTATCACCCTACAGGGGTAGGATGGGGAGGGAGGTTCAAAAGGGAGGGGATATATGTATACCTACGGCTGATTCATGTGGAGGTTTGACAGAAAGCAGCAAAATTCAGTAAAGCAAGTCTCCTTCAATAGAAAATAAAGTAATTTTAAAAATTAAAAAAAAGAGTTTGCTTTTTTTAGCAGTTGCAAACTACTATATGTAAAATAAGAAAGATTCTACTTTATAGCACAGGGAACTATATTCAACATTTTGTAAAAAACTGATAGTGAAAAAGAATATATATATATATATGTGTGTGTGTGTGTGTGTGTGTATGTATAAGTTCCAGAAAAACATCTATTTCTGCTTTATTGACTTGCCAAAGCCTTTGACTGTGTGGATCACAGTAAGCTGTGGAAAATTCTGAAAGAGATGGGAATACCAGACCACGTGACCTGCCTCTTGAGAAACCTATATGCAGGTCAGGAAACAACAGCTTGAACTGGACATGGAACAACAGACTGGTTCCAAATAGGAAAAGGAGTACATCAAGGCTGTATATTGTCACTCTGCTTATTTAACTTATATGCAGAGTACATCATGAGAAACGCTGGGCTGGAAGAAGCACAAGCTGGAATCAAGATTGCCAGGAGAAATATCAATAACCTCAGATATGCAGATGCCACCACCCTTATGGCAGAAAGTGAAGAGGAACTAAAAGCCTCTTGATGAAAGTGAAAGAGGAGAGTGAAAAAGTTGGCTTATAGCTCAACATTCAGAAAACGAAGATCATGGCATCTGGTCCCATCACTTCATGGGAAATAGATGGAGAAACAGTGGAAACAGTGGCAGACTTAATTTTGGGGGATTCCAAAATCACTGCAGATGGTGACTGCAGGCATGAAATTAAAAGATGCTTGCTCCTTGGAAGAAAAGTTATGACCAACCTAGATAGCATATTCAAAAGACATTACTTTGCCAACAAAGTCCATCTAGTCAAGGCTGTGGTTTTTCCAGTGGTCGCGTATGGATGGGAGAGTTGGACTGTGAAGAAAGGTGAGCACCAAAAAATTGATGCTTTTGAACTGTGGTGTTGGAGAAGACTCTTGAGAGTCCCTTGGACTGCAAGGAGATCCAACCACTCCATTCTAAAGGATATCAGTCCTGGGTGTTCTTTGGAAGGAATGATGCTAAAGCTGAAACTCCAATACTTTGGTCACTTCATGCGAAGTGTTGACTCATTGGAAAAGACTCTGATGCTGGGAGGAATTGGGGGCAGGAGGAAAAGGAGATGACAGAGGATGAGATGGCTGGATGGCATCACCGACTCGATGGACATGAGTTTGAGTGAACTCCAGGAGTTGGTGATGGACAGGGAGGCCTGGTGTGCTGCAATTCATGGGGTTGCAAAGAGTCGGACAGGACTGAGCGACTGAACTCAACTGAACTGAACTGATACCTGAAACTAATACAGCATTGTAAATTAAACATACTTCAATTAAAATATTTTTTAAAAATCAGCATTAATAGGAGTATGGAAGATGTTGATTTCAACCCTAATGGATGCTCTGAGGGGTTCAAGACCTAAGTGGAGAAAGTAAACTGGAGCTGTGGTAGATATAACAAGAGAAGTCAAATTAGAAGTGAAGCCTGAAGAGGTGACAAAATTGGTGCAATCTCAGGCTAAACCTGAGTGGATGAGTAGTTGCTTCTTATGGGTGAGCCAAAGAAAAAGTTCCTTGAGATGGAATCTACTGGTGAAGATGCTGTCAAGATCATTGAAATGACACAAAGGATTTAGAATATGGTGTAAACTTAGCTGATAAAACAGTGGCAGGGTGTGAGAGGACTGGTTCCACTTTTGAGAGTAGTTTTCCTGTGGATCAAATGCTATCAAATAGTACTGTGTACCCCAGAGAAGACATGTTTAAAAGTGTTATCTCACTTAGAGAAATTGCCACAGCCATCCACCACCATGATTTATCAGCAGACATCAACAACGAGGCAAAACGCTCCACCAACAAAAAGATTACAACTCGCTGAAGGCTCAGATGATGATTAGCGTTTTACCACAATAAATTATTTTTTACATAAGGTTGTGTTTTGAACATAATGTCACTGAACAATTAGTAGATTACAACACAGCGCAAACATAACGCTGATGTGTGCTGAGAAACCCAACACTGTGTGGCTCACTTTATTGCAATATTTCTTTAATTGAAGTGGTCTGGAAATGAGTCTGTGGTATCTCCAGGGTCTTCCTGTGTGTACTTATTTACTGCCTGCCTTGTTGAAGAAGGGATCCAGTTGGCCTAGTTCCTGGTCTGTCCTGGACCCCTAGACTCAGCCTCCCTTTTGTGCCTGCATTTCATGCTGTAGAGGCTGGTGCAGGAAACTGTGCCAGTGTCCAAATTTAGGGAGGCTCCCAAGGCAGAGGAACCAGAGGGAGATCACTGTAACACTGAGACACCATCTTCCCTCCTTGAGGAAGTCATCTCAGCAGATGGACTCCTTTTGGTTCCTCTGCTTCTACAGATTTTTGACTGGTGGGTTCCACACCAGGTCCAGCCCTGAGGTCTTTAGAGAACCTGACAAGTGCTGGTCAAAGCCATGTCCTGCTGCCAGTGGCACCTGCCCTCCTGCTGCCCTGGCCCTGGTGAGGGTCCTTGACATGCTGAGGAACCCCAGCCCCCAAGGCATGTCTCATTCTGTCTTTTTTTCACTTTTAATTTTATTCATTTTTAAATAAAATACATTTTATTTTAAAAGTTTTATCAAGGTCCCCCAAATTCATCCATTTCTCCAACTCCCAGCCCCATCCCTGGCAACCCCCAGTCTGTGGAGACTGTGGTTCTGGCTTCACAGCTGTAGGCCTCACTGACTCACCTCTGCTGTCCTGTCAGGGCAGCACAGGGGTGTCTGAAGAGGTGACTGGATCACCTCACAAACTCTAGGACTCTTGAACAAGCTCTATCTTTTAGGGCTTTTTATCCAGGAGACTTTCTGACTCCCACACAAGCCTCCCTCCCTTCTTTGCCTGTTGAGATAGCTTTAGTTCAGCTTTTCTTAAAAATGCAGGCAGCTTCTAAGAGTTCCTTGGCTTTTGTCTAGTCAGACTGGACTCCCTGACTGTTCTTGTTGTCAGTGGGGTCAGCTGAGCCCTGAGAAGTCAGACGATGCGTCCACAGTCACAGGGATGCACTGCGATGGAGGAAGTGCTGGCATCGAGGCATCCGCTTCTCAGTGAATTAATTCCACAGGCTTGCAAAGGACCTGTATCTCCCCATGAGAAAGCACAATTTCTTCCAAGTCACCATCATGGTGTAAGTAAGTATCCAGTATAACCCAAATGCACCCCACAGCCCCACGGGGTCTTGAGGGGAATTCTGTTCATCTGAGTGTCAGGTCCATGGCCAAGCATGCAGCCTGCCTCTGCCTCAATAGCCCACAGGGGCCATGGCCCCCCTGTACCCAAGCCTCACTGCTCACCCTCATTACCTCATCTTCTTGATGACAGAAACGGAGGCCAAGATAACCCAAGCCACCTCTCTCAGTCACACAGTCACTAAGAGGAAAGGTAGGATCCCTAACTCTCCAGCCCCTCCTGCCCACCCCTTTCTAGCCCAGCTTCTGAGGCCACTGGGCACAGCAGAAGAGGTTCCAGCTTGTGGCCAGTGAGAAGGGGTATGGCTGCAGTGCTGTTTCTCCAGCACTGAGTGCAAGACAACTTTTCTGGTTAAAAGGAGCCAAATGATAAAAAAAAAAAAAAAAAAAAAAAAGTCATGATTTTTCCTCTGCAAACAGAGAGTGGGTAAAAGTGGGGTAGGGGGTAGGGGTCGGGTGGGGGCTGGGAGCTGGAGCTGAGGCTCCTCCAGGGTTTCCAGGAGAGTCTGTGGATGTTACTGGGGCCAGGCTGGCACCTAATGATGATTAAAAACTAAACGTGTGTCTCCCACAGCATTGCTGCCAGTGCTGGGCAGTCCCAGGGGTTACATGAGGTTAGAATTACATGGAGAAGGCAATGGCACCCACTCCAGTACTCTTGCCTGGAGAGTCCCATGGATGGAGGAGCCTGGTAGGCTGCAGTCCATGGGATCTCTGAGTCAAACACAACTGAGCGACTTCACTTTCACTTTTCACTTTCATGCATTGGAGAAGGAAATGGCAACCCACTCCAGTGTTCTTGCCTGGAGAATCCCAGGGACGGGGGAGCCTGGTGGGCTGCCGTCTTTGGGGTCGCACAGAGTCGGACACAACTGAAGCGACTTAGCAGCAGCAACAGAGTTACATGTGGAACTGTGGGCTCTGTGGACACACCAGGAAACCAAAGAAGGTGGCAGGGGAAGCTGATGGAGTCTATGGTGTGGATGAGAGATACCGCCAGGACCTGAGTATTAATTTGTAGGATCTGGGAAAGAGGGGAGCGATTCCCACTGGTATCAAGCTGAAGAAAGACAAACAAATTGCTAGTTTTGTTTTTTTATTTCTGTGTTTTGGTTTTTCATTTTTATTGATTTCTTTCATGTGGGAATTTCAAGGGACCCATCTGTGGTCCATTTCTCACCAGTATCAGGATGGGACACAAAGCATGCAGAAAGCCCGCCTCGCAGCTGAGAGGAGCGGGCGTGAGGGTGGTGGATCAGCCCCTGTGGCACTTTTGCTGACGGGACCCTCTCCCCCACGGAGGAGACTCTCCCCTGCTGGACAGCAGACCCCTGCCCTGGGGATGGGCATCCCACACTGTGCTATTCAGACTTTCTTGTTGAGAGGATCCAAGCGTCCTTCAGGTCCCCTCCAATCCTAGGGTGGAGAATGTTACTTTAAGGACACACATGACCTCACAGGAGCCCCACAAAGATGAACAAGCAGGCTGGTCAAGAAGGCCATGCTGGACCGAGGTAACAGGCAGCCTGGAAGTTTCTTCCAGATGTTTTTCAGGCCCGGCCCCATCCTTCCCATTTCTGGGGGTGGGTGGGAACAGAGCAGACCTTCATCACTTCATCCAGCAGGATCAGGTGGGCAGTACCCCATGAGAAAGTAAGGCGATGGTGGGCACAGAGGCAGGGGTTCAGCACAAAGAAGAAGACATCATGTCACTGACATCTCAATAATCCTGAGGTGTGTCTCTGGGAGGTGCATGACACACGGGGAGGTGGGGTCTGGGCCTCCCTGAAGTTGCTAGAAAATGTGTGTATGGGCATAAACACATTTTTTTCTTTCCTGGAGAGAACATGCATAGTTTTTATTTTTATTTTTTTAAATTTTATTATTTTATTAACTTTTATTAAGCTTCCATGTCCATACTGTGAGCATATTCATATATTGTTATTGCTCAGTCACTCAGTTGGATCTGACTCTTTGCAACCCCACGGACTGCAGCATGCTAGACTTCCCTGTCCTTCACATTTATAAGCAGTTAACACTAATAGAATCCAGAAGAGTTTGATATTTCTAAAAAATTAGAATTGAGAATAAATTAAAAGTGAGAATAAATTACTGAAAAGTTCCATTGTTATCACTATCCAGTTGTTGAACTGGGCAAATCTTTTTATGTACAGGTTTTAATCACATGCTCAAGGGACTCAACCTAAACATGGTAAAGAACTCTGACCACAGAGCATGGGGGGCTCTGCCCAATGAGATTATCAAAGACAAGCTTATTGATTTGTCTTTTGCTGATTCAAAAAGCAGTTGATGCTTATGTGAAAAGAGGAAAAATAAGTAATAGAAGACTAAAGGGAAATGCAGAAGACACGACGGAGTTTTTGCTCTGCAAAAATGGATCTTCACTGAGTGGTGTGCTCTGGTGGCTAAGGATACAGCAGCAGTGAAGAAAACAGATCCAGATCTCTTCCCATTTGGAGATCACAGTCTGGGGGCAAGGCGGAAACAGACCGCAGCAGTCCAAAGAGGGACAGTGGAGGATACTGGGTGGTCAGCTCAGAGTGAGGTCAGGGAGCTGGGGTACGGGTAGGAGTGGGGCAGCGGGAAGGCCTGCTGTGAGGCCCCTCAGGGGAGCCTGTGGGGACCTGGGAGGCTCTCTGCAGGTGGAGGAAGGCGGGGAGACAAGTGCAAAGGCCCAGAGTCCGGTGGATTTGCTCCCGCAAGTGAATGAGCCTGCATGGGCCAGCTCCTAAAGGTAGGACAGCAGCTCCCAAATGGTCACCACTGGAGCCCAACAGAGGGCTGAGAGAAGGAGGACCCCTAAGAGTTTTAAGGACTACATGGGCTGGAAGTCAGTGTGTGCTCTCTGTCCCTGTGGGGTGACCACTCTGGGATCTTCCAGCAGCCTCCTGACCCAAAACATGGGCAGACTCAGGGGTGAAAAGAAGAAAGTCACACTCGTAGAAGATTTGGAAAACACACGGGAATGAAAACAAGCAACAAGGCTCTTGGATATGTCACAGGATGACTTTTTCAGCTTCTGCCCAGGGGGCAGGTGGAGAAGTCTGGACCCAGGACAGCTGGCAACAAACCCTGAGCAAGCCCATCTTCTCTCTGCTTTCCAAACAGCTGCAGCGCATTGGCCACCACTCTCCTTGACCTCACGAGCTCTTGTGAAAAGCAACCAGACATGTGATTTGAAAGAGACGCTATCATCATTACTCTGTGGTGCCATGAAAATTCTCTGGGGAGCTCTTGGGGGATCCTTTCCAAAGACCAAGGCCTCTGAGGGCTCTGTTCCCTAGAAGCTCTCCTGTGTCTGATGGGGCTCAGGCTGTGTGTGCGTGGTGGAGATTTGCCTCATTCTGGCAACCCATCTGTTTTGAATCAGATGTGTGAGATCTTGGTCAAGCAACAAGGTCCCAGGAGAGAGCGTTCTCCAGGTTCCTGAAATAATAAAAGTCCTCTTTCTTGGTGAGAAGCAAGTTAGAACAAAAGGGTTGCTCGCTTGTCACTGCAAACTACAGTTCTATTCAGTGTATAACTGGGCCACAAAGAACATATGCGGGATCTGAATCAAGCAGCGAGAAGATGAATCCTGGCATTGGGGATGGGGCTGTTTTGACTTTAATGATCATTTTAGTGCTTGAATATATATTTGTTTCTTTTCCTCTCTGACATAAATGTGAGGCATCAAGGCAACACACATCTTCCTTGAAATTCAGCAATGGGCTTGTATACCTGGGCGTGAAACTTTGTGCAGGATGCAGTTCTCCCCACCTTTTCCCTCCAGAAAAACCCCTGAACAGTTGCTGTTGAGAGTTACTCCTTGAAGGACATGAGGCAGGCCCAGTACCCATGGTGCTGGTTCTTTTGCAAGTTTTGGATGTGGGCTTAAAACATGAATTGTGAAGTTTTATGTGAAGTGTGGGTCACTAGCTCTTCCTGACTTGAGGTACAATCTCCAAGCCGGCATGGGGCCCAGTGGCCCTGGCTGAGAGCTTACAAGAGCCCCAGAGGTGCGGTCAGAGCCTTGGGAATAGGAGACACAGGGTGAAGGGAGTTGTTTTCAGGAAGGTATTTGCAAGACTTTGGGATGATGCCACCTCGTATCAAGGCTCAGATAAGGAACTATGACAGAGCTGGGAAGAGACCTTCTCCTCACTTTTGCATGGGACACAGGATTCCCTGAGGGGCAAGCCTAGAAAGAGAATGTTGTGTCTTTAGATGCCTCATGGGTTCTTCAGCTTCTACTCAGAGGCAGGGCCCAGAGGGCACCAGCAGTGGAGGGAAATGGTCAAGAATCCTGAGGGGTCCCTAATGCCTCCAGCAGCTTATGAGTCAGAGAAGGAAAGGAGAGGCCTGAAAGAGCATGCTTGGGATTGTTCAGCTCCCAGAGAGCCAGGTGCTGTGGTAGCTGTACATTTCTATCTCTAACTATCCATCCATCCATCTATCTATCATCTGTTTGTTATCTATCTATCCATCATCTATCATCTGTCTCTGTATCATTCCTATCATGTCTATATCATCTATGCTAAGTTGACCCCATAGACTGTAGTCTGCCAGGCTCCTCTGTCCATGGGATTTTCCAGGCAAGAATACTAGAGTGGAGATATCATCCTCCTTGAGGAGATATCCCCTCAAGGAGAGATCATCAATATCTATCATTTATTATCTATATCATATCTGTCTATTATGTATCATCTATTATTTATCTTTCCTCCCTCATCTATCTCTTTAGCCATCTAACTAAACAGCTACTGCTGCTGCTAAGTCGCTTCAGTAGTGTCCGGCTCTGTGCAACCCCATAGACAGCAGCCCACCAGGCTCCTTTGTCCATGGGATTCTCTAAGCAAGAACACTGGAGTGGGTTGCCATTTCCTTCTCCAACTAAACATCTATCATCTGTTTATTATCTATTTATCCATCATCTATCATCTACCTCTCTGTCATGTTTATATCATCTATATCTATCATTTATTATTTATCTCTATCATATCTATCCCCAGGAAGATCCCCTGAAGAAGGAATGGCTACCCACTCCAGTATACCTGCCTGGCAAATCCCATGGAGGGAGGAGCCTAGCCAGCTGCAGTTCATGGGTCGTGAAGAGTTGGACATGGACACATCTGAAGCAACCTAGCATAATATCATATATATCATCTATCTATTATCTATCTATCAGCTGTCTTTGAGCTTGTCCTGTGAGGTCAGTTGAGGATTTTACTGTTAAGCATTTGGAAGCTAAAGGCAGCTAGACTAGGCTCAGGATGCTAGCATGTCCTGTCCCATTGGTCCCAGCCAGAGGTGAGGGTTTGGGACCCTTTGGCAACATGGCAAATGGGCTTAAGGGCTGCCTGGTTGAGGAAACTTGTGCCTTGCAGGAAGCTCTCAGAGGAGGCTGTTAGGAAAGCATGCAAGAAACGGCTGTTTCCCAGGAGCCACTGCACTCTGAATGATCACTGTGGTAAGCTATCAGGAACAGCAGCAAGATGCCCAGAGCTAGGCTTTTCTCAGCCTCTTTCTTCACACACTGCAGGAGATTGTGGTTAGAGAGCCTATTGGCCCTGCTCCAGTGTTTACATTTGATCATTTATTCCTAATTCCCATGAGTCAACCAGAGAGCTCTGCCAGGACGGCCACCCCATCGTGCTGTCTTCTCTGGATTAGTTTCACAGCCTCTACTCTGATACATTTTTCCTGAAGGAAAAGGGGAGAGATAGCCATATGCAGACAAAACATGTACATATGTTTTTGACAAAATAGATCAATTGGTTCAGCTAGAACAAGGACCAACCCAAACCTGAAACCAATGCAAGCCCAGGGAAGGCTGTTAAACAGGAATGATCGGAAGCAGAAGAAGGTGGGGAGGCAGGCATCTTCAGTCCCGTTTCACAGACTCTGCTCTGGCAGTCATCATGAAGCCAAAACCACGTTCCTTGAGGTCCTTGTAGCGGTGGGAGTGCGGATCTTCTGCACTGCTCCCTGATGATGCTGCTGGGTGCCCTGGACTGATGACTCTATTTCTCCCAAGGGTCCCCTGGAGATGCCCTTGGCCAGAGCCTGAAAGAGACGATCCCCTGGCCTGAACTCAGGTGTGACTCAGTTCTGTCAACCACATTCCCTCCTAGAAGATTTGGCTGCAGAGCTGAGCTGAGTGAGGCAGGCAGCTGACAGATGAGCATCTTCAAGACATGAAACTGTAGTCATGAGACCCTAGTTCTAAGGGCAGCAGATGGCTCATGGCTTTCTGATTTCCTAGGGGCAGCCTATGCTGCTGTTCTAGGGAGGCCTCCTAGGTAAAGGGGAGCCACCACTGCAGCAATTTTGGCAGCTGGTACTGCAATGTGGCTTTGGGGGCCTTCTTGGCCTCTGTTCTTTTTCCTGAGCTCTCCCAGTGATTCTGTAAGCCATTAAAAACCTCAAATCAATCCTTCTCTGATTCACCTACAAGATCTGCTCTTCTCTGCAATTCTATACCATGTTAATAATATAGAGTACAAGATGGATTTGCCACATTCACTCCACGATGGGTAGGATGGCAGGGAGGTCTGAGGTAGTCTTGGTGAGCTGCTAAATCGAAGCAGAATTTGAATGATAAAAGAGAACTTCTCAACTTTTCTACCTTCTTAGTTTTTTTTAATATAAATTTATGTATTTTAATTGGAGATTAATTACTTTACAATATTGTATTGGTTTTGCCATACATCAACATGAATCTGCCACAGGTATACACGTGTTCCGCCTGAACACGTGTATATCTGAACCCCCCTCCCTGAACCCCCCTCCCTCTCCCTCCCCATACCATCCCTCTGGGTCATCTCAGTGCACCAGCCTCAAGCATCAGTATCATGCATCGAACCTGGACTGGTGATTCGTTTCATATATGATATTACACATATTTCAATGCCGTTCTCCCAAATCATCCCACCCTCGCCCTCTCCCACAGAGTCCAAAAGGTTATACCTTCTTAGTTTTAAAACTTCTCACTAAGAGCAAACGTTTAAGAAATGTCTGTTGTCCAGAAGACAGTCAGGTCATAATACCACTTGATAAAATGTTTGTGTTGACTCCTGTCTTCAGCACCAAGGAGCTAAGGAAACTTCATAAGGTCTTCAACTAGGAAGCACCTAAAGGTGGCCTGGCCCTGTCCTGCTGGGGCTGCTGGACCCTGCCCTATTTCAGCATGGGCAGGTGAACTGGGAGCAGGGGCAGGTACTGGCTTGGGCCAGGAGGGGCTGCCAACAGAGAAAATGGAAGGTGAGCATTGTCTTCGGGGAGTAAGAGGATGACTCTGGCAGTGGCAGCAGCTGGGAGCCCAGAGCACCAGGAGCCAGGAAAGAGGAGCAGGAGGGAGGAGGGAGAGCCAGGTAAAGCAGGAGGCCTGGGTTTCTCCCACATCAGGCCTCAGAGCACCCGTGACTCAGCCCAGGCCTGGAGGAGATGTGGGAGCCAAGGAGGCGAGACTGGGGAAGTAGGATCATAAACAAAAGGCTGTCAAAGCCCCTCAACCTGGCTGCAGGAGAAGTAAGGAGACCCCAAAATTTAATGAGCAGATACCTACTGTAAAATACCTACTGAATTTTATCTGATTAAGAGCAGCACTTTTTTTTCTTTTTTAACATCCTGAAACCGAAGAATGTTCAAACTACTGCACAATTGCACTCATCTCACACACTAGCAAAGTAATGCTCAAAATTCTCCAAGCCAGGCTTCAATAGTACATGAACCGTGAACTTCCAGATGTTCAAGCTGGATTTAGAAAAGGCAGAGGAACCAGAGATCAAATTGCCAACATCTGTTGGATCATTGAAAAAGCAAGAGTGTTCCAGAAAAACATTTACTTTTGCTTTATTGACAACGCCAAAGCCTCTGACTATGTGGATGACAACAAACTGTGGAAAATTCTTCAAGAGATTGAAATAACAGACCACCTGTCCTGCCTCCTGAGAAATCTGTATGCAGGTCGAGAAGCAACAGTTAGAACTGGACATGGAACAACAGACTGGTTCCAAATCAAGGAAGGAGTATGTCAAGGCTATATATTGTCACCTTGCTTATTTAATTTATATGCAGAGTACATCATGCAAAATGCTGGGCTGGATGAAGCACAACCTGGAATCAAGATTGCCAGGAGAAATATCAATAACCTCAGATAAGCAGATGACACCACCTTTATGGCAGAACATAAAAAAGAACTAAAGAGCCTCTTGATGAAAGTGAAAGAACAGAGTGAAAAAGTTTGCTTAAAACTCAACCTTCAGAAAACTAAGATCATGGCATCCAGTCCCATCACTTCATGGCAAATAGATGGGGAAACAGTGGAAACAGTGAGAGACTTTATTTTGGGGGGACTCCAAAATCACTGCAGATGGTGATTGAAGCCATGAAATTAAAAGACGCTTACTCCTTGGAAGAAAAGTTATGGCCAACCTAGACAGCATATTAAAAAGCAGAGGCATTATTTTGCCAACAAAGGTCCATCTAGTCAAAGCTATGGTTTTTCCAGCAATTATGTATGGATGTGAGAGTTGGACTATAAAGAAAGCTGAGTGCCGAAAAACTGATGCTTTTGAACTGTGGTGTTGGAGAAGACTCTTGAGAGTCCCTTGGACTACAAGGAGATCAAACCAGTGAATTCTAAAGGAAATCAGTCCTGAATATTCATTGGAAGGAATGATGCTGAAGCTGAAACTCCAAGTCTTTGGCTACCCGATTTGAAGAACCGACTCATTGGAAAAGACCCTGATGCTGGGAAAGATTGAAGGGAGGAGGAGAAGGGGATGACAGAGAATGAGATGGTTGGATGGCATCACCGACTTGATGGACATGAGTTTAAGCAAGCTCCAGGAGTTGGTGATGGACAGGGAGGCCTGGTGTGCTGCAGTCCACGAGGTTACAAAGAGTCAGACACGACTGAACAACTGAACTGAACTGAACTTAACATCCTGAAATAGGGCTGTGGTACAGTTGAATGTGTTTGTAATCACTGCCCCTGTCTGGGTGTGAATGTGGCTGCTGTTGATGGCTGCAGAACTGACCATTGTAGCTCTCTGATGTTCCAATCAGCAAACAAGGTAATTAAAGGAAGTTATCTGAGCCCACTTCGTGCAACTGAATTTCAGTGGAAGATCTTTTATAAACTGATCATTTCTGATAAGGTCATGAAAGCACTAGAATCAAAACTTATGCAGGGTCTTGGAAAAAGATACTGGAAACAATCATAGAGTACTTTCTAAGAAATGTTTAATTTCCAGCTTGTGAAAAACCATCAAAACATTGAGTTAAAAAAACCTGGAAGAATCAGGCTCTGGCTGCAAAGAAGTTTTAGGAACCTTCTTAACAGCTTATTTCAATCAAATTTTCCTTTTTATTATGCCTGCACAAATGTGATATTTCAATATAGGTTTTTTAAATAATATAAATCTAAAAGAGCTCTTTTAGTAAGTGTAAATTAAAAGCACTAAGAGAAAAAGCCTAGTGCTATAAACTGGAGACATTTTTCTCCTCGTATTTATAAAATAATGATGCATCTTATGATATATCGAATTTTACAAAATCTAATCAACATCGAAAGAGGAGAGTGAAAAAGTTGGCTTAGAGCTCACCATTCAGAAACGAAGATCATGGCATCTGGTCCCTTCACTTCATGGGATATAGATGGGGAAACAATGTCAGACTTTATTTGGGGGGCTCCAAAATCACCGCAGATGGTGATTGCAGCTATGAAATTAAGAGACGCTTACTCCTTGGAAGGAAAGTTATGACCAACCTAGATAGCATATTGAAAAGCAGAGACATTACTTTGCCAACAAAAGTCCGTCTAGTCAAGGCTATGGTTTTTCCAATGGTCATGTATGGATGTGAGAGTTGGACTGTGGAGAAAGCTGAGGACCAAAGAAGTGATACTTTTGAACTGTGGTACTGGATAAGACTCTTGAGAGTCCCTTGGACTGCAAGGAGATCAAACCAGTGAATCCTAAGGGAAATCAGTCCTGAATATTCATTGGAAGGAATGATGCTAAAGCTGAAACTCCAATACTTTGGCCACCTTATGCGAAGAGTTGACTCATTTGAAAAGACCCTGATGCTGGGAGGGACTGGGGGCAGGAGGAGAAGGAGATGACAGAGGATGAGATGGGTGGATGGCATCACTGACTCGATGGGCAGGAGTTTGGGTAAACTCCAGGAGTTGGTGATAGACGGGGAGGCCTGGCGTGCTGCGATTCATGGGATCGCAGAGTCGGATACGACTGAGCAACTGAACTGAACTGAATCATTCTCTTTTTAGTTTTGTGAATCTGCTGTTAAAGTCATCAAAGGGATTTTACATTTTAGATATTGCATTTTTATTTCCAAAATTTCTATTTGGTTCTTTTTCAAGAATCAAAGTGCTTGATCACTTTTTATAGATTCTTATTACCTGCAGATATTTTCAAGCCCGTTTTATTTGTTTAAATACAGGGTGCATAATTATTTGATAGTCTTTGATAATTCCAGTATCAAAGACATACCTGTTATATTTATTATTTTGGTTGTTTTTTGTTTCTAATGCCTGTTTCCTGTGGGCTTGGTTATTTTTGACTGTGTGTTGCTCATTGTCCTTGCAGTGTTTATCACCTACGTTATGGAAACATTAGTCCATAAAAGGATTTGTGGTTGATTCTTCCAGGTTCCCTCAGCCCAGGACCACACTAAATCAATTCATGGTGTGAAATTTCCTGTACTACCTAGGCAAAAATATGGCTGAAGTTTCTGTAAAGAGAAATCTTTATGTAATTATTTATTATTTTCCATTTTATGGCACATAATCCATGGTACTAAGACCTTCTATATGCAGGGTGAGAATCAAAGACAGAGAGGCAAAGTTGCCACAGAGAAAGAACAAAAAGCCCTTAGGGGTTTACCCAGTCGAAGTCACAAAGGGGATGAACTCAACAAACCTATGCTTGCATTTCCCTGTACAGACACTTTCCTCACTGTTTTCAGGAGGAAAGAGGCCTGATTGTTCTCTTCTACCTGTGACTTTAGTATCTATGACCTACGTGATCTATGACACTTGGTATCAATAACTTTAATTTGATGCCCAGTCCGATGTAAGTTGTAGTATCATTTCACTCTTTTGTGAATGGATCCCTTGACAATATTGTGATCCTTGAAGGCGGGGTTATATCTTGTGCTTCCTCTTGTATTTCTGTTAGTCAGAGCTCTTGATATTATTGGGCAAAAACTCATTAAAAACAAGTTGGTTTGGTTTATTTGCAGTTCTAATGAAGCTGAATTTAGAGATACCCTCCTATCCAGTTAATTCATTCCTAGAAATATCCCCCCACCCACAATGCTTCTTTATGTCCCCCAAAACATGGATAAGAATGCTTATAGCAGAACTTGAAATGATTCATACTCCCATCAATGGTAACATGAAAACAGAAATTATGGTACAGTCACCCAATGGAATATTATACACCCACAAAACAGAAAAGCTACAGCTGCACACAAAACATAAGAGAACTCTCACAAACAAAATGTGAGCACAATACATCAGCAAAGAGAGAGTTCACACTGAATGGCTCAGTTTAGATAAAATGCAAGAAGAAGCAAAACTGCTCCATGGTGTCAGAAGTTAGGGTCAAGTCTGGGTACTTGGGGCTGGTGGAGCAGGAGAGGGGAGAGGGTGGGTGGGAGCCTCTGGGTTTTCTCTTGGCTACATTTCTGTCACTGCTTTGGTCTCTCTCGTGAACTGAGCTTGTGAATGCTTAACTGAGTATTTATGATTTATGCACTTTTTTCTGTGTGAGTGTGTACGTGCTCAGTCACTTCAGTTGTGTTCAACTCTTTGTGACCCTATGGATAGACTGAAGCTCACCTGGCTCCTCTGTCCATGGGATTTTCCAGGCAAGAACACGAGCGTGAGTTTCCATACCCTCCTCCAGGGGAACCTTCCCAACCCAGGGATTGAACCCACATCTCCTGCCTTCCCTGCTCTGTAGGTACATTCTTTGCCTACTGGGCCACCTGTCTTATATTAAAATTGTTCCAATGTAATAAAACATAGATGAACATTATTTTTTCTAAAAAGGATGATCTCTGTTCAATTTCTGTAAATAAAGAAGTACAGGGATCTTCTCCAGATGGCTTTTGGATTATCTGCAGGAGTTAATGTTAGGGTAATAGCACCTCAACTCTGAACATAAATGCCAGGACTTGGCATCACTAGGGCAGTTCAAAGAAGTTGCAAAGAGCAATGCAAGACACCATCAGTGTACAGACCTCCACCTTCCCCAAGAGAATCTTGTGTTTTACTCATTAAAATATAGATTTTTACTGTTTGCAGCTCTTCTCTCTGAAGGCAGTGATGATAAGACTCTGTTGACAAAATTCAGCATCCATCCCTTGGGGGTTCTTACTTCTCCCCTCCCCACCCAGCCCTCATCTCCCGAACAGCAAGCTGCCGGGAGGGGACCAGGAGGGCCCAGGGGAAGGGGCTTTTGTTTCCCATTGTTCTAGAGGTGGTTCTGGGTGGAAGGAAGGTTCTGGGTGTTTAAAAGGAGGAAAGGACATTACAAATGCACATGGATCATCCTGGGTTTTGTTGCTCAGGACCTGATTTATCTCTGCATAGAAAAATGATTTATCCTTAGGTCTCTGGATTGAGGGCAGACATGTGTGGACTCACCAGCATGATGTGTGCCTGGGCAGGATGGGTAAAGAGCGAGGGGCAGTAGGCAACCCCCACCCCACTGGCCAAGGCTGGGAGGTAATCAAGAGTTGGGTGACTTTAGGGAAAAATGAAGCAACATTTTAAAATCCAACAGCAGAGTCTCATCACAACTGAGGTTGTTGTTTCAATTTTATTGTTTCCTCTTTGCTGAGCACATCTGTTTTCAGAAACATTCTATAACAGTGGGAAGGATTTGGAAAGATAAATTGGGGTAGTGAGTGGTGGTGTGTGGTGGGAAGTAGAACCAATGACTTTATGGAAAATATTCTCTCTACTTTTCAGAGGGAAACCTTAAGAAATTCCTGGGAAGGGGCAATCCAGGTTTCTACCTCTGCTCTGTGCTAATGTACAGACACTGGCAAGTCCAGATTCTGAAGGATTTGAAGTTGTAAAACTTGGGGGACCCTCATTAAGAAAAATGATGCAAAACTACAATTGCAAAGCTCCCATGTCCTAGGACAGAGTGAAGGACCCTGAAGATCTCCCTTCATTAGCTTTGTAGTAATGCCTTTGGTCACAAAACACTTTCTTTATAAAAGAAACACTGCAAACAATCATGTATAAAGTAATGGGTAATACAGGGTGCATTTGAAGACAGAAAAAGATGTATAATATAAAAAGTGATAATACACAGAGCAGGACAGAGGGTAGGTACCATAACCACTGATTGATATATTAAGTGCTATTTGGAACAAATTTTCCATTTGAAAGGAAACAGGCTAATCAGGAAATGTCTGATTTAAAATTTCAAGATAAGCAACCCAATGTCCACCAGTGGATGACTAAATAGACAAAATATGGTATATCTATACAATGGAATATTATTCAGTCTTAAAAGGAAGCAAAGTCAGACACAGGCTACAGGACGGGTGATTCTGGAAGACACAATGCTCAGTGAAATAAGCCAGTCACAAAAGGACAAATACTATATGATTCCAGTCATATGAGGCACCTAGAATAGTGCAATTCATAGAGACAGAAAGTAGAATGGTGGTTGTCAGGGGCTGGGGGTGAGGGATGGGAGTTAGAGTTTAAGGGACAGAGTTTCAGTTTTGCAAGATGAAAAGAGATCTGGAGATGGATGGTGGTGAATGTCACTGGATGGTGGTGAATTGGCACAACAATGTGAATGTCACTGAACTGTACGCTTAAAGATGGTTAAGATGGTAAATTTTGTCATATATATATATATATATATATATATATATATATATAAAACCACAATAGAAAAAATTGTGAGAGAGTTTTGCAGCTACGATTCTTCTTGCTTTCTAGCTGGGAGAGACTTCCCAAAAAACAAATCCTTGCTGGCTCAGAACTTTCCAAGTCAAATATCCTTAAACATGGAAAATTTCAGAAGACATGCCTGTCTATCCAGTTTTGGGACATCAGAATGTGGTTAACTGTGCTTAAATTGAACAAAAAAAAAATCCAAAATTTTTTTCTTTCAAATGATTAAAAAGTAATGTGACCCCAGAATCTGATTTGGCCTCCAAAGTATACATACAATCCTGCAAAGCGAGCTCAACTTCTGCCTGGAACAACCAGGCTGGTGGGGGAGCTGAGTGGCTCCCAGGATGCAACTGTGCACTCTGACCTCTGAAATGTCCCCAGGACAATTCATTCTTGGCAGCTGGTGATGGCAGCAGCAATGGCCACTTCCTTCTCCCCAACCCCAGCTATAAACTCTGGTTAGGGTTAATGGCACCCTGTTCCTTCAGGGAGATTTGGAGAAGACTAATAAGAAATGGGATGGGAAACACAAGCTTGTTGGCAGGAGGCATGATACAATGCAAGGTGGTTTGAAGCTCCCACCACCCTGCCTCCATAGTGGTGACCTCCCATGCCTCCAAATCTGACCTATAAAAAGACCAAAGAGAGACCCCAGGCAGCCTGAGACCCCAGAGACTCAGAATTCAAAACCTGATCATAAAGGAAGGGGCGGCTCTCTGCTAATGACCTCCCAGGGTGAAATGTCCTGGCCTCAGGGAAGCCTACTCTTAGCTCTTCTAATGTATTACTTATGGCTATAGGGTTTTTACAACATTCAAGGCTATGTGAATGTCACTGAACTGTACACTTAAAGATGGCTAAGATGGTAAATTTCATCTTAGATATATATATGTATACATATCTATTTAAAATGATGTATCAATGAGAGGGGCTTATCTGGTAGCTCAGCTCGTGAAGAATCCACCTTCAGTGCAGGAGACCCCAGTTCGATTCCTGGGGCTGGAAGATGCCCTGGAGAAGGGACAGTCTACCTACTCCAGTATCCTTGGGCTTCCTTGGTGGCTCAGTTGCTAAAGAATCCACCCGCAATGCAGGAGACATGGGTTTGTTTCCTGGGTTGGGAAGATCCCCTGGAGGAGGGCATAGCAACCCACTCCAATATTCTTGCCTGGAGAATCCCCATAGTCAGAGGAGCCTGGTGGCCTACAGTGCATGGGGTTGCAAAGAGTCAGACACGACTGAGCGACTAAACATAGCACATTAGTGAGAGACCATTACGAAAACCATCATGCATACATATACATGACACATATAACCATTCACTTATGTTTACATACATAAAATGTATGATGTATAATACATGCTTTATTATAAAAATAAAAACAGCTTTGTAAATCATGTAAAAATGCTGCCTTGTCCATGTCAAAAGTTGATTTTTAGATTGTTTTTAGAATTCTTTTCCCTTTAAAAAAAAATTGTTGTTATTTTACTAGTTTGCTCACTTCCAAGGCTACTGGTAAAATAAACTATGCTATTTTTCCAGAAGAGATTGACTCCATAAGAGGACTTACATTTAGAACTAGGGTCACATGATTTCTTTTAGAATTAAAGAGACTGTAGAAGTTTTTCTAGCTTCCTCATTCCCACTTCACAGATGAGTCCATTGAGGCTGGAAGAGATGGAGAGATTTGCCTGATACAAAAGTCACATTTGGTCATAGAGCTGGGACTCTGGGTGGAAGTCCCACTGTGCCTTGCTCATCAGTCTTGCACCCTCCTCCAATTGTTTGGGCCAAACAGTTTATTTGTTATTCTGAGTCTGTTTTTACTTTTACCCACCCAAGCCCACTTGGATATTCATCACTGGAGGAAGGGAAAATGCAAGGTGAGGGGACACAATCACTTAAAAAAGAAATGTTGAAACCATCAGTAAGTGAGCCTTAAATTTTTTAAACCCTGCTTCTACCCCTGCTAATTACATGACAGAATGCAAGCTGGCTCATGTAAGGTCTCATCAGTCTCTCTAAGATAATGACATTAAACCTTTTTTACTGGACATTTATTAGGTATCAGCTCCTCGCACTGACTGAAGTGCTTTCTGTGTATTCACTCATTTAATTTTCACAGCCTCCACTATGACACTGACATAGGTCTTGTCATCATCACTCATATTCTACAGATGAGGAAACTGAGGGCTTAGGTCAATCTCTCTTGCCTGCCCCACATTCTCCCAAGCACATAAACACAGAGCACCAATACTTGTCACTTTCTGTCTCCATCCGTGGCACAAATAGTCATGAAGACTGAGGTGTTCAGTGCAGGCTTTGGGGTCCAGAGTCATTAAGACCTCTGGGGCCTCAAAGCTCACACAGGTTGTGTGTGGGGGGGGAGGGGGGCTCTTCCACAAGGACAGCAGAGAAAGACTGAGAAGGCCCAGAAGTGTGGCTATGACTTCACAGCCCCCATGGGAAGTAAAAACTCCCTGGTAGGGGGCTGGGAAGGTATTTTCACACAGAAGGTGCAATTTTAGCTGTGTATAAAAATGAAGTTAAGTTGCTCAGTTGTGTCCGACTCTTTGCAACCCCGTGGACTGTAGCCCACCAGGCTCCTCCGTCCATGGGATTCTCCAGGCAAGAATACTGGAGTGGGTTGCTGTGCCCTCCTCCAGGGGATCTTCCCAATCCAGGGATTGAACCCAGGTCTCCTGCATTAGAGGCAGATGCTTTAACCTCTGAGCCACCAGGAAAGCCCAAATATTGATATGTATGAGGTGAAAGTGAGGTTAAGTCAGTCAGTCGTGTCTGAATCTGTGACCCCGTGACCCCATGGACTGTAACCTACTAGGCTTCTCCATCCATGGGATTCTCCAGGCAAGAACACTGGAGTGGATTGCCATAAAAATTAAATAGGACTTAAACAGTCAGCAGGGGTGGGGCCAGTCAATGGGTTTTTTTAAAAAAAAAAGGCATTTCTGGCAGGGAGCATATCACGGGCAAAAGTTTAAAAGCCTGAAGGAACATCCACTTCACTCAGGCCCTCTAATGTGCTTTACACTTAAGACAGTGCTTGCTGCTTTAACAGTGACACTGCACAGTAAAAAGAGGAGGGGTCATGGGTCATTGTCTCTTAATGCAGTGTCTCCCCGGCCGTCTTTGGCCTCCATGGAGTGGGAAAGCCATAAGGGGTGGGATTAGGGATTATGATCAAAAGATGACAAAGGAAGACTTGCTATGGAGGTGTCTCCCAGGAAACAAGCAATGGTGAAATGCAGCTCCCCACTGAGATAAGGAATTGAAGGACTGGGCCATGCTTGAATTTAAACTAGGAAAGAACATGGGTGTTGGAGAAGATATTGAACATTTGCAAAACAATAATGGAAAGACCTTTCAGCACAGAAGCAGTGTGGGAACATGCTGTGTGCAGAGGAGAAGGTGGTCAGTTAGGAACATTTCATGGCAGAATCCATGGTAGGGGTGATGAGGAGGAGGTGAAGGATAACAAGGGGCACCCCGGACCAGCCACTGCACTGACATGGCTGGGGAGACCAAAGGACAATGTGTTCTGACCTTGGGCTGGAGTCCAAAATAGGGATGACAGCTTGAAGGGACCATCATGCAGGCAAGGCTGGGCAGTGCCCAGTGCCCCCGATCTCCTGGGGAAGCCCCAGGTGTCTGTGTTGCTGATGCAAGTGTGCCTACCTGGGATGCCCAGCTCCAGGTAGGGAGCAGCTAGGTTGGTGCCTCTCTGTCTTCTTTCTCTTCATCTTCATAAGGAGGTACTTCATGTTATGATGTCTATCCACAGATTTTTTCCAATGTATTCACTCAAACTCTATATTCCCATGACCTTGTTTGTCAGAGCAGGCAGTTTAATCATTACACTTATGGAAACATGGATTAACCAGAGATTAGAATGGGTTGAGGTTTGTTCAAAGTGAGAGAACTGTTGATAATGTGATGACATTCATCAGGGCCCAGGGCCCAACTAGGAGAGGTCGGGCAGGGGACAGAGTGGAGGGAAGTGACATGAAGGCTTGTTTCCTCTGGAATAAACCAGGGCCTCTAGATGCTTTCAGTCACTGCCCTTTGGCCCATCCGTAAGCCTTATTCCGGATGTCTGCATTTTTCTGTGTGGCCATCCAGGAGTAAGATGGCATAGTGGTGCTCGTGTGTCCAGTTCTGGATGTGGTTTTGAATTTTGGTTGTCACCGCTGCTGGCAAAGTGAGGCCAACTAAAGAACAGCTCTGCCATTAGAATGGTCCTGTGGCTAAGACGGGGGGTCCAGGTTTGATCTATGGTTGGGAAACGAAACCCCACACGCCCCAACTAAGAGTTCACATCTGCAGCTAGAAGTCCATGCAGCACAAGGAAGATTGGAGATTCTGAGAGCTGCAAGTAAGACCCAGCACAACCACATAAATTTTTAACAAATATATTTTAAAAATCCCACAAAGAACAGCTCTGTCATTAGATTCTAATATTTACTAAACAAATACACAGGCTTCAGAAACATGAATTATCTGAGCTCATCTGTCCTGGGAGAAAAGGCTTTGCCAGGCAGCAACCTCACTTCACTCCAGGCTGGAACTCTGGCATGCCAAGGTCACCAGTGACCTTCCACTCAGAGCTCAGAAAGGTGTGAGGTGGAGTACCTGATGAAGGCTATAACTCTGACCAGATAAACCCATCCCTCCAGAATCTCAGGGAACCTTAGCAGGCGTGTAGATAGGGCACAGCTCATACACAGGGTGCAGCTCCACTTGTGCCTGGATCTCCCAAGGGCCCTTTTAGAACAGAGGTTCATCGTGGCTGGTGACTCAGTCCACACAAAGGTTCTTTCCTCCACACTGGCAATGATACCAACAAAAACTTCTCCCTGGTTTGCCTGGGCTTCCCCATCACAGGATATCTTGGTGCTCAAAAGAAACAAAAGAAGGAGGAAATAAGATAGGTGAACATTTTCCGGTGAAAGAGTAGGCTGACTTAGGATTTTCAGTAAAGGTTTGGTCCTTTCATATTTTGTTTCAGAGATTCATCCAAAAGCCTGCCTCTCTGTATGAATCATGTCTTCTATATTCTATATTCTGATGCTTTGACTTCTTGGGGTCTTGCTGATCCTGGAGGGACTGCCCCTGACAGTGTTGCCAGTTCCTAGGCATGGTTAACAACTCACTGATAACACACTTTTCAAAGGCAAATCAGTCAATCCAGAGCCCACCTCCTCCTACTTCCTCTGTGGGGCTTTCACCAGGCCCCTGTCCTGATCACCCAAGTCAGGTACCAGTCAACCAGGGCAGCCCTACACCCAGAGCCCTGAAATGATACAAACCAGTCAGTCCTGAGCCTGTTGACCCTGCCTTACCCACTTCTTCTCACGAAAACCACAATACTATCCATGCATCTGCCCCCCTCCTTCTCCTCCCAACCACCCCGGGACTTCCCCTTGTGGCTATTTCCGCAAGGCATGCCATGCCCCCTCCTCCTGGGAGCACTGAGTAACAAGCTCTCTCTCCCATGTGTCCATTTGCTGATCTGCTGACCTCCCTGCCCCTGAATAACAACGGAGCCTGCTTCACGACAGGCTCTCTCCTGGTGTGGCTGACTCAGGGGGTCACTCAGAGGGCACTGTGCCGGGGACGCCCTGTTCCCCTCATGCTGAACTCAGCCTGCCCACCCTTTACTTTCAGCCATGTGTTCTCTCACCACCCATTCGAAATTGGTAGCAAGTAGTTTTTCTGCACCGACTTATTAAAAAACCAAATGAAAATCTAAGAGAAAAACTATCTTCCTTCTCCCTTTGCCACAGAAGGAACTGGCTTTTGTCTGGGTCACTTTGTCCACGGGAGCAGCCTGACAAGTCTGCCCAGTTTAAAGTGGTTGGAACAGGATGGGGCAGAGAGGTCGTGTGGGCTGTGCTCTCCTTTGAAAGCCTTTCTTCCGGGAACCCAGTTAATGCACAGATGATGCTCTTCCAACAGGTCCAAAGTTAAAATGAAGGATATGATTGCATTAAAAATCTCTATTATTTTTGAAAAATCTCTCCAATTCTCTATTTTCTCCCATTCATCTTGGAATCCTTTCTTCACATTAGAAGAACCTCATGCAGCTGGGAAACACACTCCTCTCCAAAAGGCCAGCCAAGTTTAGCTAGAGAATGTGAAATAAGAAATAAAAAAGACTGAGGATGCTGGGAAAGTCTTTAACCTGGCAGAGCTGGTCACATTCTTGTGAGGCCAGTGACTGGAACTGAGTTCCCTGACCTGTCCCTCAAGGGCAGCACAGAGTTGGGGACTCCTGATGCCAAGAGGTTGTTGGGCCCTGACAGGTGGACAGAACCCCCCTCAGGTGCCCACTGGGTGGCCAGTAAGCTGGAACCTTCTTAAGGCTCATCCTCAGGGAGAGTGAATGTTTTCTAAGAGGACCATCCAGGGGCAGGTGGGACATGTCTGCTGTGTCCCCTTCTCCCCTCTTGCCCTATGTCCCTGGCATTTCCTCTCCTCCTGTCTGTCCCTCCCATTGTCATGTCCCCCTCCATCTTCATCTCTTTCCCATTTTGCCTTTAGATGAGGATGCTGTTGGACACCGGGAAACCAATTTGGAAAAACCACAGCCTTCACCTCAGTTATAGAGACAGTCCTAACCACAACCCTACCACCACCTGGCTCCAAACATGGCAAGCATTTCTGAGTGCTTGCCACATCTCACACCTGTGCTCAAAGTGGGCACATAGGGTTGGGGTGCTTGTGCCACCCCAGAGCACCCACATGCAGCAAAACTAGCCTGTGCAGGCAAGAGCCAAGCCCAGGGCATGGTCAGGGCAGCAGGGGTCCTGGGACTGGGGCTTAGGCAGAATGACTGGCCAGAGGGGTTTCCTGTGGAGATGCAATGTGATCACACCTTCCAGTACTGGAGGGCTGAGAAATGTAGGGGGTACCTGACTTGCCCTTTGTTTTCTCCAGGTTGAAGACTACGACCAAGGAAAGCAGCCTTGGAGATGCCTTTGGCTAAGAGGAGGAACCAAAGTCAGTGTTCCAGGTCAACATGAGTTCCTGGTTCTAGAGAAGTCTGGAAGAGAAGTTGTTCCAACACTGATTCTCTAGACCGATGGATTGTGCTTTATCCATGAAAATTCAGGGAGGAAAATCACAGATGAGTGAAGATAGGGAATCTACATCATGAATGCAATATTGAAAGGGAACTGAAAAAGACACTTCCAGAGTTTAGAAAGCAAGCTTTCTTGCTTGCTTTGTGTGTGTGTGTGTGTCTGTGTGTGTGTGTGTGTGTGTGTGTGTGTGTGAGTATACAACTTACCAGGGCAGTTCTAGGGATGGACTGAATAACAGTAAACATACATGCTAATGGGGTGGTTACAATGATACTCTCTGTGATTTTATCACTTGATGCAGTCATGGGAAATGAATCAAGATAATCAAAATTACAAGGCTTTACATACAGTGAATGCTCAAATGAATTCAAGTATGGTAAATGCTTTATATACAGTAAATGCACAAGTGAATTTATGTACAGTAAATGCTTGCTGAATTGAAATGCATTGACATTTCATCCTACAGATCAGGAAACTGAGAAGGAGGCATCTACAACTTAAAGAGATGGGCTATCATCCTGGATACAGCTGTCCTGGCTCATAACCCCAGCAAAGCACTCAGCTCTCTGTCTCCCTCTTTCTTGTTTACTTTGGGAGAAGATTGAGATTCTCTAGGAAAAGACTAATTCCAAATTCAAGGTGCTATCATTGCTGCTTATTTTTCTTATTATTGTTGTTGCCCTGTCTTAAATATAAGAAAGGTTTTCAGCCAGAGTGACATCTTCCTTACTAAGGAGAAAGAAGGCAGTGTGCAGACATAGCTCTGAGAGATGGCGGAGAAGGAGGAAAAAGGGAGGTGGGTGCAGCCAGCTGATGCTACAGGGGGGCTGTAATTTGGAAGAACACATCTGCCTCAATATTGGATGTTTTTTTTACTTTAGCATTATATTCTGTTGCTTTTGCTACAAGTTAAGAATGTTACCTATAGTCTGAAATATACAGGAAAGTCCATTCTCAAAACTCTGACCTTTAAAGATGTAAAGCTTTTCCATTCATATAGAGATAAAAAGTTGCAAAACAGAGTGTGGCGTTTCCTCTTGCTGGAGGTTGATAAGAACTTTGTGACCTGACCTACAAGGACATCTACAAGAGCAAAGGATTACTACATCAAGAAGTTTGCAATGACCAGCCACACTTCTTCCCATTTTAGTATAAAAGAAACCTGAATTCTAACTCAGATAAGATGTTTCTTTGGAACACAAGTCCACCATCTTCTCAATCTGCTGGCTTTCTGAATTAAGTTGCTCTTCCTTGCACCATCACTTGTCAGCCACTTGAACTTGGGGGCTGTTTGTTACTGCACTGTGTGGAACCAGCACTGACTTGTACACTCCTAACCTCAGTCTTCTCATCTGCAAAATGAACATCAGAGAATCTGTGATGAGAAATGTAGTGACAATGATGAGGGTACTTGTAAAAAAAACTCTCTCAGCAGGCACTTCCAATGTTCTGGGCACAGTTCCAAGTGCTCTACACTGAGTAGCTATTTACTCCTCAAAAAACAAACCCATCAGAGGGCCACTATTATTACTGACACTTACAGAGGAGGAAACCCACACACAGGGCATCATGTGTATGAAGGAGGCTGGACCATGGCAGGAAATTATTGAGTGTCAGTTTCTCTTCCCTTTCTTTTACAACGACCACCCCCTACTCCCTAACCTCCTGTTTAGGAAAAACTGTCAGAGGCATGAGGGAGAGATTTCTTTAAATTGGCAGAAGACACCCCCTTCTGGGAACTCCCATCAGCTGTGAGCCATGGGTAGATGCCATGTTCCATGGATGGTCCCATGCAAGACACTGCACCTTGCCCACAGGTCTGTCTGACACCACATGTTGTGTCTTCTACTAGGGACTAGTCTCTGTTCAGTTCAGTTCAGTTCATTTCAGTTGCTCAGTCATGTCCAACTCTTTGCGACCCCATGAATCATAGCACGCCAGGCCTCCCTGTCCATCACCAACTCCCGGAGTTCACTCAGACTTAACGTCCATCGAGTCAGTGATGCCATCCAGCTATCTCATCCTCTGTCATCCCCTTCTCCTCCTTCCCCCAATCCCTCCCAGCATCAGAGTCTTTTCCAATGAGTCAACTCTTCGCATGATGTAGCCAAAGTACTAAGAAATCCATGATCTTGTGGTCATCTTCTGTCACTGTGATGCCCTCAATTTATGTGGTGTGATTGTTCCTATAGTTTGTTTTAGTAGGATGAAATTTGCTTCTCTTTGTGGCAAACTCAAACCATTTGCAAAAGACATAGCTTAGGAATTTTGAGTGAGGATTGGGTTAGGGAGGAGATCATCCAGGACTTTTCTTTTTATTATTAACATCCTAGGGCAGTAGTTAGTTAGCACGAGGATCTTTGTGCTAACTAGATCAGGGAATAAAAAGATCATGATGCAAAACAGTGGACTCAGAAGTTGCTTTTCCCTTCTCTGAAAAACAACAATCGTAATTACCTGCCACTTCATAATCTTTTGAAGGCTAAAAACACCTGCACGCCAATGTTCCCTGCTCTTTTCTCCCCAGGTGTCAACAAGGCAAGTGTGTCAGGGCCCAGTGTGCTTGTCCTGCCCTGCAGGAGCCACACGTGGACTGTTTAATGTTTCTTTTCCTTCCCGGTGGATCTCATCTTGTCTGAAAGAAAACACATACATACTCTTGAAGGTGGTTTCACTGCTGTGAGTGGTAGAAACTGTCAATATGATTATAATAAATCACAGGACTGTTGAAAACATTACTTCAGGCCTATCTGCCTGAAACTGAACTGGACTCCCCCCCCCCCCCACCCCACAAAGTACTCTTTTCTCTTCTGCATCCTGGAAAATGCCACCTGCTTTCACCAGTGGAAATCTGGCCCCTTCCTGATGTCATCTTCTATCCCTCGCATGCTGTCCACCACACATCCTGACTACTCACTCTCACCTCGAAAGCATTTTGTCAGCCCCTCACCCCTGCCACCCCGACCCCTCCATCACTCTCCACGCTGGTACAGACTCTGCTGTTGCCTCACTTACTGCACAGCCTCCTCCAGTAGCAAGCATGATCTGGGCTCCATCATGATCTGGAAGGCCCTATTCCATGTTCATCCACACGTGTCCTTGCCCCTTGATTGATGACACATCACCCCTCAGGTCTTTGTCATCTCCTCCTGATGCCAAAATCTCCTCATCCCATGACTTTGCTCATCTCTCCCTTAGTCCTCCAAGGCCAGGTTCTACTCACCTTCCAAGTGTCAGTTCAGATGTCACTTCCTCAAAATACTCTCCCCTGATCCCACCAGCCAGTCAAAGCTTTGTTCTTCTCTCCCGATCTTCCACTATCTCCATTATTAGCTCCATTGAAGACACAGTCATAAATTGAATATCTGTCTTTACTGGATGGACATTTGTTTACTGGGGCCCTGCTGCCCTAGACCGGAACAAGGCTAGACCCAGAGCTCACACCTGTTTCAAGGTGCAGCTTGTGAGCATGTGTGTGCATGTGTGTCTGTGTGCGTACATGTAAGTCTGTGTGAGAAGACTGGGAATCAGTGACAGTCAGTGGTGAGGGAGGTGGCCTGGCAAAGGATATCACTAACAGACTGTTTAGGGGACCTGTGTGGACATCACAGGGGATAGAGACTTAGAATCTGGAAAGTGGCGTAGGTTTGTCAAGTGGTGAAGAAGAGCCAGGCTGGAACAGCAGGGGGATGTGCCCAGAAAGGGCATGCTTCATCTGTGATGAAGACAACAGTGCTGGTCAAGGGTAAGTGTCCCAGATACAAGAGAAATGGTAAGATGGGCGTGCAAAAAGTGGAAGCATATGAGTTAGACTTTTAAAAATCATGTTGCTGTGCTGTGCTCATTCAAGTCTGACTCTTTGTGACCCTATGGAATGTAGCCTGCCAGGCTCCTCTGTCCTTGGGTTTTTCCAGGCAAGAGTACTGGGGTGAGTTGCCATTTCCTCCTCCAGGGGATCTTCCCAATCCAGGGATTGGACCTGCATTTCCTGCATTGCAGGCAGATTCTTTACCACTGAGGCCCTGGGAAAGCCCTTAAAAATCATGCTAAGCTTAAATTTTCTCAGAAGTTTAGAAACATTTTCAATATCACTTGCAATTTTCCTGTTACTCTGGATTTTAAAGAAACTTTCACTTTGTAGCTTATGAAATGAAGACATGTGGCCAAGACCAGTGAAGACACATGGCCAAGAGAAGGAACCAGGGACTGCACAGCCACAAACAGTGGTTCGACCAAAGTCAGGGGCAGACCCTGGCTGCTCCGCACTGCTGGCTCACAGGCCGCACTTTCTTCTCTCAGGCTGTGTGTCTGTGACTTCATCTTTCTCTGAGCTCCCCAGCCCTTTGAGCACACAGATGGCCTGTCCTTGGTGTCAGAGTGCAGCAGAAGTGCCTCCAGGGAAGCACCCACTTCACACCATTGAAAAGGCCCCTTGTTCACAGGCACACCTGGGTCTGAGTACTGTCTCTATTTATTAGCTGGATGGTCTCAATGTTAATCCTTCCAGTTCTCAGCCCTGAATTCCGCCATTCAGCCTGGTCACGTATTCACTCATGAACCATTATGTATTGAGCTCCATCTGTGGGCCAGGCGCTGCACACAGGGCTGAGCACATAACTGCAAGCAAGATGGGCAAAGTGCCTGCTCTTTTAGGGTTTGCACTTCCTGCAGGAAGGTAAACACTGAGTACATTTCCAAGTATATAACTTTTCAGCCCCGATGGGAGGGGTAAAAATGGCTGCTCCTCTAACGCCTCAGTACCACCTCCATGCTGTTGCCTCCAGGAAGGGATATTTGGTGGCAAAGGGAGGGTTACTTTTTAATCAGGGGGACAACTCTCTAAGTTAACACACAACTGAAACATTGATCTTTTCCTACAAAATGTTCCAGAAGCTACAATAGCCCTCACCCTCTGGAAGTGAGGAGAAAGCAGGTGTCCCCAGATGGCTCTCCCTGCCTGACAGGAGCCGAAAGGAAGATCCAGTGCAGCCATGCAGCTGGGGCAGCGAAAAGAAGACTCTGTCCAATAGACCGTGATAACCATGGTGCCTTGTCTATCCTGCGTGGGACCCACCCCATGTGTTGGTGTGGAGCGGAGGAGGGGAGGGTGGATACAGGAAAGGCCCTGAGGATAAGAGACAAGAAATGAAGATGACCCAGATGGGGCAGAACACGGAGATTTCCTCCAGCCCATCTGACTAAGAGTCCCACCAAGCCATCAGGGAGGGATTGAAAGTAGTATATCTGTGTACTCTTTGCAACTTTGGCATGCATAATTTATACTTAAGACACTAGTTGAATAAATGATACATATTTCATTTCATGGTGTGGTACAGCTATTCCCAATAAGCCTTTCTTGTTTACATATTATAGTGAATGAAATGCAAAATATACATCTAACAAAGACTCGGGATGTATCAAGAATTCTTTAAATTCAATTACAAGCATACAAATTATCCTATTTCTTTTAAAGTGATTAAAAGACTTACCAAGTAAAATGCAAAGATGACAAAACAGTACATGAAAAGACACTCAACATCATTATCATTAGGGAAATGCAAATCAAAACCATAATGATAATTCACTGCACATCTATGAGAGCAGCTAAATCAGAAAAATGGGTCACATCAAGTGTCACAAGGGCGTGGAGAGACCAGAACACTCCTATGTTGCTTTGGGAAATCGCCTGATAGTTTCCTAACAGTTAACTGTATGAGTCCTTCAAGATCCACCACTCCACTCCTAGGAATTCACTGGAGAGGAGCACGTGTCCATATAGAGACTTCGCACCAAATTCAGACAGCTGCATTGAAATAGCCTTAAACTGGAAACAACACAAACATCCTGCAACAGATGAATGAGTGAGTGAATTATGCTGTTTCCACATAGTGGAAAACTACACAGAAATCAAAGGAATAAACTATTGATATATGCAGTGATGTGAGTGAATCTCAGAGTATTAGGAAGCCAGATAAAAGGAATGCCTACTGCAGGATTTCATTTCTGTAAAGTTCTGGAAAATCCAAATGTACAGTGAGAGAAAATTGATCAATGATGGCCTGAAGGTGCTACGCAGGGGAGTACAGGAAGGAAGGTTGCAAAGGGCACAAGGGAACCCAGACGTATTCATCCCCTTGATGGCAATGAGGTTGACATGTGCACACAAAGGTCAACATTTGCCCCATTGTGCACTTTAAGGATGTGCAGATTATTTTATGTTAGTTATTCATCAATGAAGCTATTAAAAAAACATGTATAAATTCCAAGATGGGGAATAGTACTGGAATGGAATAAAGTAAGCTGTGTTTGTCTTTAAGGTTCTGATAGCCAGAGTGGGCAGGTATCCAGGGAAGTGAACCTGTAGCCTGATGTCTGGGTAGTCCCGTTTCTTCTGGGGATGCCCCCAGCCCCCCAGGACCCTTGTATGCTCCCACCAACCATCTCACACTTGGATTTTCATGTATGACATAGCTCTGACTCCCTGTCCACACCAAGTGAGCAGGATTGGAGCCTCCGATACCCTGTCTTATGGACGTGGGTCTTGCCTGTTTAGTTCCATTATCATGAAGAGTCCCAGGTGAGATGCAGGTGTCCAAGCAGGAGAAGTATGACCTCAGACAAAAGTGTGAGAACAAGAGGCAGTGGGAATTCAACTCTTGCAGGATATTTCCATAAACATTCTATGTCCATATGGTGACACGTGTCTAGAACAGGCACCAGAATCCTTAAATTGATGTAGGTTTTTTCACTAAAGGAAGTGATGGAAAGGAACGAGCTGGTGAAAGGAGGGCTCTGCTGTTGGGTGTTTCTGCAAGGCAGGAGGTCTAGGCCACCTCTTTCCTGCACCTTAGCTCTTCTACCTACAAAATAGACATAACATCTCACAGGAGTGTTGTAGGATCAAATAGATAGTGAATACGATTTTTTTTCTTTTAAAATAGTTTAACCATTCTTTACAAATATTAAGTATTTCCAAGTACTGCCATAGCTAAGTACTGCAGACCAGGGCTTCAACAGACATTTATCTTCTCATGCAGTTCTGGAGGCTGGAAGTCCAGGGCTAAGGTGTCAGCAGTGTATTTCCTCCAAGGCCTCTCTCCTTGGCTATATGATGATCACCATCTCCCTGTGTCCTCCTGTTGGTCCTTCATCCCTCTGTGCTTGTCTGTGTCCTTGTCTTTTCTTCTTATAAGGACATAAGTTGTATTGGATTAGGGCCACCCCAATGACCTCATTTAACTCAATTACCTCTTTAAAGGCCCTACAGTCAAATCTTTGGAGGGCCTGAGGTTAGAACTTCAACATAAATTTGTGGTGGACACAATTTAACCCATAAAGGGAGATGGGTGTCTGACTGAGAACTCTTTTTTCAAGTCAGAAATTATATTGGAAAACGCACCGTATCGAATTCAGCAGAGCCAGTACAATAGCCTAAGGTGATGAGCGTCCGTGATGAAGAGTCCGTCACTATGTACCTCTCGCTGGTTTCTGTTTCTGTTTGGTCTCTTTGTCCCTGTCTGTGAGAGCCTCTAAATCAACGGTGGAGTCAGATGTGAGTCTGGGACTCCATCTCCAAGAACACAGCGCCGCATTGCCCATCAGCCCCTCCCTTCCCTGAGAAGGGGTCGGAGAGGGCTGTGGGTGAAGTGACACTGAGGTGGGGGACCCAGGTGCAGGGCTGTGAGCCCTATCTTGTGCAGATTTGTGTGATGAAAGCCAGGGAGTGATGTTAGGACATTTTTAGTTGCAAGGGGCAATGAGGGATTTAGAATGGGTTACTGCAGTGTGGCCTTGGTTCATTAAAACAATGCAGTTAAAACAACAGTTATCCATTGCCTTTGCTGCAATCTAACACAGCACTTGCAAAGGAGACAGGATGGGAACTAAACCAGGGCTGGCCCAGGGAGCCCTCTTAGGCAGGTGTTCCTGATAAGGCCTCATGTGTAAAATGACTCTTCAAGGGTCTCCTGGAGGGATGGGGGTCAGTGAGGGTTTCCTGGGACCTCTCTGCTGAGAGTGTTTCCTTTGATCTCAGAGCAAATGAAATTGAGGCCCCTGAGCCCTGGTCAGTGGAACTGCAGAGGCACACCTGGAAACATGGGATAGAGCTTCATCCCAAGTTGCTCACAGGGATCTGCCCCCAGGGAAGGAACACAGGAGAGCAGGTACCCCAGGGTCGGTTCACATATGTGACCAAGGCAGGGCCAACAGCACGAGTCACATGGGTGCAGATGGGAGAGTCAGGAGGGGCACTGACTTCCTCTAGGCACATCCTTCTCCACCAGTGATTGCTTCCCATATCACTTCTCACACAGGATTGTTGCCAGGGTCCTCGAGACAGGGATGCAGGCCTCAAGATCCCAGTGAACTGCTCCTGGCTTTCACCATCCAATTTTTGCTGGCATATCACACAGTGGGCCTTTCCCCAAATCTTTACACTAGTGCCAAGGTATATAGCCTTTGATGTTTATGTAGAAGGCTGTGTCTGTTTTGTTGTTATTGTTTGTGTTCATTTTTGTGTTAAAAACACAAACAAACAAAAACAGCTGAGCTGCCATGGAAAGTACATCATGCAAAATGCTGGGCTGGATGAAGCACAAACAGGAGTCAATATTGCTGGGAGAAATGTCAATAACCTCAGATATGCAGATGACACCACCTTTATGGCAGAAAGCAAAGAGGAACTAAAGAGCCTCTTGATGAATGTAAGAGAGCAGAATGAAAAAGCTGGCTTCAAACTCAACATTCAAATATCGAAGGTCATGGCATCTGGGCCCATCACTTCATGGCAAATAGACGGGGAAACAGTGGTAACAGTGACAGACTTTATTTTCTTGGGCTCCAAAATCACTGCAGATGGTGATTGCAGCCACTAGATTAAAAGACGCTTTTTCTTTGGAAGAAAAGCTATGACAAACCTAGACAGCATTTTAAAAATCAGAGATGTTACTTTATGGAAAAGGTCTGTCTAGTCAAAGCTATGGTTTTTCCAGTAGTCATGTATGAATGTGAGAGTTGGACTATAAAGAAAGCTGAGCACTAGAGATTTGATGCTTTTGAACTGTGGTGCTGGAGAAGACTCTTGAGAGTCCCTTGGATGCAAGATCAAACCAGTCAATCCTAAAGGAAATCAAGCCTGAATATTCATTGGAAGGACTGATGCTGAAGCTGAAACTCCAATACTTTGGCCACCTGATGCAAAGAGCTGACTCATTTAAAAAGACCCTGATGCTGGGAAAGATTGAGGGCAGGAGGAGAAGGGAATGACAGCAGATGAGATGGTTGGATGGCATCACCGACTCGATGGACATGAGTTTGAGTAAGTTCCAGGAGTTAGTGATGGACAGGGAAGCCTGGTGTGCTGCAGTCCATGGGGTCATAAAGAGTCAGGCACGACTGAGTGACTGAACTGAACTGAACATGATTTTAAGGGATACTTTTCATTTACAGATATTGCAAAATACAGGCTACAATCCCTGTGCTGTACAATATATCCTTGAGCTTGTCTTACATCCAATAGTTTGCACTTCCCCCTCTTCTACCTCTCCCTGGGAACCACGAGTTTGTTCTCTATATCTGTGAGTCTACTTCGCTTCTCTTATATTCACTAGTTTGTCATATTTTTAAGATTCCAGATATAAGGGATATCGTACAGTATTTGTCTTTCTCTGTCTGACTTACTTCACCAAGCTGTGTCTGTTTTGAGTGTGTATGCTGGCAATTTTCTGGGGAGAGGATTCATTAGACTCTGATTGGCCAGGAGAGCCAGGGTGGACTGAAGGGCCAATTACTCACTGTGGTGTCCTGCATAAACAGAACTAACACAGATTGATGGCGGGAAACCTGGTAGTTATCTCAGGAACAGAATCTATTTCTAAACCTTCATAATTTATACTTATCAACAGACTGGAGACTTTTTCAAATAATAAGCCAACACCCTAGTTTTCGGAGGCTTCTGTAACAAAGTGCCACACACAGAGTGGTTTAAACAACAGACATTTATGGTCTCCTGGTTCTGGAGGCTGGAATCCAAGGTCAACAGGTTGACAGGACTGGTTCCTTCTGAGGACTGAAAGGGAGCCTCTGTGCCAGGCCTGTCTCCTAGTTTCTGCTGGTCTTGGTGTTACTAAGTTGATGCTTGCTCTGCTCGCTGCATGCCAGGCAAATTAACCGAGAAATGAGAAATGAGCTGTTGAGGTAAGGAATATGACTTCATTCAGAAAGACAGATGACGGATATGTCTCAACCATCTTATCAGGGTCTGAATGCCAGATTCCTTTATAGAACAGAGAGGGAGAGAAAGTGAGGAAATAAAGTTAAAAAGACATTTATCTTGCAAAATAGAAGGGGATGTGTTCATTTCTTATTTTCTGCAATCATTCATAGGTGAGCTGTGACAGATAATCTCTCTGTGAGCTGAACATAGGCACTTGAGTTTAATAGTCAGGAAGAGGAGCAGGGTTCCCCAAGGCAGGCTATGATGTAAGACAAAAACAAACAAAAACAACAAAAAGCAAAGGTTAAAGTCAAAGAAACATGTGGATGGAATCCTTCCTGTGACTTCAAATAGCCTTCTATCTCACTTTATGTTCAAATTTTCCCCTTTATTTAAACAAAAATTGAAGTATAGTTGATTTACAATGTTGTATTAGTTTCAGGTGTTCAGGTGTACAGCAAAGTGATTCAGTTATATATATATTTTTTGTCTGATTCATTCCATTAGAAGTTATTACAAGATATTGATTATATATCTCTGTGTTATACAGTAGGTCCTTGTGATTTATCTATTTCATAGATGCAAATACCAGACCACCTGACCTGCCTCTTGAGAAACCTGTAGGCAGGTCAGGAAGCAACAGTTAGAACTGGGCATGGAACAACAGACTGGTTCCAAACAGGAAAAGGAGTACATCAAGGCTGTATAATGTCACCCTGCTTATTTAACTTCTATGCAGAGTACATCATGAGAAACGCTGGGCTGGAAGAAGCAACAGCTGGAATCAAGATTGCTGGGAGAAATATCAATAACCTCAGATATGCAGATGACACCACCCTTATGGCAGAATAAAGAGCCTCTTGATGAAAGTGAAAGAGGAGAGGAAAAAAGTTGGCTTAAAGCCCAACATTCAGAAAAGTAAGATCATACCATCAGGTCCTGTCACTTCATGGCAAATAGATGGGGAAACAGTGGAAACAGTGGCAGACTATTTTTCTGGGCTCCAAAATCACTGCAGATGGTGATTGCAGCCATGAAGTTAAAAGACACTTATTCCTGAAAGGAAAGTTATGACCAACCTAGACAGCATATTAAAAAGCATAGACATTACTTTACCAACAAAGGTCCTTCTAGTCAAGGCTATGGTTTTTCCTGTGGTCATGTATGGATGTGAGAGTTGGACTGTGAAGAAAGCTGAGCACCAAAGAATTGATGCTTTTGAACTGTGGTGTTGGAGAAGACTCTTGAGAGTCCCTTGGACTGCAAGGAGATCCAACCAATCCATCCTAAAGGAGATCAGTCCTGGGTGTTCACTGGAAGGACTGATGTTGAAGCTGAAACTACAATACTTTGGCCACCTGATGCAAAGAAATGACTTATTTGAAAAGACCCTGATGCTGGGAAAGATTGAGGGCAGGAGGAGAAGGGAACGACAGCGGATGAGATAGTTGGATGGCATCACCGACTCAATAGACATGAGTGTGAGTGAACTCCGGGAGTTGGTGATGGACAGGGAGGCCTGGCGTGCTGGGGTTTATGGGGTCGCAAAGAGTCGGACACGACTGAGCGACTGAACTGAACTGAACTGAACTGAAGTGTGTGTAAATTTCCCCTACTTACAGGAAATCATCTTAGCTTGATATCTGTATAGACTCTATCTTCAAATAGTCCCTGAAGTTCTTGGGTACTGGCACTTCAATATCTTGGTGGGGGGACACAATTGAACCCACAACAACCCCCCTCTCTATAAACCCCATACTCTCAGTGCTCATTCACTGGGCACTGGTGGCCTGTGCATCCTCTTCAGTGTACTCTGAAGGTATCCTGCCTGGCTTGCTTGTGCCAAACCAATAATGGGTTTATCATTTGGAGCCCCAGATGGATCTGACCTTGAAGGGCATGGGAGACAGGCTGAGGAAGTTAGGCCATCACAAGCCACCACCAGAGTTACCAGCATTTGTGAGAAAATACTTGGTATTTCCAGAGGAGGTTGGAAATTCATCCTTCTCCTGTTGGTGTACCTTCATCTATATTATTTCCTCCCCACCCCCCTCTTTCTGTACTCATTCTCAACTTTCTTGACACTCATAACTCAACTGTCATCTCTGGGGTCTTTCTCAGTCCATGAGTTGGATGTGACTCTGAGTCTTCATTGCTTTCGGAGCCCATGCATAAAGGATATCAACCCTGCCTAAGTCCCATTCCAGCTGAGGATGGGGTGGGGGCCTCTGGGACCCTTGCTTCTGCCCCATCTGGCAGAGAGTCTCTGATGCAGAAGGATACCACACAGTCCAGAACCTGGGCCTGAATCTTCAGATGCAGCCTGGAATCAATTCCACTCACCCAGGAACCATCCTAATCAGCCAAGGGTCTCTATCCCTAGAGAATCACTCAGACACCTTGACCAAGAATTCTTCTTACCTTCAGGGTCACCCCCAAGGTGAGCCTTCTGGGGGAAACAAGTCCTTGCAACAGAGCTGGGTTACTTAACCACACAATGCTGGACTCAGGGCCCAATCATCTGCAAAGCTTGAGCTGCCCCGAACTGTGGCTCCTGGTGGTGACTTGGTCCTGAGTTAGGGTCCCTGTGGAAAGCAGGTACATACACGGGTGGTGTCTTCTCCAAGCTTGACTTTGAAGAAAACGGTCTTGCTGAAAAGATGCTGCAGACACAGTCAGCCTGAGTTACAGGCTGTCCGGCTTTCTTGCCACTGCTGCTCTGTTCCTCTGCCTGCAGCATCCCCTGCCCTTAGCCTGGCTGACTCCTCATCCTGAGAATCATCTCACTGTGAGCAGCTTCCTTGGCTCCTCACACTCCTCAGACCATCTTCCATGGCCTCAGACGGAGGGGTTCCCTCCACCTCTGGGTTCCTGCAGTGCTTTGCCCTCTGTGGACACATTGAAGGCTGGCTTTCATGGTCAGTTTCCCTGCCTGTCCCCAGCTGAGGACAGGAACCATGCTGGTTCACTTCTATCTTCGATCTCCCAGGTGGTTCTAGGGATTGGGGCTATTTTACTTTGAATAACCTCAGGCGCCCTTTGTTCCAGATGTGAAGACCCAGGTGGCATGTCTCTGACATATATCCAGGACCTTGGCCTGAATGCAGATGTTTTCAGTGCCAGTGATGGGTCAGCCCTCATGGCCAACTGCCCTTGGGATCCTGCTCAGACATGTTGCAACCAGGAAGCCCAAGGACCCAGAGGCCACACCTGGATGTAAGGGCAGTCAAAGGTCGTGTTGCTGTTGAAGACATGCAGACGGCAAAGGGAAGCCAAGGACTGAAACTGCTCTAGAGCTGTGGTTCCCTAGCACCAGTCATTTTATTACTGTTAAGAAGCCCTTTTTTCTTTGGAAAAATGTCTATTTAGATCTTCCATCCACTTTTTGATTGGGTTGCTTTTTTTTTTATATATATGTTGAGTTTCATGAGTTGTTTGTGTATTTATCCCTTGTCTGTTGCTTCATTTGTAAATATTTTCTCCCATAAAAATTTTTCAAAATCCCTTTCTTTGAAGAATTGGGGAGTCATTGCAGCAGTGAAAACTGTCTTTTTAAACACACATTTTTGGCAAAACAGATCACTGACTAATATTTGAAATCCAGAAATCTGGGACAGCCTGTGGCTGAAGCAGCACTTGCCACAAAGGTTTATCTGATATTCCCACTATTATTATTAATTATCATTAGCTCCTACCACTAGATGCCACAAGAAACTCTAAGACAGCCTTGCCTTCAAGGATCTATGGTCTAAGGACATAAGGCTGCTGAGGACATGTTGCCCTGGAAGAGCTCATGATGTAGGGAGGCAGGTTCTCATGTAAAAGGACAGCACCTCAGAGATCAGAGGACACTTGGCCCACGTGAACCTCTGGTGATCAGCTGGATCCCCCGTCCTGCTCCATCAGACCACTTCTGCTTTTGTCATTTTCTTGATATACTGGGGGGTCTTCCCTTGTGGCTCAGCTGGTAAAGAATCTGCCTACAATGTGGGAGACCTGGGTTCAATCTCTGGGCTGGGAAGATCCCCTGGAGAAGGGAAAGGCTACCCACTCCTGGAGAATTCCATGGACTGTATAGCTCATGGGGTCATGAAGAGTCAGACACGACTGAGTGACTTTCACTTTATATACTGGGGCTGTATATATGTTTTATTTAAAAGAAAAGTTTCTACTTGTAAAACAAAAATTGGAAAAGCAAAGAAACAAAACCCTAGGAAATCACCCATTGTGTTTCTGTTCCTTACTTCTGGGTGAAGAAACACAAGCCTTGAGCGGCCTTGCTGAGTGGCCTGTTTACACATGGCTACTTGGCTGGAAGGTGGCAAACCCAAGCCAGAGCCTAGCCTCCTCCTGGTTTCTGTTCACCCCTCTCACTTGTGTCATATGTGTCTCTTCCTTTTGGAGCAAGGACTCAGACCTGCTTTCACTTGTGTTAAACACTGGGGTGGAGAAATAATCCTGTTCTTTGGCATAGCAGGTAGCACGGTGTCTGTCACAAGCTCTCAGGAATCCAGCCTTTACTCAGAAATGAACATCTGCAGCCCACCCAGCCCAGGGTTGTGCTCAGCTCAGGGCCCCACCAACCAAAGCACCAGGCACAGGGCCAGAAGGGCAGGGATGAAGATTATGGATGCCATCTGAATCTTCACTTTTCAAATTCAACACATTTTTATTGAACTCCTGAAGCAATATCTGTATAGTTTATATTCTACTAAACACTAAAGTTCTCCCATGAAATTAAAAAAAAAATGATTTCATGGTTAAGTATGGTTGGATCATCTCATTGTGCTTTTCTCCTTGGACGCCCTGCAGGGAATCGTTGTGTTTCATGATTATACTAGATACTAAAAACTTCTTCCTGCCCCTACACCTAGCTTTTTGGAACCAGCCTATCTCCTTTCCAAGAGATCCCTCCCTATACCCCTGCTGAGTAAGAAGTGGGTCCTGCAGCTTCCTCCCCCTCAGCTGATTGGCCCAAGACTCTCAAGCTGAGGAAATCAGGTTCAAAGTCCTGACACTCAGCTTTTGAGACTTGAAAACTGACAGTCAATTAGGGTGCTGGACAATGATGTGACCCAGCCCTGAGGGTTGAGGCTACCATGGTCATTTTGGAGCTATTTGCCATAATGAGCAAAAAGAAAGAAATAGTATTTAGGGAGAAGAGGAGAATGGAATCAATTTGCAGAGAAAAATATAAGGCAAAAAACCACCAGGGGACCTTGACTTCACAAAATGGTTGAGTAGGCAACTCTAAGCTATTGAAACATCAAAAGCTCCTGGAGGAAAACATAGGCAGAACACTTTTGACAAAAATCACAGCAATATTTTTTTGGATCCATCTCTTAAAGAAAGCAAAAGTAAATAAATGGAACTTAGTTAAACTTGAAAGTTTCTGCACAGTAAAGGAAGTCATTGACAAAATGAGAAGACAAGCTACTAAATGGGAGAAAACATTTGAAAATGGTATTACTAATAAGGGTTAATATCTGACAGATATTAACAGTTTACAGAACTCAACATCAAAAAAAAAAAAAAAAACCAATATGATTCAAAAATAGGCAGAAGAACTGAATAGACATTTTTCCAAAGAGGGTACATAAATGGCCAACAGGCAAATGAAAAGATGCTCAACATTGCTAATCATCAGAGAAATGCACATCAAAACCACCATGAGATGTCACCTCACACCTGTCAGAAGGCTATCATCCAAAAAAACATAAATAAAAATTGTTGGCAATGATATGGAGAAAAGGGAATCCTCCTACACTGTTGGTGGGAATGTAAATTGGTGTAGCCACTGTGGAAAACAGTATGGAGAGTTCTCAAAAAACTAAAAATAGAACCACCATATGACTCAGCAATGCCACTCCTGGATATATATATTTGAAAAAAACAAAAGCGGTAATTTGAAGATACATATACTCCAATGTTGAAGCAGCATTATTTACAATAGCCAAAATATGGAAAATGACCTAAGTGTCCATCAACAGATGAAAGGTTAAAGAAGATATGGTAAATGGAATATTACTCATCCATAGAAAAGAAGACTTAGAGGGCATTAGGCTAATGAAATAAGTCAGATAGAGACAGGCAAATACTGTATGATATCTTTATATGTGGAATCTAAAAAAAATCAGCAAACTAGTAAAAAAAAAAAAGAAGCAGACTCGCAGACAAAGAACAAACTAGTAGCTACCAGTAGGGGTGTGAGTGGAGGAGGAGGGTACAAACTAATGGGTGTAAAGTAGAAAGAATGTATTGCACAATTTAGTCAATATAGTCAATATTTTTACAACATTTAGACAATATAGTCAATATTTTGTAATAACTGTAAATGGAAAGTAACCTTTAAAGTTGTATAAAAATTAATTGATTAATAAATTCAAACAAACAAAAAAAATGAGCAGAAATAGCCAGATCCAACTTTGTCAGGACTCTAGGAAACAGACAAAGTTTAGAGCAAGTAAATGCATGCTGAATCAAGAAAAAGATGGCTTCAAAATGGTAGGAAGGATTGGCAACATTTCCCTTGTCTTAGTCCAACCTCTCCTGCTTGGCAGGAATCTTGAAGATGGCAGCCACGTTCTCAATGTGGAACCTTTGCTAATTATTGTGGGTGTCTGTTCTAACCTGTCTGGGGGCTACCTGTAGAACTGACACAAGGGGAGCAATGTCTATTTTGCCTGACTCAGAACTCAGGCTAGAAAGGCAGTGCCATTGCTTGGAAATACTGCAAGATGAACTGTCAACCCACAGATGCCTGGGGCAAAAGATTATGATGGAAACATAAACAGGCAGCTGAACACATCCATAGACTGCCTAAGACCTTGGAACAAAAGTCTGAGAGTTCCTTTGGGAAATTAGAACATTTAAAACAATAAAAATTGGGGCCCTGGAGCCTATGCACATGCCTAAGTCAGAGAGACAGGATGTGAAGAAACCATCAGCCTCACTTGGGGCTGATCTCCAGGTTTAGTATAAGCCTGGCTTGTTGTTGAAGGAGTGACCTGGAACAGAGTCACTTGGTAAAGACTAGAAGTGATTTTTGTGTTTCTTTGGTTTTTGAATTTTTAGCTCTGAGCATTTAAGGAAATCTCTGTGAAAACACTAACTGCACAAACTAAAGAACAGAAACTTCATTAGCCACACATGACAAGGAATACTGTCTCTGCAAAACTAGTTAGGGAAAATCACTAAGCAAATGGACTACTATAGCCTTCCCAAGGGAAAAGAATCTAGCAAATCCTAGGGAATGAAGAGAATCTGGTTTCCAGATTTACCACTTTATAAGATCCAAATGTCCGGGTTTCAACAACAAAAAAAATTACAAGATATCTAAGAAACAGGAACATGTGGCACAGGCAAAGGAACAAAATTAATTGATAGATTAATATCTGGAATATTAATCAATATTAATGTTGATAGATTAATACCCAAAATAATTGATAGATTAATAATTTATTAATATAGATTAATAGTCAAAAATCTCAAAAAATAAGGACAAAGCCTCAACTACCTGATTTCAAAATGAACTATAAAATCTATAGTAATCGAAAAAGTGTGGTACTGCACAGAGAGAGACATAGAGACGGATGGAATAGAATAGAGAGTCCAGAAAAAACCCTCACATATCTGGTCAGTTGATCTTTGACAAGGATGTCAAAATTTTTCAATGAAGGATGCTGGGAAATGCAAAAGAATGCATTTAGACCTTTATCTCACACCATTTACAAATAACTCAAAATAACCCATAGACCTGAAAGTAGGAGCTAAAACCATAAAGCTCTTAGTAGAAAACATAGGTATAAATCTTCACATCCTTAGATTTGGCAACAGGTTCTTAGATATGATACCCAAAGCATAAGCAACATAAGTAAAATAAATAAATTGAATTTTATCAAAATTGAGAATGAGATGGCTAGATGCCATCACCGACTCAATGGACGTAATCTGAGTGAACTCTGGGAGTTGGTGATGGACAGGGAGGCCTGGCATGCTGCGATTCACAGGGTCGCAAAGAGTCGGACATGACTGAGTGACTGAACTGAACTGAATACTCCATTGTGTATATGTACCACAGCTTTCTTATCCATTCATCTGCTGATGGACATCTAGGTTACTTCCATGTCCTGGCTATTATAAACAGTGTTGCAATGAACATTGGGGTACACGTGTCTCTTTCAATTCTGGTTTCCTCAGTGTGTATGCCCAGAAGTGGGATTGCTGTGTCATAAGGCAGTTCTATTTCCAGTTTTTTAAGGAATCTCCACACTGTTCTCCATAGTGGCTGTACTAGTTTGCATTCCCACCAACAGTGTAAGAGGGTTCCCTTTTCTCCACACCCTCTCCAGAATTTATTGCTTGTAGACTTTTGGATAGCAGCCATTCTGACTGGCATGAGATGGTACTTCATTGTGGTCTTGATTTGCATTTCTCTGATAATGAGTGATGTTGAGCATCTTTTCATGTGTTTGTTAGCCATCTATATGTCTTCTCTGAAGAAATGTCTGTTTAGTTCTTTGGCCCATATTTTTATTGGGTCTTTTATTTTTCTGGAATTGAGCTGCAGGAGTTGTTTGTATATATTTGAGATTAATTCTTTGTCAGTTGCTTCATTTGCTATTATTTTCTCCCATTCTGAAGGCTGTCTTTTCACCTTGCTTATAGTTTCCTTCATGCACAAAAGCTTTTAAGTTTAATTAGGTCTCATTTGTTTATTTTTGCTTTTATTTCCATTACTCTGGGAGGTGGGTGATAGAGGATCCTGCTGTGATTTATGTCGGAGGGTGTTTTGCCTATGTTTTCCTCTAGGAGTTTTATAATTTCTGGTCTTACATTTAGATCTTTAATCCATTTTGAGTTTATTTTTGGTGTATGGTGTTAGAAAGTGTTCTAGTTTCATTCTTTTACAAGTAGTTACCGGTTTTCCCAGCACCACTTGTTCAAGAGATTGTCTCTTCTCCATTGTATATTCTTGCCTACTTTGTCAAAGATAAGGTGTCCATAGGTGGGTGGATTTATCTCTGGGCTTTCTATTTTGTTCCATTGATCTATATTTCTGTCTTTGTGCCAGTACCATACTGTCTTGATGACTATAGCTTTGTAGTATAGCCTGAAGTCAGGCAGGTTGATTCCTCCAGTTCCATTCTTCTTTCTCAAGATTGCTTTTGCTATTCGAGGTTTCTATATTTCTATACAAATTGTGAAATTATTTGTTCTAGTTCTGTGAAAAATAGCTTGATGGGGATTGCATTGAATCTATAGATTGCTTTGGATAGTATACTCATTTTTACTATATTGATTCTTCCAATCCATGAACATGGTATACTTCTCCATCTATTTGTGTCCTCTTTGATTTATATCCGATGACTCAACAACAAAAAGACAGTTCATGTGAAAAAAAATGGATAAAGGGCTTCATAGACATTTTCCCAAAGAATATATGCAAACAATCAATAAACACACACACACACAAAAAATGCTCAACATCATTATCCATTAGGAAAATGTAAATCAAAACCGTAATGAAATACCACTCCATGCCTACCAGAGTGGCTATTATAAAAATATTTTTTTTAAAGTGTTGGCAAGGATGTGGAGGAATTGGAACACTTGTACTTTTGTGGTATGAATGTAAAACGATGCAGCCACTGTGGAAAATGGTTTGGTGAATTCTCCAAAAAGTAAACCTGGGATTACCATATGATCCAGCAATTGCAGTTCTGGGTGTATACCCCAAATAATTGAAAACAAGGACTCAAGCAGATATTTGTAGTATATCAATGGCCACAGCAGCATTACTCACAAGTGGGTAGTTATTGCCTAATGGATACAGACTTTCTGTCTGGGGCAATGAAAAAGTTTTGGAAATAGGTAGTGGGTAATGGTTGTATCAGAGAAGGCAATGGCACCCCACTCCAGTACTCCTGCCTGGAAAATCCCATGGATGGAGGAGCCTGGAAGGCCACAGTCCATGGGGTCGCTGAGGGTCAGACACGACTGAGCGACTTCACTTTCACTTTTCACTTTCATGCATTGGAGAAGGCAATGGCAACCCACTCCAGTGTTCTTGCCTGGAGAATCTCAGGGACGGGGGAGTCTGGTGGGCTCCTGTCTATAGGGTCACACAGAGTCGGCTATGACTGAAGTGATGCAGCAGCAGTAGCACCAATGGTTGTATAATATTGTGAATGTAATTAAATCCAATGAATTTTACTCTTAACAGTGGTTACAAGGGTTAAAATGTTTTACAGTTCCACATGTACAGAGCTTGGAAGTCATCACTCCATCTTAAAAACAGATAAAAAGATGAAGAGACTGAAAAGTTGATCAACACTGTTTTTGGATCTTTAAGAGAGGGGCAGACACAGGACAAATCACTGCCCTCAAGGTTGAAGAGACAGATGGATGATACAGGGATTCTCAGCTTCCTGAAGCAGAGACAGAATGGAGACCACTGTGGGAACCAGTTTTGAGAAAGGAAAACCTGAACTGTAACTGGTGAATTACTGGCACCTGAGTATAGATACGTCTGAGAGTGAGAACTCCAGGGGAATGAAGTCATGAGTAGTAGGTACAATACTGTGGAATTTACCTCTGGGAATTAGACCAGATTTTCACTGAAAATGTCAAGGGGAAATCTCTTCTGGCTTCTAGGAGAGGGAAGGTAAAGGGACCAGTTTGAAATATACCAAGATGTGTCCTCAGGGGAAACTAATTATCCAGAGCCTAACTGACCTGAGGGAGGGGAGTATGCAGCTGCAGCCAGCTCTAGTCACCCTGCTGCATCAAGAAAAGGAGAAAAACACTGAAAAGCACTTGTGAAGTTCACAGCCAGGGCAGACTGAGAACACATCAGGACAGTGGGAAGCCTTTCATCCCACATCTCATGGCATCGCTGGTGCTGCTGCTGCTAAGTCGCTTCAGTCGTGTCCGACTCTGTGTGACCCCATAGACGGCAGCCCACCAGGCTCCTCTGTCCCTGGGATTCTCCAGGCAAGAACACTGGAGTGGGTTGCCATTTCCTTCTCTAATGCATCCATGCATGCTAAGGCACTTCAGTTATGTCTGACTCTGTGTGACCCCATGGACAGCAGCCCACCAGGTTCCTCTGTCCACGGAATTCTCTATGCAAGAATACCGTAGTGGGTTGCCATTGCATGACATCACTAAAGGTCTCCTAACAGCAGTGCTACATGATGTCTGGGTGTCAAGAAAAAATGAAGGGACATGAATAGGCAACAACTGAATCTGAAGAGATGGACAAACATCAGAACCAGATACTGAAGGGGTATTGGAATTTTAAATGGTGAAAAGACAAATTTTGTGTTATACAGATTTTATTGTAATAAAAAATTATAAAAAGCAATTCCACAGGTTACTAGTATTATGAACATATTACATTTTAAAAACAATAACCACGTGGCTTATTGAGGAGAGTTCTCAGCTCTGTAGGCCTTTCATTTCTTAGATCTCATCCCTCATGGACTCCTCACCACATCCAGCCCTTGGGACTGTTCAAGTTAAATTAGTCTTTAATAAAGCTTCCTCAAATTGGTTCCTATTTCCTGTAACCGAATGATTCCTGATTTGGAGTGACTTTCTTTCACCTGGCCTATGCCAGGTGACCCTGCATTGTACACAGGGTCCTTCCCATGGGCTAACGCTTCTGGGTTCACAGGAGGAGCTTTCAGGGACTGCTTGGTTGTGTACATGTTCTAGGATATAGCTCAGTAACATGATGTTGTAGAATGCACTATTGGTCTCTCATCTGGAAGTTATTAAAAAGCTTTCTAAAACTAACTTTACAAATTAGCTATAAATTATGCATTATAATTTCTTCCAGAGCCATGAAGCATTTAGAGTATTGCATTCTGGGTTTAAGCGTGTAAAATTTTTTCCAGCTGCGTAAAGCTAGTACTTCATTTTCTGTCAGCTTTCTCATGAGTCAGCTTAGTCTAGTCATCAGCTCCTCCAGGGAGTCCGCCAACCTACTCTAATGGCTGCCCCTCTCCAGGACAGCACAGGTAGTGTTTTCCACAGCATAACAGTTTTTTGTTTATTAATTTATCTGTTGGATGTACACTGCCCCCCCTAAGCTAGAATGTAAGACTCATGAGACCAGGAGCCCTGTGACCTCATTCACCATGATGTTTCTCAGCCCCTAGGATGGCATCAGGCACTCAGCACCTGTGGAATGAGTGAGTGAAACTCCCAGAGCTGCCTCTCACTACCCTCTGAGACAGTTCCTCACCATGCATGGGTCCTCCACTCCAGCCTCAGTCCTAACCCCACTGTAGCTCTGTGGATACACACTTCCTCTCTTTCTCTGGACCACTTAGTCCAGCGCTTAGAGTTCATCTCTAACATTTAGTCCATTCAACAAGAAGCTCCTGTTTCCCTTCCGAGAAACATACTCTGCTCAGGTATGGCCATCCAGTCTTTTCCTGCAATAATGTTTGGAAATTTTGCACCCTTTGGTATGAAGAGGGAGTAACAGCAACTTACTCCAGCTGGCTACACACTTCACATTGTGAAGATCATCCAGAGTGGCACAGAGATGAAGGGTGGGTGAGGCAGGGAGGACATCGATCCTGCACATCTGTAGGTGTCTTCAGGGCAGCACATGGAGTCTTGGGGAGGGGCATACACATCATTTGTCTAGAAGACTATGCATGCCCGAAGGTGCAGGCTGTTCTCTGAGCTGCACCACTTGCTAGGTGTGCCATCTTGGAATGGTCGCCGCCAGTGACCTCACCCATATGTGCTGAGGGGGTGAGTGATGTGGTGCATGCTCATCTGACACTGTCTCTGCCCTGGGTTTGCCTACTCTTGTTCGGGCCTCTCAATGATCCTGAAGCAGTTATTATTACTAGTTTCATAAAGGAGGACACTGAAGGTTAGAAAAATGTCTGAGGGCTAAGAAGAGATTTTTGGGGCTGGAACTCAGATTTGTCCAACTCCAAGCCCTCTCTCTGCCTCTCCTCACCACCTCTGGATGGAGGACCTTTTGTGTCTCTCTGTCCTCTGAATGGAACTTTCCTACAGCTGATGTTCTCAGGAGCTAAAGGGGCTCTACCAGGGCACACCAACCCCAGAGGCTCCACCCTGGCTTCCCAAGAAGAAAAAAGGTATCTGCAGTCTGGCCCTGCTCAGTGTGGTTTGTAGTCAAAAGCTAAAGACCGAAGCCAAAGCCCAGGAAGTGGCAATTACCCCAGCCTCAAAACCACAAATGACTACACACAGTCCCTGGCTGAAGAAACCATGTCGTCGTTTCACACCCAATCCCCAAACCCCTAAATCCTTACCTTTGCATTGCTTCTTAACTGCAGGGTCCCTTCCTTTCCGTCCTAACAAACGGAGAGGGAATCCCAGGCAGATTCCAAGGAGCCACACATGGTGTATGAACCTTTTCCTGCCTGCCTCGCTTATCTGGACAGCAAATCTAATTGGGAATCTGTCTGCCCCTTTCCCTCTTTCTTTGCTTGTGTTGGATCAAGCTACTGGAAAAACAACAACAATAATGCAAAACTATTAAGGCTCTGCTGCATATTAGATATCGTTTATTGCATACGTGATGTGTGCATTATAAGTTGCTTCACTTGTGTCCGTCTCTTTGCGACCCTATGGACTGTAGCTTGCCAGGATCCTCTGTTCATGGGACCCTCCAGGGAATAATACTGGAGTGAATTGCCAGGCCCTTCTCAAAAGGATCTGCCTGACCCAGAGATCAAAGCTGCATCTCTTACAACTCCTGCATTGGCAGGCATGTTCTTTACCACTAGCACAATCTGGGAAGCACATTGAAGCATTTAAAAGTTTTTGTGACATGCACAAGCAGATAATGTCACCCTCATTTATGGGGTGGGGGCATTGATGTTCTGGAAGTTTTGGTCACACCCCAGCAAGAGGTAGACCTGACTTCCCTCTCATCAGGTTGCTTCTCTTCATGGCTGGGCCTTGCAGCCTCTCTTCACTCGTTTTACAGAGTACCAGGTTTGCACTCCCCCAACTGGTCCTGAGCACTCAGCATCTACTGAGCTGGGGAACAGCTAAAAGTGGAGCCAGGATAACCTGCTCCGGGCAGCAAAGAGAATAAACTTCTGGGACCTGAGCAGGGCAGGGCCAAGGTGAGCAATGGGAACCAGCCTTTTGCAGATATTTTCATTTCCCTGCTACCCTAAAAGCGGTACCCTAAAAGTTGCAGGCTAAAATTTAATGACTGCTCACAGGGGTGGGAGGGACCCTAAAAGGTTTGGTGGCTTGCTTTGGGAGAGAAGATTCTGATAAGTCAGTGACTTGGTTGGTTCCTACTCAAGTCAGTGTTGGACGGTTCCTACTAAAGCCAGTGACTTGGTTGGTTCCTACTCAAGTCAGAGCCCTTGTTGGATTAAATGCAAATGGTTAGGGGTTGAGGAACAAACCTTTTTTGAAGAAGGGACTGGCTTAGGACGGATGCTATTTATTTTCAACTCCCTTTGTCTGGTTTCAGGACCATGTTGAGAGGATGCTGACAATCATCAGTTTCCTCCCCAACTGTGTTTGTAATGTTCACCCCTGTCTAGGTGACACTCATGTGTGTTTGGTGTGCACTGATCCCGTACCAGCTAGGAGGGACAAAGACACAGAAGTTGTCCAGAAAACCAGCGCAGAAAAACCTAGTTAGAAAGAATGACCTGAAATCCTCAGGCATTGCTTCTTGAGCACTTTCTATCTGGTGCTGTGTTCATTTGATCCTCCCAGCAACACTTGTGGGATCAGATCCCCACTCCCTTGACCTCCAAGAGGCTGAAGCTGCTGCCTGGTGATGGTAGGGCATTTGCTGCCATGGCTGAGCCAGAATGCCAGCCCAGGGCAGGCAGACTCCAGAGCCTCATGCAGACATTTTTTATGGGAGGACACATTACCATCTACAGGATCCCGTTTTCTTATTATTTTTGGTCAGAAAATTAGTGATCTGGTGTTTTTGGATGGAGTGGAGGTATCACAGAGGCAGCTCTCAGCACAGTGGGTCCTGGTCTACAGTTCTATTGAGAGCCTTTTCCTGCATCCCTCTTTCCAGGGCCCCTCCTCTGCCTCTCTCTACCTGGAAGCCATATGAGATGCTGAAATTTGGTCCACAGACCCCAAAAAACTGAGAATGGGAGAGCCCAGGTCAATTCTGGGGACTGTCTCATTGAGGGGGCGCTTGATGTAAGCAGCTTGGGGAATTAAAAACCCTATACTGGCACTGCCAGCTGGGCTAGAAAAATGAATGTCCTGTGGCTGTGTGCACCGGACAGAGGAAAGCTGGCAGTTAGTGAGATGCTGGAGCATCCAGGCTGGGGAGCTGAGGCAGAGATGTGCAGGCCTGCGCTGGTGCCCAACACAGACACAGCTTTTGGGAAGTGCGGACAGGGCCTCCACAGTCTGAATGATTGTCAAAGAAAGCAACTGCTCCGGCAGTCCAATGGTTAAGACTCTGTGCTTCTACTGCAAGGAACATGGATCCCACATGCCACGCCGCATGGCCAAACAATAGGGGGATGGAGCGGGGGGAGGCAAGCAACTGCTTTTGTTAATCGATTCAAAGGCCTGGGCTCATTGACACTTGTCCAAGAAGTGGAATTTACCACCTTAGTGGAGATTTCTGTGATGATACCTGCACAGCTGCTTTCACAGGGACTTGGTTTTCCAAGAAGACCCTCTTGTCCCACTTTAAAAATTCCTATTTTGAAACATGATGAAAATCTATCACTTGAAAACTTCAGGCTCTACCTAAACTCACCGTGTCTTTCTGGAGTACAGGCTCAGAAGAAACAAAACTAAACCTCTATAATTTCCCAGCTGCAGTTCCCAAAACCTGATGCAGTGGTTTTTGAGAGAGACCCCAGGGAAATCGAGGAGGCAGAATGATCGCCCCCAGTGGGGACCCTGCCACCACCTTCCCCCCAGGATAGGCCCATTGCTTCTCATGCTGGATTAATGAATAATGGTAAGGGGTACTTAACATGTTAATGGGATCATTAATTATTACTTAAACTCTGAGGGATTCTAGGGAAAACAAATAATGAAGCCCAGAAACCTGGAGTGAGTGCCTTCAAAACCACCATAGTCATGATGAAAATAACATAAGTAAAAATGAGGGCTGCCTAAAATCCTTTGTTGTCAGTTGCTTATGTGAGGCTGTCCCTCAGTGTGAGTAAATTTAGGAGCAGAGGCAAGGACAACCCGGCCGTGCATCTGGCAGAAAAAGCTCTCTCACTTTACTATCTGCTTTGGTCCCTGCCAGTCTCAGTGCAAAGGGGGCTGAAAGTGACCCTAAATCCCTCCTCTATATCAGTTCTAGAATGGTCCCAATTACTTCAAAATCTAGGGTTGCCAGGGCTTCCCTGGTGGCTCAGTGGTAACGAATCCAGGTGCCAATGCAGGAGACATGGGTTCGATGCCTGGTCCAGGAGGATCCTGCATGCTGCTGAGCAAATAAGCCTGTGCACCGCAACTATTGAGTCTGTGGTCTAGAGCCTGGGAACTGCAACTGCTAAGCCCACATGCCACAGCTACTGAAGCTTGCGTGCCCTAGAGCCTGTGCTCCACAACAAGAGAAATCACCACAATGAGACGCTGGCACACTGCAAAAAAGAGGAGCCCCTGCTCTCACAACCGGAGAAAAGTCAGTGCAACAACGAAGACCCAGCACAGCCAAGGTCATGTACACTGCTGTATTTTAAATGGATACCAACAAAAACCTATTGTCAGTACATGGAACTCTGCTCAGTGTTATATGCCAGTCTGGATGGGAGGGGGGTTTAGGGGAGATACATGTATATCAATGGCTGAGTCCCTGCTACACTTTTTACCTGAAACTATCACAACATTGCTAATTGGCTATACCCCAATACAAAATGTTTTTGGTGTTAAAAATTAAAAAAAAAAAAAAAACCAGCACAGTCAAAAATAACTAAATAAAACTATATATAGATATATATATATATATACAAAAAAATCTACAGTTGCCAAATGATCTGTTGACTGTCTCTAACTTTTCTCTGTCGTCTCAATGGGAAGAAGTTCCTCAGAACAGGAAGATTATCTATATGAGAGAGAACATATATTTCTATATTTATTTTATCATTTGCTAAGCTCCAGTGAAATGCAAAATAGTTTCCCAGGTTGACAGCAAAACTTAGGAAGGACAATCAGTTCAGGATCAAAGCAGGGAGGCCTAGATGGAGCATAAGCCTAGTCCTTACCTCTAGAGTTTAATTGTGGTTGAAGACACAAGACTTATGAAGGGGGAAAATATAAGAGGAAATTTAAGTAGTGAAGAGATATGCCTAGATTTTGCCTGCCTGCAGAAGGGTTACAATCCAAGCTTGAGGAAAATGGCCCAAGCCTGTGCTCTTATTACCAGGATGCTTCTTGGAAAGCAGAGGTCTGAGCAGAAGGCAGGTGAGGGAACACTGGCTGAAGATGGATTTATGACCCCTAGCATTTATCCTCATCTAAATTTCTACCTTCTGAGACTCTTCCATGTTTCAGCGGTTTGGGGTTGGTATTAATCCTACTACCAATGGCTGGTGTGTACTGAGCCACTTACCATGGACAGGGTATACTAGCTGCTTCAAATGCATAATCTTATTGAATATTCATGATAAGTGAGTAAAGGGAGATGATTATCCTCATTTTACAAGTGAGAGGCCAAGGCTCCAAAAGTTTCAGGAGCTTTCTAAGGTCGCCGAGTTGTATGTGGCTGGGCCGGGTCTGAGTTCATGCTCCAGGGATCAAGTCTGCCCCCTCCTAGGTGACCACAGGTGGTGTGCAGAAGTTGCCCCTACCCTTCCCCATGACTCAGCCTCTCTTCCTGCTGTAGAAATGGCGGGAGAAGTTCCCAGAAGTGCCAGCAGGACCCGGTGGGGACCACTTGGAAGGGCAGCCCACTTGATCTCTAAGCCTGACACAGGACCACTCTTGGGTGCTGCTCTCAGGACCTCCGGGACCTCCTCCCTTCTGGAAGTTAGACATCCACTTAACGGCTGGGCAGGTGACCTTTACTGATTTTCCCCAAACATGCAGTCAAGAGACTGAGGAAGTGCTTCAAAGTCTGGATTCTGCTTCCAGGGTTCCCGGCCCCAATGGCCTGTCCCAGCTAGCATTCCCAACCACATGTGCCCCTGAGAACAAAACTGTGTCCCTGGGGAGGAGGGGCTCTGGTTAGGTCCAGCTGAACAGTGGCAACTAAGAAATCACTCACTTCTGAGTTTGGGGAAGTTCTGAAATCTGCTTCCACATAAGCAATAGACCCAGCAGGATGTTTCCAGTCCCCTATCTGAGAATAGACAAAGTGATCTCCAAGGACTGCATGGCCCTGATCTGTGTTCCTGCACCCACAGAAGGGACTCAAGACCGAAGCTGGAAGAAGGAAGGAGACCGGACCCCAAGATGGGAAGTCTTCATCAGTAATGAGCATCCCAGTACAGCTGCTGTTTACTGTAAGTGCCAAGTGCCACCACCAGCACACGCGCGGATGGCGGTGCCTGCTGTCTCACTCTTTCCACTGAAGTGGGGGTACAGTCTCCTTGACTATATTGAGGCCCCCTTTGCTCTTTGCTCCTTGGTCCACATGGACATTCCCATCCACCTTCAGGCTGGGACTCTGTTTCTTTCTGCCTACGGAATGAGTCTCTGGTGGATGCTGGCTCTTTGAAGTCACCTGCAAAGCTTAAGCTCAAGAGAGGCAAATGGACAGAAATTCCTCCCCAAATTTGATGCTTTAGTGTATGTGAGTTTGCTTCTATTTTTTCTTCTCATATTTGTTTTTTTATTAAGTACTCACTAACTACAACCCAGGCCACACTGAAAGTGTGGGGTTGGCACCAGAAGATGGGAAAGAGATTAACAAGATTAGTGGCAGGAAGAGGATTTCTGTCCTGAGGTTTAGGAACCAAGACAGGAAACTGAGCACAGCAGGGTCCACCTCTGAGCTGCCCCTCAGCTTCTGACAAGAGGAAGCAGAACCAGTGTGGCTTTGGGATGAAGAGATCACAGGGAAAGCTTGAGGGGGACAGCTAACCCCCTCAACCCCATTACCCTTCCCACTCTCTCCTTCAACTTCCCCTCCATGCACTGGTGGAAGGGGTTTACAGGATGGGCTGAGATGTACCCTCCTCTCTGCTCATCAAGCTGGATTAGGGTCAGGCCAAGCTAATCAAACTCTAGGACCATGGGGTCCAAATGAGTCTAGTCCAAAGGTCAGAGTACTGGGGGTAGGGGACACACAGGTGAAAGAAATGAAGGAAAGAGAGAGAATGGTGGGAGAGGAGGCGGGAGGGGGGAGAGAGGAGCTGTCTATAATACCATTATCTAGAGCAAGGCAAAATCAAAATGTAAACATGCTGAAACTAAGGGAACTGAAGAAATGGGAAAATTTTAGTAAATAAAGCACAATAAATGGAAAAGAGATAAATGGACTATAAAATAACTATTTCTTGAAATAATTTAAAGTATATAAAACATTGGTAGCTTTTTATTTCCTGGTGTGTGTGTCTTAATTTGAATGAAGGTTAAAAAGAATCACATTCCTTCTGTGCCTGGGGCTCCCACTGCCCTGGCCCTGCAGCTGGAATCCCTTCAGAGACCCAGTTCCTATTTGAACAGAGCTACGTGCCAGTGAGGAGATAGCCGCTGGTGTGGACCAAGAACTAGGGGCTCCATTCCAGGCTTATAGAGACTCAGGAGGCCTTTCTCTGAAGTGGTTGCTGTGTTTTCAAGCAGTTTTCTATCTTCTAATCATGGGAGGTGCTCTTCTCCTCAAGGCATCCAGGGTTGAGGGGATATCTCATTAGGGCAGACTTAACTTGAGCTCCAAACACAGAGCTGAGCAGATCAGGTGACCTGCTTTGTGTGGATGGTGGGCATAGTACTTCAAGAATAGCTCAGTTCAGTTCAGTTCAGTCGCTCAGTCATGTCCAACTCTTTGCGACCCCATGAATCGCAGCACGCCAGGCCTCCCTGTCCATCACCAATTCCCGGAGTTCACTCAGACTCATGTCCATCGAGTCAGTGATGCCATCCAGCCATCTCATCCTCTGTCGTCCCCTTCTCCTCCTGCCCCAATCCCTTCCAGCATCAAAGTCTTTTCCAGTGAGTCAACTCTTCGCATGAGGTGGCCAAAGTACGGGAGATGCTGAACCCTCCCACTAGATGAACATCTATAATAAATGTATATGGAAAACCTACAGTCTTTTCTCTTCCTGTGTGTTTCTCTACTTTCACACAGAAAACTCCACTTATGACCCTTTTGGTCACCAAATATGTAGGGTTTCCCCCCACACGAAGCAATTCTCTGTGACAGCAACTGGATGTCCTATAATTTAACTCAATTCTTATATCATCAACCTGGATATACTCTCGGATCCCACAAGTTCAGAGATCAGTCCCACAAGATTGCCCCCTATTTCAGATGCCTATTGTGAGTACAAGATCCCCAGGACATGCACAACTTCTGTCCAACCTGCCTACAAATTAGAAGTTTATCTTAGCCCCTCATGCATCACTATGAACAAAGCTAGTGGAGGTGATGGAATTCCAGTGGAGTTATTTCAAACCCTAAAAGATGATGACATGTAAGTGCTGCACTCAATATGCCAGCAAGTTTGGAAAACTCAGCAGTGGCCACAGGACTTGTAAAGTTCAGTTTTCCATCCAATTCCAAAGAAAGGCAATGCCAAAGAATGTTCAAACTATCACACAATTGTACACATTTCACACGCTAGCAAAGTAATGCTCAAAATTCTCCAAGCCAGGCTTCAACAGTGCATGAACCACGAACTTTCAGATATTCAAGCTGGATTTAGAAAAGGCATAGGAGCCAGAGATCAAATTGCCATCATCCATTGGATCAGCGAAAAAGCAAGAGAGTTCCAGAAAATCACCTACTTCTGCTTTATTGACTACACCAAAACCTCTGACTGTATGAATCACAACAAGCTGTGGAAAATTCTTAAAGAGACAGGAATACCAGACCACTTGACCTGCCTCTTGAGAAATCTGTATGCAGGTCAGGAAGCAACAGTTAGAAATGGACATGGAACAACAGACTGGTTCCAAATTGGGGAAGGAGTATGTTAAGGCTGTATATTGTCACCCTGCTTATTTAAATTATATGCAGAGTATATCATGTGAAATGCCAAGCTGGATGAATCACAAGCTGGAATCAAGATTGCCGGGAGAAATATCAATAACCTCAGATATGCAAGTGACATCACCCTTATGGCAGAAATCGAAGAACTAAAGAGCTTCTTGATGAAAGTGAAAGAGGAGAGTGAAAAAACTGGCTTAAAACTCCACATTCAGAAAACTAAGATCATGGCATCTGGTCCCATCACTTCATGGCAAATAGATGGGGAAACAATGGAAACAGTGACAGACTTTATTTTGGGGGACTCCAAAATCACTGCAGAGGGTGACTGCAGCCATGAAATGAAGACGCTTACTCCTTTGAAGAAAAGCTATGGCCAACGTAGACAGCACATTAAAAAGTAGAGACATTACTTTGCCAACAAATCTCCATCTAGTCAAAGCTATGGTTTTTACAATAGTCATGTATGGATGTGAGAATTGGACTATAAAGAATGCTGAGCCCTGAAGAATTGATGCTTTTGAACTATGAAGCTGGGTAAGACTCTTGAGAATCCCTTAGACTGCAAGGAGATCAAACCAGTGAATCCTAAGGGAAATCAGACCTGAATATTCATTAGAAGGACTGATGCTGAAGCTGAAACTCCAATGCTTTGGCCACCTGATGCAAAGAACTGACTCATTTGAAAAGACCCTGATCCTGATAAAGATTGACAGTGGGAGGAGAAGAGGACTACAGAAGATGAGATGGTTCGATGGCATCACCGACGCAATGGACATGAGTTTGAGTAGTCTCCAGGAGTTGGTGATGGACAGGGAGGCCTGGCTGCAATCCATAGGGTTGCAAAGAGTGGGACACGACTGAGCAACTGAACTGAACTGAACTGAACTGATGATATTTGTGGGTTGAAAGACTAGATAGAATTGTTGATTCTTTCTGGAAAGGTTTGTATAGAATTAATAAAATTATAATCAGTGTCCCAGCAACATTTGTTGTAGAAACAGGCTCTGGGAGTTGGTGATGTACAGGGAAGCCTGGCATGCTGCAGCCCATCAGGCCGCAAAGTGTCGGACATGACTGAGGAACTGAACTGAACTGAATTGAGCCTCTCCTCTGGCTTGATTAATTTGTTGCTGCTACTGCTGCTGCTTAGTCACTTTAGACATGTCTGACTTTGTGCAACCCTATGGACTGCAGCCTCCCAGGCTGCTCTGTCTATGGGATTCTCTAGGCAAGAGTACTAGAGCAGGTTGTCATGCCTTCCTCCACAGGATCTCCCCGAACCAGGGATTGAACCTGGGTTTCCTGCACTGCAGGTAGAATCTTTACTGCTGAGTCACCAGGGAAGTCCAATTAATTTGCTGGAGAGTCTCAAAGAAATCAAGGGAACATCAACTTATTTGCCAGTTTATTAAGGGACATGTCAAAGGATACAGATGAATAACCAGATGAAGTGACGCATAGAGTGAGGTCTGGTCCTAAGCACAGGAGCCTCGGTCCTAAAGACTTTGACTGTGTGGATCACAACAAACAGTGGAAAATTCTTAAAGAGATCGGAATACCAGACCACCTTATCTGCCTCCTGAGAAATCTGTATGCACAACAAGAAGCAGCATTTAGAACTAGACATGGAACAATGGACTGGTTCCAAACTGGGAAAGGAGTACTTTCAAGGCCGTATGTTGTCATCCTGCTTATTTAACTTATATGCAGAGTACGTCATGTGAAATTCTGGGCTGAACAAAGCAATCAAGATTGCCAGGAGAAATGTCAATAACCTCAGATATGCAGATGACCCCTTATGGCATAAAGCAAAGAGGAACTAAAGAGCCTCTTGATGAAAGTGAAAGAGGAGAGTGAAAAAGTTTGCTTAAAACTCAACATTCAGAAAACGAAGATTGTAGCATCTGGTCCCATCACTTCATGGGAAATAGATGGGGAAACAGTGGAAACAGTGTCAGACTTTATTTTTTGGGCTCCAAAATCACTGCAGATGGTGACTGCAGCCATGAAATTAAAAGACGCTTACTCCTTGGAAGAAAAGTTATGACCAACCTAGATAGCATATTCAAAAGCAGAGACATTACTTTGCCAACTAAGGTCCGTCTAGTCAAGGCTATGGATTTTCCAGTAGTCATGTATGGATGTGAGAGTTGGACTGTGAAGAAAGCTGATGCCGAAGAATTGATGCTTTTGAACTGTGGTGTTGGAGAAGACTCTTGAGAGTCCCTTGGACTGCAAGGAGATCCAACCAGTCCATTCTGAAGGAGATCAACCCTGGGATTTCTTTGGAAGGACTGAAGCTGAAACTCCAATACTTTGGCCACCTCATGCAGAGAGTTGACTCATTGAAAAAGACTTTGATGCTGGGAGGGATTGGGGGCAGGAGGAAAAGGGGACGACAGAGGATGAGATGGCTGGATGGCATCACTGACTCGATGGACGTGAGTTTGAGGGAACTCCAGGAGTTGGTGATGGACAGGGAGGCCTGGGGTCGCAAAGAGCTGGACACGACTGAGCGACTGAACTGAACTGAACAATGACTTTAATATATGTGAAGTGGTATCTCATTGTGGTTTGACTTGTATTTCCCTGATGACTAATCATGAGGAACATTTTTCCTGTTCTTGTTGCCCATTTGCTTTTCTTCATTAGGGAAACCTCTATCCTAGTCCTTTGTGCAGTAGAGACAGCTTTGCCTTATCCTGAAGGTTTCCTTGTGTTTTTTGCTGACAGAACTTCAGTTCTGTTTAGGTGTCCCTCTAGGGAAGAGCTCCTGTCCTCAGCTCACAGCGAATCCTAAACACTGCAGCAATCCATTCCCCTTGCTGATTGTTTCAGCATGGGCAAGTTCTGGCGAAGCAGATGCGAGAAGAAACTTGCTGGGGGGATGGGAAGAGTTGTTCTGAGAAAGATTTTTCACACTTAAGAAGTCCACAAGGAAAAGACAGTCCTTTATTTTCTGTTTGGATGCAGTACCTGGATCTATGTAGCCATTTTGCACATTGGGGCAGTTGTCCATGGGGACAAAGCCCACCTGTAGAAGGTAGCAGAGCAGAAAGAAGAATGTCTCTGATCCCCAAAGCTGTTGTTGAGCTGCCAGATTAGCCAAATTCAGACCTTGGATCATCTTGTCATATGATATCATACATCCCTAACTGAGGAGGACATTGGAATCAGAGTTTTCTATTTCTTGCAACCAAAGCTATTCTAATTAGAATTTTAAACATTTCTCCTCTGAAATGCATGCAGTTATACATATAAATATTACTTTAGTCACCTAATACTTCTGATGCTAGGTGTCCATTTAATCTTTGTTAAATACTTGCATAGCTCACAATCTTCTTCAGAAGATAAGCAGATGTGATGTAAAACCTTGTTTCAAAGGAAATACACACACAGTAAGGGGTTCTGAGAGAGGAATGAGATCAGGGACCGCAGCAGGGATCCAGGTAGACGTGCAGGCACAGATGCGCTAGACCCTGGGGGCACATAGGCTGGGGGTCAGAGGAAGGGAAGGGAGGGCTCTCTCCCTCCTCCTTTTAGTGACTTTTTCTCCCACAAGAAGAAATAATGCACATCTGTCAAGGGCTGAGCGGAGCAATTTCTGACAGCAACTGAAAGCAATTCTTCTCTCAAAGCAAAGATCAGTTTTGAAAACTTCACCCTCCCCGCATTCCTTGAAGTACAAACCATTTTCAAACTATTCTAGCACATTTTTTGCAAGCTGTTTTCATCATTTGGAACTTGTTATCTCACCTAAAAAGAATGTGGCTTTATTCCGTTCGGAGGTTTCAAATGTGATAGGAGGAGGTGTGAGCTGAACTCTGAGAGACGAAAAAACATCTGCCCAGGGGCCGCACAAAGAACTTCCTGAGTGGGACCCTTCAGAGTCTGCCATGTTGTGCAAAAGAAAAATGACATGGAAACCCCAAAACTGCCTTTCTGAAGTGTCAGTCCTATTAGGCATAGTGGAGGGGGCTGGAGAGAGAGGAGAGGCTGAGTCCACAGTTCAAAGTGGCCTGTGTCCCCTCTGCTGTTTTATACACTGAATGACGGCCAGAAAGATGACTCTGGTTATCTGCTGTGTAAGTAAGTATCATTCCCGGGAAGGGTGGGCCAGGATGAGCCTCCTGTTCCCCGAGGAAAGGCCGTGGGCCTCTAAGAAAAAGCGGGGAGGAGGGGTTCAACGGCCAGGCCTGGATCTGTGCCAGGACTGGGAGGGGTCACCAAACCTCCTGCTTCCTCAGCCTTGAAACAGAACAACTCTGGTCTGTCTGCCGGTGCTGTGAGCAGGAAGTTAGGCTTCTGCAGGTCTGTTGCTGGTGACCTGGCAGTTCTGAGTGGTGGGAGGAGCATTGTTGGCCTTGGTGTCACCTTCATAGACGGTGTCACTTCCAGGCATATACTTGTTATTTTTAATGAGTTCATCCACAAATGTGAGTGTGTATGTATGTGTGGGTGGGAGGAGAGTATATTAAAACACGAATTTCTTAAATGTAAGCATTTCCTGCACCACAGATTTTATTTGAGGTGATATAGAGACCCCAAGGGGCTTCCCTGGTGACTCAGATGGTAACTGCCTGCAACGTATGAGACCTGGGTTTGATCCCTGGGTTGAGAAGATTCCCTGGAGAAGGAAATGGTTATCCACTCCAGTATTCTTGCCTAGAGAATTCCATGGACAGAGGAGCCTGGTAAACTACAGTCCATGGGGTGGCAAAGAGTCAGACAGGACTGAGTGACTAACACTTTCACCTTTTCACAGAGACCCCAAAGTTCACCTCTTCCCTTTTAAAAGTAACCTTTTGTTGAAACATAACAAACACACCAAAATATGCATCAGTTATGTGTGTACAGCTCAGTCAGTGCATCTGCACAAGTGGAGCCCACCCATGTCATTCCACCCAGACGAAGGTAAAATACCGCGACCGGGACCCCAGTCTGCATGCAACCTCTTCTTTCCAAAAGTCACCACTCTCTCACTTCTAATAACTTTAATTACTTTGGCCGGTTTTTAACCTTTATGTAAAAAATTAAACAGTATGTGTCCCTCTGTTTCTAGCTTTATTTGTTCAACATTATGGTTATGATTCATATATGTAACTGCACATAGCATATTTTCATCATTGTAGAGGACTCTGTTGTATGAATATACTATAATTTGTCAGTTCTACTGAGAAGAATTTAGGTTGTTTCTGGTTTTAATTTTTATAAATTATGCTGAGAAGATATACTTTTAGTTTTTGTGTTTCAGGGACAGGCAGAAAAATCTAGAAGTAGGGTTCCTGGATCACGGGATAACATGGCTGGGTGTCTGACAAGCAGCTGCCCAGATGGCACATCTTCTTCGATTCGGGGCACTGTCAATCTTTCAGTGTGAACTCTTCCGGTGTTTGTATGGTGGGATTTCATTTTGGCTTCCATCTGAATGTCGCCACTGGTTAATGAGGTTTAGTACCCTTTCATATGTTTATTACCATATTTGCATGATCTCATTTGGGAAGCACTTACTCAGATCTTTTGCCAATTTTTCTACTGGTGAGTGTTCTTTTTACACTGATCCACAGGAGTTCTTCAGATAGTCTTGATATGAGCTTTCTTTTTACATGTTGCAGACATCTTTTAATAGTGTGTTCTGATGAACAGAACTCATGAATGTTAATATAGTCCAATTTATTAATCTTTTCCTTTGTGGTTCTTCACCACAGAGTCCTGTAGACTTTCTCCAATGTTATATTCTACACACCTTATTATTTTCTCTTTCACATTTTGATCTTCAGTCCACCTGCTTTCTAAAGCAGTAGGTTATTACTTTTTGATATTCAAATGGATATCCCATTGACCCAGCATTACTTAATTTAAAAAACAAAATTCCTTTCCTCTTGTTTTATGTGCCACGTTTGTCATTTGTCACACGTCCCTGCAGTGTGGGGCTGGATTCTGCTTTGTTCCATTGGTCAAACCACATGTTCTGGCTACAGTACTGCACTGTCACCTTATGATAATATAACAGGAAAGAAACTTTGTATTCTGTTACAGATTCATCATTAAGAAGATGTTGCCTACAAGCTTGAATTATACATAATGACCCATCTCTGTGAACCCTGCCTCCCAAGTAATGAGTGTTAAACTAAAATAACATTTGTTCATCTCACAGGAAACATTCTGACCAGGCCCACCAGTGAACGGCTGCAGGAAAGAAGAAATTAACACATTCTGGCCATAACCAAGACTTCCTCCCTCCCTTTTAGTACAAAAGAAGCCTGAACTCTAACTTGGGGAAGATGGTTCTTTGGGACACAAGTCCATCATCTTCTCAGTCTGCTGGCTTTCTGAATAAAGTTGCTATCCTTGCCCCAACACTTCTCTCTTGATTTATTGGCCTGTCAGTTGGTAGGAACTTGGATCAGTAACAATGAGTCTTGATATCGGTTGTGTTTGCTCTCCAATTTTTTCCAGTTTGTTTTAACAATCTCTAGCCCTTAACATTCTTCCCAGGTGGCTCAGTGGTAAAGAATCTGCCTGCCAGTGCAGGAGAAGCAGGAGGCCTGGGTTCAGTCCCTAAGTTGGGAAGATCCCCTGGAGGAGGAAATGGCAACTCACTCCAGTATTCTTGCCTGAACAAGATGGAGGAGCCTCATAGGCTACAGTCCATGGGGTCGCAAGAGTTGGACATGATTGAGTGACTGAGTATGGATGAATCCTTTACATTTCACTATAAAATAATACTGGCCTGTCTGTTTCTTCAACAAATGCTGCCGGGACACTGATTACAATTTTATTAATTCTATGCAAGCTTTTTCAGAAAGAATCAACAATTCTATCTAGCCTTTCAATCTATAAATATCATCAGTTCAGTTCAGTTGCTCAGTCGTGGACCCCATGGACTGCAGCATGCCAGGCCTGCTTATCCATCACCAACTCCCGGAAACTACTCAAACTCATGTCCATTGCGTCGGTGATGCCATCCAACCATCTCATCTTCTGTAGTCTCCTACTCCTCCCACCCTCAATCTTTCCCAGCATCAGGGTCTTTCCAAATGAGTCAGTTCTTCGCATTAGGTAGCCAAAGTATTGGAGTTTCAGCTTCAACATCAGACCTTCCAATGAACACCCAGGACTGATTTCCTTTAGGATAGACTGGTTTGATCTCCTTGCAGTCCAAGGGACTCTCAAGAGTCTTCTCCAACACCACAGTTCAAAAGCATCAATTCTTCGGCGCTCAACTTTCTTTATAGTCCAACTCTCACATCCATACATGACTACTGGAAAAACCATAGCTTTGATAAGATGGACCTTTGTTGGCAAAGTAATGTCTCTGCTTTTTAATATGCTGTCTAGGTTGGTAATAACTTTTCCTCCAAGGAGTAAGCATCTTTTCATTTTATGGTTGCAGTCACCCTCTGCAGTGATTTTGGAGCCCAAAAAATAAAGTCAGCTACTGTTTCCATTGTTTCCCCATCTATTTCCCATGAAGTGATTGGACCTGATGCCATGATCTTAGTTTTCTGAATGTTGAGCTTTAAGCCAACCTTTTCACTCTCCTCTTTCACTTTCATCAAGAGGCTCTTTAGTTCTTCACTTTCTACTATAAGGGTGATGTCATCTCCATATCTGAGGTTATCGATATTTCTCCTGGCAATCTTGATTCCAGCTTGTGCTTCATCCAGCCCAGTGTTTCTCATGATATACTCTGCATATAAGTTAAATAAGCAGGGTGACAATATACAGCCAAACAATATATAGCTTATTTAACTTTTATGCAGAGTACAAATATCATATATTTGTTTCATTTTTCAGTTTTTCTTGGGATGTTTTACAGTTTTCCATGTAGAACTTTTCTGTTCTTTGTTAGATTTATTTGTAGCTATTTGAACTACTTTTTACTTCATTTAATAATTGTTTGATGATATTATGTAGAAATATCATTGATTTTTGTGTATTAACCTTGTACCCAGAGACTTTGCTGAATTTACTAATTAATGCTACTAGTTTATGTATAGATCCTTTTGGATTTTCTACATATAATGTCCTGTAATTTGGGAATAATAGCTTTATTCCACCCTAATGTGTATGCATTTTATTTCCCTATATTTTCTATATGCTTTATTTCACTGACTGAGATCTCCAGGATGATCTTTAATAGAAATTTAGATGGTGAGCAGACATCTCATTCTCAACTTCAGAGAGAAAAACTTAATTTTATCATTTTGTATAATGTTTACTGTATTTTTAATCAGATAAAAAAGTTATGTTCCATTGCAAGTTTGTTTTTAAAAATCATGAATAAGCATTGAATTTTATAAAATGCTTTTCCTTATACTATTGAGCCGATAATATCTTTTTTCTTCATTAGCTGCTAATGTGATAAATTATCTTGATTGATTTTCAAATGTCAAACTAACTTTGAAACTTGATCTTAATACCCTATCTTTTTTATATTTTTGCCAGGCTCAGTTTGCTAGAGTTTTGTGTTGGAGTTTTTTAATCTTTGTGAGAGAAAGTGACCTGTAGTTAGAATGGAGATGAGCACTCAGATGCAGTGGGGACAGAGCTGGTGAAAGCCAGCCATGGTGCTGACTTGGGATTCGCTGTCCAGCCCTGTTTGACTCCCTCGCTGGGACTTGGGCTCCATCTGAAATAGCAAGTTCTTGATAAGCACTCCTTGGCATCTTCTGCATTCATTTTTTCTCTGTCCCGTGGGAGCACCCACAGCTCTGGTGACCTCAGCTGAGCAGCGTTTGTTTTGCTCAGGGACTGGCTGTGGCCATGTAGGATGTACAGCCCCAGTGCTGGGGTCACCTATCTCTGGCTGTCTCTTGGTGGCCTGGCCCATTCTCGCTGCCTTCTCACATTATCCTCTGCCTACAAACACATTTTTTTTTTTTTAGAAAAGTGTTTATTTATTTTTGGCTGTTCTGAGCACAGGCTTTCTCTAGTTGTGGAGAGTGGGGTTTACTCTCTAGTCGCAGAGCATGGGTTTCTCATGATGGTGGCCTCTCATTGCAGAGCACGGGCTTTAGGTGTGCAGGCTTCAGTAACTGGAGCACATGGGCTCAGTATTTGTGGCATATGGCCTTAGTTGCCCCATGGCATGTGGGATCTTCCAGACCAGGGATCAAACTGGTGTCCTCTGCATTGCAGGAAGGTATTTTTTATAAATTTATTTATTTACTTATTTATTTTTAATATAGATTTATTTATTTTAATTGGAGGTTAATTACTTTACAATATTGTATTGGTCTTGCCATACATCAACATGAATCCGCCACAGGTATACACATGTTCCCCATCCTGAACCCCCTTCCCTCCTCCCTCCTTGTACCATCCCTCTGAGTCATCCCAGTGCACCAGCCCCAAGCATCCTGTATCCTGCATTGAACCTGGACTGGCCATTCATTTCATTTATGATATTATACATGTTTCAATGCCATTCTCCTTAATCATCCCACCCTCTCCCTCTCCCACAGAGTCCCAAAGACTGTTCTATACATCTGTGTCTCTTTTGCTGCCTCGCATACAGGGTTTTGATTTTAACTTTTTCTAGTTTGTCCAGGGCATCTAATTCTCTGCAGTAGAAAAAGTGGTCCAAGAAGTGGTGAGCCATGGTTCCCCTTTCCTTTGAATCCCAGACCCTTCTCCCACCTAGCCTCAGCCCATCACACCAAGAACAGCAATGCCTGGCTGTTGGGCTGCACTCCTCTGTTCATCCTTTTCTGTGCTGATATGGTGATCTCTGTAAAGCATGGTCTTGCACATGGCATCCTCCTAAACAAGAGCCTGAGTGACTTTTGAGACCTTCAAAAAGGTGGCTCCCCTCCATGCTGTGCTGCTGTGTCCTGCCTTCACTAGCCACATTCCGTAAAGCCGCCCTCCATCCTGTCCTGGGCTAAAACACGGTTCTCAGAACGCTCCCCCTCCACCTCAGGTTGCCTTCATTCTGGTGCTCCTCTTCTGGACTGATCCAGGTCATTCCCCTGGACCCATGCAGTCATCTTGACTCCCACACCCTGAGGCATGCCCCCTCAGAGGGTGTCAGAGGCCTTCTGGCTGCCTTTCAAATGGTCAAATAGTGGTTTGTGTCATTTGTTGACTTCTCAGATCATCTGAAACTTCTGAGACTTCTGGCCAGCTGGATGACCCTCTAGAAGACAGCCATCCAATCCGTTTGTGGCTTGAAGCCTGGTACAGGGAGATATTTTCAGGTGATGGGGACTATCCATCACTCATGTGCCTCCTGCTGGCCCAGCCCCCAGCCCTGGGGCTATACTACTCAGGCTTCCTCAGGTGAAGCAAGGCTGTGTTACTACTGGCTTTGGTCTGTGAAACATGGTAGAAGAGATGTGTACCTCTTCAAGGGAGAAAATTTAAAAGCCAGTGCACAGATTGCCTCCTTCTCAGTTCCTGCAAAGCAAAAGTCCTGCCAACCCACCTTGGTCTATTGAAAGAGTGAAAAATAGGCTTTCCATCTCCTAAGCCACTGAGCACCTACCCTTGTCTGTAACTGCACAGTTTCACCTCCTGAGTGAGGTGATGGAACCCGGATGCTCATGCTGAGGCTGCTGCTGATGATGAAGAAAGTAAAAGAAGACACAACCTTGCTTCCCATCATGGCCCTCATTCAGCTTCTCCTGTAGGCCAGGGGACAAGACTGTGTTCCTGAGGGATGCCCCGGAATAAATACAGCAACAACATCGAAGGCAGTCTCTCAAACTTCTTGGGGCAGTGAGCGACTTAAACTTGCAGTATGACTCTACAAGACAGGAATGATGCCAGCTCCCTCCAGCCCCTGCTGTTGCTCTGGCACCCTTCTTGATCGTCTTGAACCTCCACAACCCGGCAAGGTAAGCCCCATCAGATCCCGTTCTACAATTATGCTGTCCCCTCACCCCACAATTCTGATAATTTCACTTTCAGCATATGTAGCAGGAATATAAGTACTAACAGAGACCATTTTTGCGTTCAAAGTGTCTGTTTCAAAATCATAAGCAGATGAGCATGTAAAAAATAAACTGTTAAAGTCAGCACTATGAGCTGGTTATGATCTGGTCCCTGAATTAATATACTCATGGCTCAGCTGGTTTTGTTCTATGTTACCTCTTAGCAGACCAGTGGCAGGAGATGTTACAGCTTCAAGAAACCTTTGGAAGGAATGTGAAAATAGGGAATGTTCTCTCTGTTAATTTAATTTCAGTTTAATTGGAGAAAAAAAAATCATCCCTCTATTATTTCATGCCGGTCCAGGAGCCCTCTGCCAAACTAGGAGGCTATGTGGGGCATCACTGAAGAAGCATTAGGGGGGCCCTCTGCCATCTGCCCCCCGGTCTGACTTCACTCCCTTCCAGTTCTGAGGGAAGACAATTTGGCCAGTGAGTGGGAGTCAGCTGTCAGCTTCCTGAAGGAAGTCCACATGGATGGGCAACTTGAATTGAGCCCTTTTTTGTGATGTTAAACCCTGGGGATCTACTTACTGGGTTTGGGCTATTACCTCATTTCACAAATACCGTAAGAGTCAGAGAATCACTAAACTTCTAACCCAAGCAGGGGAGGGATGGCCTGGATTCCCTCCTACCTCACCCTGAGCTCTCCAGATGATCTTATTTATGCTCTTATCCATTATGCCATGCTCTCGTGGCAGTTTGCAGACCAGGTTTTATAGAGAGGACATGGGCATGGTGTCTTGGACAGCAGGCTGTGAATTCAGGCTGACGGTGTCCCCACCCGGCCCTCATGTCTATCCCCACCCTAGTCAGGACCCCTAGAAGTCTCAATAACCTTTTGAGTGATAATAACCATGCAGGGTTATTTTAAATATTAAATGGAATAGTCTCTGGTACATTCCAAATACTCAGTGAATGGTAACTATAATTGGAATATGGCAAATTCCCTCTGAAACTATAGTGTGACAAGTTTAAAATGCTCACTTTCTGCTAATTATTGATGTAACAGGGTTGATTTCATAAATAAACACCAGAAAATACTGTCAGTGACACTGTGACAATAGCAGAGGAAACATGTAAAGGAGAGATTTATTCTTTAGGTGGTAGTGGGTCTCCACCTCCTTGGCCTGTGACCTGAGTGCTTAGTGACACATGACCTGACTGCTTCATCCCTGGGATGTGTGCTCCCTAGACGACCTCCCTGGGACCCTTCACTCCCAGTTAGAAACCCCTGTACTCCCATCCCCCCATCTCTGCCCACCCAGAGGCTTCATTCCAACCCTGCTTTTCTCTAAACATCCTGGGGCACGACCCCAAGTGCCTCCTTGCCACCAGATAGACCCCTGGGGCTTTTGATCCCATCCAGGCCATTCTTCGTTTTGAATTTTATTGGAGTAGAATTGATTTACAATGTTGTGTTAGTTTCAGGTGTGCAGGGCAGTAATTCAGTTAGACAAATACATATACAGTCTACTCTTTGGCCTGCATTTATGCCTCCAGAGAATGCACTACCTCTTTAGAGATAACCCTCCAAAGTAGAGCCCGGGGGAGCTGACACTGAATCCCGATTCTCATTATTCCTCTGGACCCAAGTTCTGTCCCCCTGCCTTCCACCCTTACCTTGCCCTGAGGGGCTCCCAGAGCAGCTGTAACAACTCTGGGGCTAATACCTCTGGCTGCTGTGGGGATGCCACTTAGGGATACTTTATTACCCCTCCCAGGGAGGAGAACTGTCTTCAGCCCGTAACAACTGTTCGTGAGATAACATGAGGTCCCAAGTGGCTCCTGCCCCTAGCTTTGTGTGAGGTTTGCTTTTGTGTCTGCATTTTCTCACGTGGCTCCAAACTCAACCCTCTGGGCTCATGCAACCTCTGCTGATGCTGCTTCCTCGCCTTTCTCCGTCTTTGACCTGAGCTGCCTCACAGTCCAGAGCACCCTGCTGTGGGGGGTGCTGGGGTGCTGGTTGCCCCATGGGTGCTAAGTATCCCTGGCAGCCATCAACACAGCCCGGGGAGCCACGGGTGATGAGAGCCTACTTGTGTGGGTTTGATGTGTGGGACTGGTGGAGGGCTTGGGAACAAAACCCAACCCTCAGGGTCCGGGTACATCTGCCACAGGCTCCTGGCTCTGAAATCACCATGGTAACAGCTCTGGCCTCTACACTAGGATGAGTCTCACCTAATAAATCCTCTCATCTAAAGCTCTTGGGGATTCTAACCTTGGAGACAAATCCCAGGAAACTCAGGCCCAGGGTGGCAGGAGAATGGAAACGGGGGGCACCCACAGAACATGGGGGAGCTGTGGTTCTGTCTGAGGAGGGGAAAGCACAGACATTTGGGCGCGCTCCCTCTGGCTGCTCCTGTGTGACTTAGGGCAAGATGCTTCACCTCTCAGAGCCTCGGTGTCCCCATCTGTACAATGGGGCTGCCTCTTGCTTTGAGTAAGAATGAAATGAGATAATGTAAGAGCCTCTAGAAGTGTGAGTCCCTCTCCCCTGGAAGAAGAAAGGATGCCATATAAACCCCAGTGGCCCTGGCAAGCTAATACATGACTCTCACTGACCAGAGGAAATCTAAAAGAAGGAAAGAGAAGGCAAGGACAGGACATGGTGGAGGAAGAAAGGGCTCAGTGAGGACACAGTTTATAAAAGACAAAAGTTACATGCAGGACTCCTCTACCTAATAAGAGACACCTGGGCCCCTCGTCTTGGCCCTGCCGTCCTGTCCTCCCCTAGGCCTGGGCTCCTCCTGCTGGTCTTTCCCTTCAGCTTCCAGCAAAGCCTGAAGGGCACAGAAGCCCCGACAAGGGACTAAGCAACCGTTGCTGGAGCTGCAGGACCACAAATTGTAAAGCAACCCTGATTTCTTCAGCAGCCGAGGCTGGGCCAGGTTCCGAGGTCACATCCTTGCCTAGCCCTGCATTTCCTGCTTCCACTTCTATCCTGATGCCCTGGTGCAGTCAGGGGGCCAAAGTGCTAGTGACCAGAACCAGAGCCTCTCCATGGCCTGCATGCTGTCACCTGCTGAGGGAGAGTCTGCCTGCACTCTGGTAGGAGCTCCTCTTCCTGCTTCCTGCCCTCCGCTCTCCTCTCCTTTGTCTGCTGCACACATGTACCCCGAACCTCACTCACATCCCTGCAAGATTCCCCATATGATCTGTATTATCCATGGGCTAGTTCTGCTTCTGGGTTTCATTAGTTCTCCATCACCTTATAAGGAAAGAGAACAATGTATTACCATTCTGGGCATTCAGCAATTGTTTTCATAAGTCAGTGAATAAATATTTTCTCACGAGATTAAGCAAAGGATTATTTCATTCACTGTTTGTTCATGTAGCCCCCATATCTTCTCCCTGGCTCTGTCCTGGGTCCTGGGGTAGAGACCTGCCCAGAACTCTGTAGGAAACTTGTGCTGTTGCTGCCCCGATGAAGTCTGAGAAGTTTGGAGATGAGTTTTTAGCCTTGGAGACGTCACACTGGGAAGTGTGCTTTTGCTGCCCAGGCTGAAATGGCATACTTTTCAGAGATGGTCTTTCTGTGCTTCTCACAGACTCTGGGGCCCCCATCTCAGGATACAGAAACAGGAGGCTGGTCAGGTGCGCCGGGTGGAAGTGAGCTTCCCCGTGGTGTGTGGCTGTCTCCCCGTGACCACTGTCCTGGGCTGCAAGTCTGTCCCTGACTCCTCTGAATGGTTCTTGTTTTAGCCCCATGTCTTCCCCCAGATGGATAAGGCCTGGCATCCCCTGATGTGTATCGAGAACCGGTTACTGCTGCTGCTGGGGCCCCGAAGGCACTGCACAGATGAGGGCTGGTTATCTGTGGTGCCGGGACCTGAGCTCTAGGGACAGAGTATTACTTGGATGTACCGTCCATGAAGACTAGAAATATGAGGATCTCTGAACCTGACATGCAATCACTGGCCCCGCCTTGCCAAACAAAGCCTGGGCCTGTAAGTCACCCAACTGTCCTCTCTGAATTTCCCTGAATGTGCCTACTGACAAGGGTGACAGTGCAGACCTGTGCACGGCCTGGGAGTCACAGTCTGGGTTCAGGCCCGGATCTGCATAGTTCCAGCAAGTCATCAAGATCCAAGATCCCCATGCCATCCCTGTGATGCTTCTGCCCTGCAGGAGGCAGAGCGAGGAAGACCATCAGATGGAAGAATCTGAACCCACTTTTGAGTCTACCCATCAATTCCCAGCCAGACACCGTTTTCTCCTCACTCTGGGTAGCCATTATCACATGGGCCAGCTTGTCCCCTCAGAATCTCATTGCCATCAAAAAACCCACTTACAGGCCTGTGATCTAAGTCTAGTGTTTTATCCATTCTTTTTGAAAAGCTGCAGCTTTTCTGTGGAAAATAACACCTATTTTCTTTTCAATCCTCTTTAAGGGAGTGATGAGAGAACCTGTTCCTTTTCCACTTAGGGTAACCTCATTGCAATGATCAAGATCCAGGCATCAGTGATCTTGGATCACTCACCTCTCCTAAGTTTCCGGTCTGCAGAGCTGTCAAGAGCCCAAAGTTCATCTGGGGAGATGAGTGAGGCAGAGAGTAAAGAAGAAATTGACCCCTCCCTTCTCCTATGGCACTTCAACACCTGCTTCCTCCTTTGTATCTGCTCTCCCCCTTGGCCTTGTCTAAACAAGCTCTCAAAAGAGAATTGGGCAAACCCAGTCCTTCTTGGTTATAATTGATAAGAATTTATGTACAACACTACAAAAGTTTTTTAAAGAGGTTAAGGCCTCAGCTTAAAAGAGTAGCTCTGGTTATGGAATTTCAGGTCCAGAAACTTAATGAGAGAGAGAGAGAGAGAGAGAGAGAGTGCATGTGTGTGTGTGTTGATTGGGCAGAGTAGGGGTGGGAGATGGCATTAAGGAGGAAGCTTTCTCCAGTTCTGGAAATCAAATTGTCTTCATTCATTAGAGTTTTATTGTACAGTTATGTGCCAAGCATTGTGTAAACACTGAAAGTGAAAGTCACTCAGTTGTGTTCAGCTCTTTGCCACCCCATGGACTATACAGTCCTTGGAATTCTCCAGGTAAGAATACTGGAGTGGGTAGCCTCTCCCTTCTCCAGGAGATTGTCCCAACCCAGGGATTGAACCCAGGTCTCCCACATTGCAAGCAGATTCTTTACCAGCTGAGCCATCAGGAAAGCCCAAGAATACTGGAGTGGATAGCCAGTCCCTTTTCCAGCGGATCTATGTAAACACTGGGAATTTAGAAATAGAACCAGAATCTCTAGCCCTATTCTCCTAATTAGATCATGATAGCTCTTGGAACATTTAAGTTTTTCATTTATTTTTAATTAACTAATTTATTTTAATTGGAGAATAATTACTTTACAGTATTGTGGTGGGTTTTGCCACACATAGACGTGAATCAGCCACAGGTGCACATGTGTCTCCCTGTCCTGAACCTTCCTCCCACCTCCATCCCCACCCCATCCGTCTAGGTTGTCCCAGAGCATTGGCTTCAAGTGTCCTGCTTCATGCATCGAACTTGCACTGGTCATCTATTTCACACATGGTAATATACATGTTTCAGTGCTATTCTCTCATATAACACTACCCTCACCTTCTCCCACATAGTCCAAAAGTCTGTTCTTTACATCCGTGTCTCCTTTGCTGCCTTGCATATAGGATCATCATTACCATCTTTCTAAATTCTGTATATATGCATTAATATACTGTATCGGTGTTTGTCTTTCTGACTTACTTCATTCTGTATGATAGGCTCCAGGTTAATCCATCTAGTTAGAACTGACTCAAATGTGTTCTTTTTGATAGCTGAGTAATACTCCATTGTGTATACGTACCACAGGTTTCCTATCCATTCATCTGCCGATGGACGTCTAGGTTGCTTCCATGTCCTGGCTATTATAAACAGTGCTGCGATGAACATTGGGGTACATGTGTCTCTTTCAATTTTGGTTTCCTCAGTGTGTATGCCCAGTAATGGGATTGCTGGGTCATATGTCAGTACTATTTCCAGTTTTTTAAGGAACGTAAGCCATTTCCACACTGTTCTCTATACTGGCTGTACCAGTTTGCATGCTTTTATTTACACTACTTTGGGAGGTGGGTCATAGCGGATCTTGCTGTGATTTATGTCAGAGGGTGTTCTGCCTGTTTCCTCTAAGAGTTTTATAGTTTCTGGTCTTACATTTAGATCTTTAATCCATTTTGAGTTTATTTTTGTGTATGGTGTTAAAGTGTTCTAGTTTCATTCTTTTACACGTGGTTGACCAGTTTTCCCAGCACCACTTGTTAAAGAGATTGTCTTTTCTCCATTGTATATTTTTGCCTCTTTTGTCAAAGATAAGGTGTCCATAGGTGCATGGATTTATCTCTGGGCTTTCTATTTTGTTCCATTGATCTATATTTCTGTCTTTGTGCCAGTACCATACCCTCTTGATGACTGTAGTTTTATAGTATAGTCTGAAGTCAGGAAGGTTGATTTCTTCAGTTCCCTTCTTCTTTCTCAAGACTGCTTTGGCTCTTCAAGTTTTGTGTTTCCATACAAACTCTGAAATTATTTGTTCTAGTTCTATGAAAATTACTGTTGGTAGCTTGATAGGGATTGCATTGAATCTATAGAATGCTATGTGGTCTTTGCACATGCCAGGCTGCTTTCACTAGAGGATACTTATTCTTGCTGTTCTCTCCATTTGTAACACTTTTCCTCAGCAACCTCATGGCTCACATCCTCACCTTATTCTTGTCTGTTCAGATTTGATTCTTCTCCTTTTTATTCTTGATGAGTCTGACTAGTGGCTTGTCTATTTTGTTTATCTTCTCAAAGAACTAGCATTTAATTTTGTTGATATTTGCTATAGTCTCCTTCATTTTCTTTTTTAAAATTTTCATGTGAATTGGTTTACTTCAGGAGTCATTACCCTGCTTTCTGAAATGAACAGACTGTATAGAAGATCTGCTTCCTAAAAATACTTTAAAAGGTCATTCCTTCAACCAACAGTCATTAGTAACATGCCAACCAAATGTCCAATGTGCACTAGACTGTCCACAGCTCACATAATAAGTGTAATGCACAGCAAATGACATACAGCTGTTCCCACTTCCAGGAAGCCAGGAGAGACACTGGTGGTCCTAAGAAAAGCCCATTGGCCAATTCTGCTCTTTTCTTCCAGTTACCAGGCAGTCCATGTTCCCAAAGCTTTCTTTTCTTTTTTCCTAATCAACTGTCTAGTCACTGTGCCCTCTACTCCTCCCCTGAGAGAGGGGAGTTCCGACATTTAGACTGAGGACCCCTGGTTCTATATGGGTTTGCTGGTACAGTTCATTGGGAATGAACCTGGCCCAGGACCTAGTCTCAGGTCAAATGTTTGTCTCATGTCCCAAGTGTCCCCAAGTAAAAGTAAGCGACAAGCAGAACCAGTTAGAGTAGAGGGCTTTCTCCAGAAGGAAGTTTGGACACTTTCAGGGAAAAGCAGTTAACAACTGTGGCCGAGATGCAGTCACTTCTGGGTCTCTTGCATTTTCAGCTGATGACTGGGGTGGTCCCCTTCCAAATTCATAATTTTGAAAACCCAATCTCAACTCTGGAGTGTTTCCAGGTAAAGTGTCAGCCTTCATGCACCCAGCAGGATCAGACGACTGGCAAAAGAAGAGCAGGGGTCAGGTGTCACACCAGTGACTCTGTAGCATCATATGGGACAGCTTTCCTCTCACCTGTGTTCATCCCAGCATAGGCACCAAGCCCAGCTCAGGCCACATCATGCACTGTAGGATGTGATGAAGGCCGGCCCTCACCTTTGCAAATATCCTTGCCTGCAGCTTTGGGAACAGGAAGTTGTTGGAACAGGGAAAGCTAAGAAGAATAGGCAGCCACTCTGCCTATTAATCAGTTTAACTCCTTCAGTGTTATATTAATTCATATATTAACCCCATGAGCATTTATTGGGGCAGACACTTTACAGGCAGTGAGGGAAACAAAAATGGGAAAGAGAATGTCAGCCTCCCAGTTCAGGGCTTTCAAACCTTTTTGATCATAGCTCATATCAGAATGTAAAAAATATACCTTATACTGTGACCCAGTGTGCACTTGCACTCGTGCATACACACAAACAAGGGAGAAACAGAAGTTCACAAATGAGCTGATCTATGCTGTGTGGGACGCATCCTGGTCTGGGCTGTTCTCTTTTTAATACCAATTAGGTTTCCATTTGTCTTCCCTCCTGAATCCACAGCAGGACAGCATCTGGTGCTTGGGCTGTTTAGATAGAGGGAATGGCTCTGGCAAGACCACTTACATCATATGGTGTAGTGGCATCATCACCACACTGCAGGACTTCGTGCATTGGAGCTGCAAGGGACAGGATGGCTCACCCTGCATGTCACATGACAGCGTATGTCACATGCTATATGAGGAACACATTGAGACTGATTACTTTATCTGCTCAAATGCAGTAAGATGGCATAAGAATAATATGGTCTAGATTTTACTATCATAACTATTCATATTAAAGAAGATCTTCTGAAGAAATACCACCCAAGGCCATCCTGTCTGGTAAATGACCTGAATAAATCCAAGAATGGTAGATCAGGCCCGAGGGAGGTTCTGTTTCTGGTGTGCGGTACACCTGGGGTCAGGTGAGATAAGAACCATCCTATTTTCCTTCCTACTTTCCCAGGGAGGGAGGGCTTTGCTTGCTCCATGGAGGGAGGGAGAAGCAGGCAGGGCAGCCTAGCTCAATCAGGCGCCGGAAACTTATCTTTGGGGCTGGAGCAAACTCTCTCTTTCTCTGGGATCCACAGGGATGAATCAGAGTGTAGAGGGCATGGTGAGCATCACAGGTGTGGCGACACAACCCGCACTCAGGCATGTCGATGCCTGGCCTGCTCTCCTCCCTGGGTTTGTATCTTGTGACAGATGGTTCCCCTTCCACTGCACCACTGGCCATATCTCCCTGCCCTATGGTCCAGGGCGCTCAATGCCTTCATGCCAGCCTTCTCCCATCGCTAATACTGCATATTCTTAAATTTAAAAAAAAATATGTATTGGACTCATTTTATCACCTGGATTATGAGCTGCTTTAAGACAAGGCAGTGATGTTGACATCTTTATTCAGACATACGCCCCAGTGGATGACGTTTCCGCCTGGGCTTCTCTCTTGATTAATATGTAGTTAATAGCTGTGCACAAGGTCCAGGGATGTTTGGTGGCAATGGATACAAGGCCAAACAGTAACAATAGCAACAACAAAAACACATTTTATTCCAGAACAGAATCCAGTAAAAGTGCTGAGTGATGACACAACAGGGAAGCTGGGTAAGTGAAACCACCCGGAGACACAGCCATCAGGCAGGTGTTCGCTCCCCTCATGGCAGCTGGAAATCCAAGCAATGTTTCCTTCCTCATTTCCTTTGTGTGTGTGTGCGTGTGTATGTGTGATGCTGCACTTACAATTTTTTTTAATTGGGTTATAGTTGCTTTACAACATTGTGTTAGTTTATGCTGTACAATGAAGTGAATCAACTATATGCATGCATATATCCCCTCCCTCTTGGACCCCCCCACCCCACCCATCTAGGTCATCACAGAACACCAAGCTGAGCTCCTGGTGCTATATAGCAGGTTACCTAAAACCATTTTTGCTGTATCTCCAAGATTGACATCACTTTTCCCCCATTCTCACTTAGTTCATTTTTGAAAAAACCAATGACCCATTCTGTTATAGACAGTATCATAAAGAATTTGGTGTTGACTCAGTCTTTTAAAACTAAGTTGGGGGGAAATAGTCCTACTATTAATAGCAACAATCAGCAGCGAGAACAGCAGCTTGAGTAGCTTTCACAACATGTCCTCAGAAGAGCCTCTCTGTAGCATCATCATCCCTGTGTGATGAGTGAGGAAGAGACAGCTCAGGGAAGCCACTAGATGCCCATGCAGAGATCAAGGGTGAGTCACATCTCCTGTGCCTGCAGCCCACAGTAGTTTTTGCTGCTGTACATTCTAGAGATGTAATTCATTTTAAGGTTAGCATATACAAAAAAATTACCAAAACAGGAAAATGCTGCAGGGGCTGCAGAAATTATCCATCTAAGGTAATACACTTTCTCCAAGTCAAAACTACTGTTCCCCCCACCCCCATCTGTTTTAAATTATGTTGTAGGAACTTCCCTGGCAGTCCAGTGGTTAAGACTCCATGCTTCCAACGCAGGGAATGCAGATTTAATCCCTGGTCAGGGAACTAAGATCCCAAGTACCTTGCCATCAAAAATAAAAGAAATTTAATAAATAAATATATTATATTGTATGCAGATTTGATCCCTGGTCAGGGAACTAAGATCCCAAGTACCTTGCAATCAAAAATAAAAGAAATTTAATAAATAAATATATAATATTGTAGCCAGTATATTATATTGTAGCATGGAGGATATTCCCCATGTATGGAGCAGGGATGGGGCTGCAGCAGACACTGAGCTGAATGATGGAGGAGGCAACAGGTGAGGGCAGGGGAGCTGTCCCCTCTGTGGTGCCTTGTAGGGTCTGGAGCACCAAGGACCAGCAGGAGATCAAGGGACTGAGTCTAGAGGCTGTGCAGCCACCAGATCCAGGGAGACTCAGGAGCTGAGTGACCTTAGAGAGGAGGAGAGTGGCCACTGGATGCTGCCAGGATAGAAGAGGCTTCCATGCATGAGCCTGGGGGAGAAGAACCGTGGGGCTTAGTCTCCATCACATCCTTTTCTAGGGACACAGCACCAATGTTTACCTGGCATCAACCAGGGCCAAGGAGCCCTCTTGGAGCTTGGTATTGAAGCTAAACCTGGCCTCTGTACCATGACATCAAACGAAATCTCAAGAGACAGGTTTTGATGAAATAGAATAGAATAGCTTCATTGACTTGCCAGGTAAAGGAGGCCACAGTGGCCTAATTCTCTCAAAATTTTGTTTCCCAGCCCAGGTGAGCCTATGAGGAATGTCATAGTCCAGGGGCAAAATTGCTGAAGAGAATCAGGGTGAAGATGCAGGGCCTGCATTCCTTCAATCATCTGTCATCAGGTGATGATGGGCAAATGGTGACCTTCTCTGAAACGAAGAATGCTTCATCAAGTAGTTAACACCTTCCATTTGGTGAGGGTTTCAGTTCTGCAGAAGCGCTCAAAGATCCTGTCATGTGTGTTCCTTGAGGGGGAACCAGGACCCTAGGCCAAGGCTGCACTGTTGTTTCGTGGCTGCTCCTCTCTTGTCCCTCCTTTCTCTGATTAGCAACAGTTTGAACTAGCCCTTTGGCACTCAGAGAAGGACACAGCAAGACTTTTGTGTCCAGGAGCCCCATCTGGTCCTTCTCAGTTCCAGATGGACCTGGGGCTGCCAAGTGGCATCAGCAAAGACAGTACCGTCACAAGGGCTTGAGTGTTTAAAGGCATCCTCAGTCCTGGCAGAATCCAGAAGAGGATACATCGAGGGAGTGGTCCTGAATCTCTAAGGACTGGCAGAGGCCAACCCAGCCAAGACAGTGGGAGGAGACCAGGCATCAGGGGGACGTAAGCAGAGCACAAGCAGCACACGAGGGTGTCTGTGTCAGCTCAGGGACCCGCAGCAAAGCCCCTCCAATGGGGTGGCCCAAACAGCTGACACTTACGTCCTCACAGCTCTGGAGGCTGGAAGTCCAAGATCAGGGTTGTCAGGGCCACTCCCTCTGAGGCCTCACTCCTTGGTGTGTAGACGGCTGTCACCTCCCTGTGTCCTCACATGGTCCTTCCTCTGTGTGTGTCTGTGTCCTAATCTCCTCTTCATCAGGACACCACTCAGATTGGATTAGGGCTCATCTTAATGGCCTTGTTTAGCTTAATTACTTTTTTAAAGACCTTGTCCCCAGATACAGTCCACTCTGCATTTGAGGGACTTCCATAATTCCTCCACAACCCTGGGGAAATACAGACAGCATCCACAGGTCAGGGTTCTGGAGAAAATGCCAGATGCAGCCTGCTCACAGTAGGGACAGAGGAGCTTGCCGCTCCTTCTAGGGGTTTAATGAGCACAGTCATTAAAGCCATTAGTCAGGGTCCCCTCAGCCCCCAGCTGACCTGGTTGCCTGTGGTTCTCTAATTAAGCTCCAGCACTGAGATCCCCTGGTGTCTCCAGAGTAGCCACCAGATGAGCTAATTTGCCTTGAGTCACTGCTCTGGAAGGACTATCAGTTCTCTGAAAAATACTCTAAAGATAATCTACAGCCTTGGGTGAGCTAAGGAAGGCTTGTCTATTTTGTTCTCAACTCCTCCCCATTCTGAGCACAGAGGCCTTATGTTTAACAGGTGTTTCTGGCACAGAAAGTGGGGGATGCAGTGAAGGAGTCTCATCACCCCCAGTGATCTTCCTCTTCACAGAGAACACCCTTCCACACACAGGTATGTGGGCTCCCACACACTCACACACACGCATACTCAGCTTCTGCAGGCCCACTTAGCAGAGGCAGACACCACCTTCACGTGGCACATGAATTATTGCGCTGCTGCTGCAGTCAGGTTCCTCTTTGGGAGTCACTTGGTCCGGCTAGGAGCTCTGCTCAGCTGCTGTTTGCCTTTGTGTCACTTATGAGGAGAGTGTAAAAAAGCTAATTCATAGTGGACACAAGATTCGGGCAGACTAAATTTCCTTGGCCCAGGCTGTGCCAATGGTAATTACAAGTCAATTGACACTTCATTACATGCTCCACGTGGTGCTGGCTTAGAAATGCTTCATAAACCTGAGTTCAGCTGCCTTCACATGCATGGAACAGAATGACATTTCTTAAGAAAAGAATCTGCATGGCAGACTTGCTTAATTCAGGCCATCACCCCATCCCACTCATCCTGCCTAGCGGGAGTTCGCTACCCTCTTCCTGGTGGCAGCCCTGGCTTTGCAGAGGCCTCCCTGTGGTGTCCTTGAGTAGGTGCTGGGGTCAGTGGCCTAGAGCTGACCTGCTGGGCTGAGAGCTTCCAGAGGCAGGAGCCCCTGTTGCCCTGCTAAGGAGGAGGTGGCTCTGGCTCCCAGTGGGGACTCAGCTCAGTGTACACCCACCTTTTCAGCTACGCATGACTTGGGATAACAGCTGAGACTTCCTCCCTTAAGCAGGACTGAAATAATGATATATTATTAATAATAATATGGACTAACTAAAAGGCCAAAACATGCCAGGCCCTCTATAACATAGATATGCCAGGCCCTCTAAAACACAGAGATGAATCTAGACTGTGACCAGTAGCAGGGAGACAGACGACTCACCAAATGGGGGCAGCGGTCTCAGAAGTAGCACAGGTGATGGCCCTGTATCGTGCAGGGGCCTCCAGGAAGTGCAGGGAGCAGGGAACTTTCTAGGACAGGAGGTGGCAAACCTCCTGCAAAGGGCTAGACAGTACATGTTGTAGGCTGTGTGAGGTACACCGCCTTTGTCCAACCGTGAAGTAGCAGAGACATCTCTGGATGAGTGGCCAGTGTAACTCGATGCGCTGAACAGTTGGTGGTGGGCAGCCTGCCAGTTCTGAGCTGGGATTGGGGGAAGGAGTGGATCACTTATTTGCAGGGGACTGCAACTACTTCCAGGACAGTTTAAAGGTAAACTGTTATTACGACCCTTTTCTCTCTCCTTCTCTGATGGTATTAATCTACTAAAGTGGTATTTTAAAATAATGACTACGTTTTCCCTTTCTTAAAAATTGTGAAGGAAATATGTAGTCATTATAAAATTATCAGAGAAGAGAGGAAGCCAAAAGGAAGAAAATCAAATTACTGGGCTACCCTTCAGCTTGTTTCTTCTTTTGCTTTGCTCACAGACACTCACAAGGAGGGGTGGGGAGTGGCGAGGAAAGGGAGGTAGCACAGAGCAGGCTCGGGGCTCGCAGCCGTTCATCACCTCCTGGTCCTTGCAGATCGAGCCTCCCCAGTGGGTGGGTGTGTGTCTCCTTGTGGGAGAGCTACTGGGTCTCTGCTGAAGGCTTGCCCCCAGCAGGAGCAGTCTTCCAGCCTCTGACTGCAGTGATGGCTGCAGGCCCATCTCCAATGGCAAGAATTCCTCCTGGGTGAGGGGCTGGCAGTGGAGCTGGTCCCACTCACCCTCTTCGTCCCCTCAGTAAACCTCTGCTGGGCATCTCCTCTGTGTCCAGCAACCTTCTTGGCCCTGAGCCAACAAGACAGAACTGGGAGCTTTCATTCTCACAGGAACCTGAATTAAAGCAAACAAATATTGTGAAAATGATCACTTAAATTTTGTGGGGTGATGCCTGTAAATAATACACTGGAAGTAGGGTGGTCAGTTTAGGGGTGGCAAGGAACCAACCCTAGAGGGGAGATAAGGACATGGGGGTTGAGTGGTCCAGACAAAGAGCAAGTTCAAAAATCCTGGGAGGGCCCAGGGCTGTGACCAGAACGGCCCTGTGGGTAGAACGAAGGATTCAGATGAAGAGCAGAGTGGGAACGGTTGGGGTAGTGGGGAGGACTGGGGTTGGCAGGGCTTTTTGCTATGGAGAGACTTTGATCTTATGAGTGCAATAGGAAGTCCGTGGAGGATTTCAGGCAGGAGAGCTGTGTAACCTGACTTAACACTATCCAAACCTGGCTTCTGCTGTTTGAGGGGAACAAGCTGGGCAGGAAGAGGGGAAGCAGGAGGGGCTGCAGGGCAGGCGCTGGTGGCAAGGATGCACTGGTCCTGCACCTCTGGAGTGGGGAGCTGGCAGGACCCCTGATAGCTGGGAGCAGAGAGAGGACAACCTGAGAAACTCCTGCTCTGAGGTAGGAATATGGGCTCCTGGATGGGTGAGCTGGGGGCCCTTCAGCATCTGGGTGCTGAGTAAGAGACTCAGGTGGGTCAGGAGCTCTTCTGAAAGGACTTTCTGACCAGTCCTGACCAGTTAGCCTCCTCGCCTGCAGTGATGATCTGTAATCGCCTCTGCCTTCCCAGCCTCCCACCTCGACCCCAGGCCTCCCACTGACCTGAGAACCTCAGACCAGAAGGGCCACCCAGGCTGTCGCCATGTACTCCAGCTCAGCCTGTCAGAGCAGGCAGCCTCAGGTATCCACAGAGAAGCCGGGGGGTGTGTGTGGGGGGGGGAGGTCCAGGGGCCCCCATCGCCCTGGGGAGAGTGGTCTCTGCACAGCCCCCATGGGCCCAGCTGTCCCTTTGGAAAGAGGCACTGGACACTCTTGTGATCAGCAGTCACACTGCGGTCTTACTCCACTACATCTGCAAAATAAGCAAAGCTTTCAGTACCTTCTGTTTTCTCTGCATGAGTATGTATGTTTTTAATCAACTCATGGCAGTTGTAAAGGTGTCTAATGAGAGTTGTAAACGGCGGATGCCTCTGCATGAACAGCTCTCTGCTCTGACCCAGGGCTGCCCACGGGACATCCTCAGGAGGCCGCACGGGGCCCACCACTTTGATGTACGTTCTGGGCTGGGGGCAGGGCAGGGCTCTGGGAAGGGGCTGGCTGATAGCCTGTGTACATTACAATCCCCGAGGGCCCAGGCTTCCCATAAAAATGGAAGCGGAGGTGACTGTAATGCAGGGGGCCTGGTTTATCAGGGAGCTGCACACTGGTGGGGGAGGTGGGCCAGGGGCTTCCTGTGCTTCGTCCCCTCTTGTAGCTGAGGAAGAAGTGGGACTTGGCAGGCCTGTCTGTCAACTCCCTCCCTGCCTTGTCTCCGCATTTGGCGCAGGCACTGAGTTTATGGGCCACATGACAGGAAGTCCACAACAGCTATGCTGACAGAAACCAGGAGAGAGGCCATTTTCCAGAGACCCAGCCCAGACAGTCCTGCCAAGAGGTAGGGGAGGAGGCCCTCCATTGGACTACGGCCATGCACAGCACCGGGACTCCCTGTTCCATAAAGACATTGTCTATCATAAATTCAGAGAACTCCAGAGCTGAAAATGTTTGTACAAATCATTTTGTTCATTGTCTGTTTTACTGTGAAGAAGACCCAGGGAAGGGAGGAAGCTTTCCTAGAATATTGGCAAAAGCAGGACTGGTACCAATTTCCTGATTCTTCATTCCCAGGAAGAGAACATAGAGCGCTTTACCCTCTCCAGCGAAGACACCCAAGCCTCCTGGGCAGGACTTGCCAGACCTATCTAGGGCTACAGCACTCACAAAAAAGAATAGGTTTGCATGACCTCCTGTGATAAAGGGATGAGGCTTCTTTGGGAACAGACAAACTATGGAGGGGGAGACCTGCCACCCCACACCCACCAGGCTTCAGCACACCTGCCAGAGAGTTCCATGCATGCATGTGCATATATGTATGTGTGTGTGTGCATGTCCAAGTATGTCTCTGTGTGTTTGCAGCTTCATAGAACAGATTTTGCACTTCCCTGCCTGTCTCTGAGTGGTTTCTTAGAACCCATTATAGATTACAAAGTCCAAAGAGAATGAAACCCATCCATTCCTCCACAGATCTCTTTACACCTTATTAAAAGAGACTAGTTCACATGCCTTTTCTCAGGTGGAAGAAAAGAAAGCCACAAATAGATTAAATAATTTTCTTACATCATTCAGAATATTTATGATTAATTGAAATGTGATGAGTATTTATAATGAACTGAACCCACATCCCCAGACCCAGAAAAAGATAGAAATCAGACAAAGTATTAAAAAGCAGAAATTAAGGCTCAAAATGCCCCTGTTGTATTTTGTGAGTACTTGGCCACTCTCATCAGACACCCAACTGCATTAGTTCCAAAAAATAGTACCAGAAACTAAGTTTGGAATTGATATTTAAGATTGGTTCAGTCATGACTGAAGTGACTTAGCACACACATACTCATACACATGCATGCTGTATTCTGAGGAGCACTAAGAAGTGTTGAACAAAAAACAAAGGAGTTATGCAGGGAAATGTGTTTAGAAAACCCTTTGTAAACAAAATTAAGCAGGTTTCTTAGAGCAGTACTTCTCAGGACTTTGAAAATGCTGGCATGCATTGGGGCTTTCCAGGAATGAGAGCAAAAGATGGTTTTGAATTTATTTGACTATAGAACATTTTTTTCTGAAGACCTCACCAGGAGTTGGTGATGGACAGGGAAGCCTGGTATGCTGCAGTCCATGGGGTCACAAAGAGTCAGACATGACTGAGCAACTGAACTGAACTAAACTGAAAGACCTAATTGGTCAGCTATTTTTCCAAAATACCTTTTGGGGGAGAAACATGTCTAGATAGGGCTTTCTAGTACAGTCGAATACAGCAGCTCCTGTCTAATGATAGAAGAGGGGCAGGATTTACAGACAGCATAGTAAGGACCTCCACAAAAACAATGGGAAAATAAACTTTCAGATTCTATAAATTAGCGAAAGGCTTGCAACAATTCAAGGAGAATTTATCCAAGATACATTGCTGAAGGTAAAAGCAACAGGCTTGTGGCATTTGAACTCCCCTCCCACCCTGTCCAGTTTCACATCAGCCTTGATAACTAGAGCCTGACAATCCCAGTGGTTGTGAAACCCACCAACCTTTTAGTCACCAGAGAAACCAGACTGGGTCTGAGGTTCCTCAAAATGTCTCATCTCCAGAGCATTGCCATTATCTACTTGTCTTGAAGATTTCTGGAGAAGTCCCCTATATATGGGCTTGCGTGCTTCCTCAGTCATGTCTGACTGTTTGTGACCCCACAGACTGTAGCCTGCCAGGCTCCTCTGTCCTTGGGATTTCCCAGGCAAGAATACTGGAGTGGGTTACCATTTCCTCCTCCAAAGCATCTTGAACCTGAGTCTCCTGTGTCTCCTGCATTGAAGGCAGAGTCTTTACCCTTGAGCTACCAGGGAAGCCCCACTGTTGATATTTGGCCTGACTCAGAACTCACTCTGCAAGAAAATCTCTATCCCTGAGAATTTGACAAGAACTATCAGCTGCGATACCAGTTGAGAGAATCAAGAGTCTGGGCAAAAATGTAAAAGAAATATCTGGGTACTAAGATACCCCCACAGGGGCTCCAAAAGCTCTGAATTATTCCTGGGGATCAGGAAGCCTGTACGCATGTACAGGGCTGTGCACATGCTAAGGGAAGACCTGAGAAAGTCCTAATCACTCAAGTCAGGTTGACCCTGAGGTTCAGCACAAGCAGGAAGTAAACACTAAAGCAGAGCTGTAAACTGCACACAGAGAGCCCCTTGAAAAGGGGAGAAGACTTATTAGTTCAAGGCATTTAAAGAAAACTCTGGGCAATCACTAGGTGACTACTAAGCTAACTGAGCAGAAACTTCAGTGATGGCACAATAGGGAAAACATACTTTACAGAATTAGTCCAGGAAAGTCATTAAACAAACTAATCAACCATCAAACGAACAAATCCAAGCAACAAACCAACAACAACAAACCCTGGGGGCAGGGCAGGAGTCGTGGTTATGTGTGTCTCATTTTGAAAGTCCCATGTTATATTATAAAAAATATTCTGTTTTCAACAAAGACTATGTGATACAGGAAAGAAAGAGAAATTTCTGGCCCATACACTGGAAAATAAGTCTTGAGGAGGCCCAGATATGGGACTTACTAGGCAAACACTTTAATTTATCTACTATAAATATGTTCAAAGAACTCAAGTAATTTATGAAAATGATGTCTCAACAAATAGAGAATATCAATAAAAATATACAAATTACTAAAAAGAACCAAATAAAATACTGGAGTTTAAAAGTATAATAAGTAAAATGAAAACTTTATTAAAATTGGAAATTTGAGCTATTAAAAGAAAGAATCAGTGAATTCAAGATAAATCAATTGAGATAACCCAGTTTAAGGAACGGAAAGAGAAAAGGAAGCAGAAAAAGAAACAGAACCTCAGAGACTTGTGAAACATTATCAGTCATGCTGATATATACCTAGACGGAGTCACGAAAGAAGAAGAGAAAAAGAATATCTGAAGAAATAAAAAGTGAAAGTGAAAGTCACTGAGTCATGTCTGACTCTTTAGTCCAAGGAATTCTTCAGGCCAGCATACTGGAGTGGGTACCTTTCCCTTCTCCAGGGGATCTTCCTGACCCAGGGATCAAACCCAGGTTTCCCTCATTGCAGGCAGATTCTTTACCAGATGAGCCACAAGGGAAACCCAAGAAGACTGGAGTGGGTAGCCTATCCCTTCTTCAACAAATCTTCCTGACCCAGAAATCAATCTTCCTGACCCAGGAATTGATCTTCCTGACCCAGGAATCAAACCAGGGTCTCCTGCATTGCAGGCAGATTCTTTACCAATTGAGCTATCAAGGAAGCCCAATAATCACTTAAAATGACCCCAATTTTATGGCAAACATTAATATACATATCCAAGAAACTCAGAAAACTTCAAGTGGGATAAACTCAAGGAGATTCATACCTAGATACATCATAGTCAAACTGTAGAATGCCAACCACAAAGAGCATCTTGAGGGCAGCAAGTAAAAAATGTGTCATCACATAAAAAAAGGTCACCTCACTGAAATCAACAGCAGATTCCTCACTGAAAATCGCTGAGGCCAGAAAACAGTGAGGCAACATATTGAAAATGTTGAAAGAAAAATATAGTCAACCAAGAACTCTATATCAATAACCCTATCTTTCAAAAATAAAGAAAAAATGAAAATATTCCCAAATAACCAAAACTAAGAACACTCTTCACTCACAGAATGGCCTTATGAGAAGTACTAAAAGAAGTGCTTCAGGCTAAAATGAAAAGACCCTATGCTTGAATCCATATGGAGAAATAATTGCACTGGTAAAGGTAACTGAATGTTTATAAAAGACAGAATAAATGCATTTTTATACGGCTTTTCTTCTCTTGTCTGATTTTCAAAACAATTTCTAAATTGATAGTTATAAAACTGTATTGATGGATTGATAATATATAAAGATATAATTCCTATGACTGTAATAAGCAATAAAGGAGAGAGAAGGGCTGGAGCCATATTGGAGCAAAGTCTACTAATGCAAGCAAGCTAGTGTCAATCTAAACTGACTTGTAATTGTAGTCCCAATGACAACCACTGAGAAGTAACTAAAAACCATATAGTGAAGGAATGCACAACAGAATTAAAATGATATCTAGAAAATAGCATAAAGGAAGTTAATGATAGAGTAGAGAAGCAAAGGCAGAAGACAAATGGCAAAATGGCAGATGCAAATCCTGACATTAGCAGTGACAATAATAGAAATGGAATAAAAATTTAAATCAAATGCTGAAATTAACAGAATGGAATAAAAAATATTAAACTCTGTGTTCTCTATAAGAGACATCTTTATATTTAAACAGAGAGATAGCTTAAGAGTAAAATGGTGAAAAAGTATATACCATGCAAACAGTAATTAAAAGAGAACTGAAGTGGTTATACTAGTACCAGGTAAAATAGACTTTAAATTAAAAATTATTACTAGTGACAAGGGAGGATATCTTATAATGATAAAAGTGTCCACTTGTCAGAAAGATATATGATTATATACATAAATGTACCTAGTAACAAAATCCCCCCAAATACATGAAGCAAAAGCTGAAAATAAAAGGGAGGCATAGCTAACTAGTTAATAATGCAGAGGTTGTGTGTGTGTGTGTGTGTGTGTGTGTGTGCACATGTGTGTGTTCATTCCCTCAGTCATGTCTGAGGGACATGGATCCTCTGTCTAAGGGATTTTTCTGGCAAGAATATTGGAGTGGGTGCCATTTCCTCCTCAAGGGGATATTCCTAACCCAGGGACTGAACCCACATCTCCAGTGTCTCTTGCATTGGCAGGAAGATTCTTTACCACTGAGCCACCTAGGGAGCCAAAAAGGGAGACATAAACAGTTAAAAAATAATAACTGGAGACTTCAATACTCCACTTCCAATGTGAATAGAATAACTAAGCAGAGGTCCACAAGAAAAGATTTGAACAACAGTATAAACTAACTAGACCTACCCGACATCTATTGTACACTCCATATAACAGCAGGATGTAAATTATTCTCAATTACATGTGGAAGAGTCTCCAGAATAGACCATATGCTAGGCCATAAAACAAGCCTAAAAAAATTTAAAGGGATTGAAGTTTTACAAAGTATTCTCCCCAACCACATAGAACTAAAGTAGTTCCTCAGTAGGGCTTCCCAGGTGGTGCTAGTGGTAAAGAACACATCTGCAAATGCAGGAGATGTAAGAAATGTGGGTTCAGTCCCTGGGCTGGGAAGATCCCCTGGAGGAGGGCATGGCAACCCACTCTGGTACTCTTGCCTGGAGAATCCCATGGACTGAGGAGCCTGATAGGCTACAGTCCATGGGGTCTCAAAGAGTTGGACACAACTGAGGTGACTTAGTGGCATGCATGCAGTTCTTCAATAACAGAACATTTGAGAAATTCACAAATATGTGCAATAAACAACACATCCTTAAATAACCAATGGATCAAAGTAGAATACATAAGATCAATGAAAAATATTTTGAGATTACTGAAAATAAAACCACAATATACCAACAGTAATGAGATGTAGCTAAAGCAGTATTTAGAATGAAGTTTATAGGTTTAAACATCTATAGTAAAAAAGGATTTCAAATAACTAACTTAACCTTATAACTTAAGAAACTAGTAAATGAATAGCAAACTCAATCAACAAGAGAAGGAAGTAAATAGAAAAGGTTAGAGTGGAAATAAATGAAATAGACAATAGAAAACCAAAATAATATCAATATTTTAATCTGATATCAAAATTTTTCAAACCAAAAATTTGAAAAGAAGAACAAAATTAACAAAACTTATTTCAACTAACCAAAAAAAGTAGCAAAAAGTAGCAAAACATTAAAATCAAGAATGAATGATGGGATATTACTTCTGACTTTATAGAAGTAAAAGTAAGTACAAAAAATACAATGCACACAGAAAAAAAAGTGAAGTTGCTCAGTCGTGTCCAACTCTTTGCAACCCTATGGACTGTAGCCTACCAGGTTCCTCTGTGCATGGAATTTTCCAGGCAAGAGTACTGGAGTGGGTTGCCATTTCCTTCTCCAACAATATACAACTATATGCTAATATATTTAATAAGAGATAAGATAAACAAATTGACAATAAATATACTGACTCAAAAAGAAATGGTAAATATGACTAGACTTAAAAAACAAGAAGACAAACTGAATTAATAATTTTTAAACTTCCCACAGAGAAAAGTCCATGGCCAGATAGCTTCAACTGGTGAATTCTATCAAATATTTATAGAAGAATTAATATCAATTCTTCATAAACTTCCCCCCAAAATAAGAGGAGAGAATACATCCCAACTTGTTCTATAAAACCAGCATTACCTTAATGCCAGAGCCACACAGATACATTACAAGAAAACAAAACAATTACATTCTTCATGAATATAGGCATGAAAATCCTTAACAAAACACTAGCAAACTGGATCCAGCATATATATAGGATTATGCATCAGGAACAAGTGGGATTTGTTCTAGAAATGCAAATTTGGTGTAATATCTAAAGACCAATAAATATAATGCACTTTATTAATAAAATAAATGACAAAACTTTGACCTATGATTACCTCAATAGATGTAAAAAATACTTGACACAGTCCAACATCTTCTCATGATAATAACACTCCACATACTAAGAAAAGAAGGGAACTTCTTTAACATATGAAAGAACAGCTCTGAAAATTCCACAGCTAATATCATATTTTGGAGAAGGAAATGGCAACCCACTCCAATATTCTTGTCTGGAGAACCACACGGACAGTATGAAAAGATAAAAAGATGTGATGCTGGAAGTTGAGCCTCCCAGGTCTGGATGTGTCCAATTGCTACTGGGAAAGAGCAGAGGGCATTACTAATACCTCCGATAATAATGAAGTGGCTGGGCTAAAACAGAAACAACACTCAGCTGTGGGTGTGTCTGGTGGTGAAAGCAAAGTCCATTGCTGTAAAGAAGTATATTGCAGAGGAACCTGGAATGTTAGTTCCATCAGTTCAGTTTAGTCACTCAGTCATGTGACTGCAGCATGCCAGGCCTCCCTGTCTATCACCAACTCCTGGAGCTTGCTCAAACTCATAACCATAGAGTCAGTGATACTATCCAACCATCTCATCCTCTGTCATCCCCTTCTCTTCCTGCCTTCAATCTTTCCCAGCATCAGGGTTTTTTTTTTTTTCCCAATGAGTCAGTTCTTTGCATCAGGTAGCCAAAGTATTGGAGCTAATTAGTTCCATGAATCAAGGTAAATTGGACATAGTCAAGCAGGAGATGGAAAGATTGAACATCAACATCTTAGGAATCAGTGAACTAAAATAGATGGCGATGGGAGAATTTAATTCTACTACTATTAATATCTACTACTGTGGGCAGAAATCCCTTAGAAGAAATGGAGTAGCCCTCATAGTCAACAAAAGAATCCAAAATGTAGTACTTGCATGCAACCTCAAAAATGACAGAAAGATCTCGGTTAGTTTCCAGAGAAAACCATTCAACATCACAGCAATGCAAGTCTATGCTCCAACCACTGGTGCCAAAGAAGCTGAAGCTAACCAGTTCTACAACACCTTCTACAACTAACACCAAAAAAGATATTCTTTTCATCATAGGGAATTGGAATGCAAAAGTAGAAAGTCAAGAGACAACCTGGAGTAACAGAAAAGTTTGACCTTGGAGTACAGAATGAAGCAAACCAAATGCCAGCAGAGTTTTGCCAAGAGAATGCACTGATCATAGAAAGCATTGTTTTCCAACAACCCAAGAGAAAACTCCACACATGGACATCACCAGACGGTCAATACTGAAATTAGATTGATCATGTTCTTTGCAGCTAAAGTTAGAAAAGCTCTATACAGTCAGCAAAAACAAGACCTGGGGCTGACTGTGGTTCAGATCATCAGCTCCTTATTGCAAAATTCAGGCTTAAATTGAAGAAAGTAGGGAAAACCACTAGGCCATCCAGCTATTACCTAAATAAAATTTCTTACAATTATAAAGTAGAGGTGATGAATAGATTCAAGGGATTAGATCTGGTAGATAAAGTACCTCAAAGACTATGGATGGAAGTATGTGACATTGTACAGGAGGCGATGACCAAAGCCATCCAAAAGAAATGCACGAAGGCAAAGTGGGTGTCTGAGGAAGTTTTACAAATAGCTGGGGAAAGAAGAGAAGCAGAAGACAAGGGAGAAAGGGAAAGATATATCCAACTGAATGTAGAGTTTCAAAGATAAGGAGAGATAAGAAGGCTTTCTTATCAGGATACAAGATGCTTGGGGCTGGTGCACTGGGATGACCCAGAGAGATGGTATGGGGAGGGAGGTGGGAGGGGAGTTCAGGACTGGAAACACATGTACACCCGTGGCAGATTCATGTTGATGTATGGCAAAACCAATACAGTACTGTAAAGTAAAATAAAGTAAAATTACAAAAATAAATATTTTCTTTTAAAAAAAGGCCTTCTTAAATGAACAATGCAAAGAAATAGAGGAAAACAATGGAATGCAAAAGACTGGAGATCTCATCAAGAAAACTGGATTTATCAAGGGAACATTTCATGCAAGGATAGGCATGATGAAGATCAGAAATGGTAAAGATCCTAATAGAAGCAGAAGAGATTAAGAAAAGGTGACAAGAACAGAACTAAACAAAAAAGGTCTTAATGACCCAGATAACCACAATGGTGTTGTCACTCACCTAGAAAGTGACATCCTGATGTGTGATGTCAAGTGGGCCTTAGGAAGCATTACTATGAACAAAGCTAGTGGGGATGACAAAATTCCAGTTGAGCTATTTAAAATTCCAAAAGATGATGCTGTTAAAGTGCTTGCACTCAATATGTCAGAAAATTTGGAAAATTCAGCAGTGGCCACAAGACTGAAAAAGGTCAGTTTTCATTCCAATCCCAAAGAAGGGCAATGCCAAAGAATGTTCAAACTACTGTACACTTGTGCTCATTTCACATGCTAGCAAGGTAATGCTCAAAGTCCTTCAAGCCAGGCTTCAGCAGTAAATGAATTGAAAACTTCCAAATGTACAAGCTGAGTTTAGAAAAGGCAGAAGAACCAAAGATCAAATTGCCAAATTCGTTGGATCGTGGAAAAAGCAAGGGATTTCTAGAAACACATCTACTTCTGCTTCATTGATTATTTTAAAGCCTTTGACTGTGTGGATCGCAAGAAACAGTGGAAAATTCTTAAAGAGATGGGAGTACCAGACCACCGTATCTGTCTTAAGAGAAAACTGTATATGAGTCAAGAAGAAACAGTTAGAACTGGACATAGAACAACAGATTAGTTCAAAATCAGGAAAGGAGTGGAAGGCTTACAATATACGTCAAGGCTGTATATTGTAACCTTGCTTATTTAACTTATTTGCAGAGTACATCATGTGAAATGTCAGGCTAGATGAGTCACAAGCTGGAATCAAGATTTCTGGGAGAAATATCAACAACCTCAGCTATGCAGATGATACCACTCTAATGAAGAAAATGAAGAGGAACGAAAGAGCCTCTTGATGAGAGTGAAAGAAGAGAGTGAAAAAGCTGGCTTGAAATTCACATTCAACAGCAAAGATCATGGCATCCAGTCCCATCACTTCATGGCAAATGGAAGGGAAAAAAGTGGAAATGGTGACAGATTTTATTTTCTTGGGCTCCAAAATTACTGTGGATGTTGACTGCAGTCATGAAATTAAAAGATGCTTGCTCCTTGGAAGAAAAGCTATGACAAACCTAGACAGCATATTAAAAATCAGAGACATCATTTCACCAACAAAAGTCCATATAGTCAAGGCTATAGTTTTTCCAGTAGTCATGTATGGATGTGAGAGGTGGACCATAAAGAAGGCTGACTACTGAGAAATGATGCTTTTGAACTGTGGTGTTAGAGAAAACTCTTGAGAGTCCCTTGGACTTCAAGATCAAACCAGTCAATCCTAAAGGAGATCAACCCTGAATATTCATTGGAAGGACTGATGCCGAAACTGCAATACTTTGGACACCCTGATGTGAAGAGGGGACTGACTGGAAAAGAACCTGATGCTGGGAAATACTGAAGGCAAAAGGAGGGTGGCATAGAATGAGATGGTTAGCATAATTGAGTCAATTGACATGAATTTGATCAAGCTCTGGGAGATACTGGGAGACAGGGGAAACTGGTGTGCTACAGCTCATGGGGTTGCAAACAGTCAGACTCAATGTAGCGACTGAACAACATCAGTATTATGTTTAAAGACTGAATGCTTTCCCCCTAGCATTAGGAACAAACTAGGGTGTTCACTCTTGCACGTCTATTCAACATTGGACAGGAGGTTTCAACCAAAACAGGAAGGCAAGAAAAATAAATGAAGCACATCCAGATCAAATACAAAGTAAAACTGTCTATATTTGCAGATGACATCACCTCTTATGTAGAAGGTCTTAGGGAATCCACAAGAAAACTATCAGAGTGAATAAATGAGTAAAGCTATATCTCTGCAACATTTCAGGATAGAAAAATAAATATCAATTATATTTCTATACACTTTCAATGAATAATCTAAAAATAAAACTTAGAAAATAATTTCATGTACAGTAGAATCAAAAAGAATAAAATTCTTAGGAATAAAAATATAAGATGTGTATACTGAAAACTACAAAACATTGAAATAACTTAAAGACCTAAATAAATTGAAAGATTCCCTAGGTTTGTGGAAAACAGTATTTAACATCATCCAGGTCACAACTGTCCTAAACTGATTCACAGATTCAATGTAATCCTTGTCAAAATTCCACTAGCTTTTTGTGAAAATTGACAAGTTGACCCAAAAGTTTATATAGAAATGCTAGGGACCCAGAAGAGCCAAAACAATCTTAAAAAAAAAAAAAAAAGTTGGAGACCTCACATTTCTTGATTTCAAAATTTACTGTACAGCTTTAGTAATCAAAACAGCATGGTAATAGCATAAGGAAAATAAATTTATCAATACAAAAAGAATGGTATGTCCAGAAATAAGCCCTTACATTTATAATCAGTTGAATTTCTGCAAGGGTACCAAGATAACTGAGGGAAAGAATAGACTTCTCAACAAACAATGTTGGACAACTGGGTATGCACAAATAAAATAGTAAAGCTGGACTCCCACCACACACCATACCCCAGATTAGCTCAAAATGATCATGGACATAAATGTAAAAGCTAACATCAGACTCTGAGAAGAAACGATCATGAATTTTTGCAATCTACGGTTAGGTGATGGCTCCTTAGATATGACACCAAACAAAGCACAAGCAACAAAGGAATTAGAAAAACTGGACTCCACCAAAGTTAAGATCGTTGATGCTGCAAACGATACCATCAAGAGAGGGAAAAAACAACCCACACAATGGGAGAAATATTATCAAATTAATCTGATAAGGGAATTGTATCCAAAATATACAAAGAGCTCTTACAACTCAATAATATAATAATGACAAATAGCCCAACTACAACTGGGCAAAGGATTTGAATATACATTTCTCCAAAGAAGATATACAAATGGCCAAAAATCACATGAAGAAGTGTTCACCATCATTAGTCATCAGAGAAATGCAAATCAAAATCCCAGTGAGATACCACCTTACACTCATTAGGATGACTATGGTCAAAAAACAAACAATGACAAGTATTGGCAACTGGAGAAACTGAAACCCTCATACAGAGCTAGTGAGAGTGTAAAATCATGCAGCCATTTTGGAAAACACTTTGGCAGATCCTCAAAATGTTAAATCACATGATCCAGCCTTTTACTCTTAGGTATACATGCAAGAGAAATGAAGTCTACACAGCACGTGTACATGAACGTTCATAGCAATATTATTTACCATAGCCAAAAACTGGAAACAATCCAAACATCTATCAGTTGATAAATGGATAAACAAAAGGCAGTATATCCATATAATGGAATATATTGTTCCTTAGTAAAATGAATAAAGAACTGATATATGGATGTATCTTGAAAACATTATGCTAATGAAAGAAACCAGACACAAATAATTGCTTTATGTCCATTTATAAGGCGATCCCAGGAGAGGCAAATGTAGACACAGAAGCAGAAGACTGTTACCTTGGACTGAGGTTGGGGAGAGGGACTGGCAGGTGACTGCTAATGGGTACAGGATTTCTTTGGGGGTAATGAAAACATTCTAAAATTAGATTGTGCTGATGGTTGCACAACTTCTATATGCTGTTGAATATAACAACAACCTTGAATTGTACATTTTCGAATGGTTAGATTTTATGGTACATGAATTAATCTCAAAAAGGCTATTTTTAAAACTAATTGGAATTCAGACTAATCCATATTTTTCTTCTTCCATGTGTATTGCATCCTCTTGTGGGAGAAGAAAACCTATTCATCCTTTGTCACACACTTTGAAACCACATTGTACTTCAGTTCAGTTCAGTTCAGTTGCTCAGTAGTGTCTGACTCTTTGAGACCCTATAGACTTCAGCACGCCAGGCCTCCCTGTCCATCACCAGATCCCAGAGATTACTCAAACTCATGTCCATTGAGACAGTGGTGCCATCTAACCATCTCATCCTCTGTCGTCCCCTTCTCCTCCTGCCTTCAATCTTTCCCAGCATCAAGGTTTTTTCCAATGAGTCAGTTTTATACATCCGGTGGCCAAAGTATTGGAGCTTCAGCATCAGCCCTTCCAATGAATATTCAGGACTGACTTCCTTTAGGATTGACTGGTTTGATCTCTTAGCAAGCCAAGGAACTCTCAAGAGTCTTCTCCAACACCACAGTTCAAAAGCATAAATTCTTCGACACTCAACTTTCTTTATAGTCCAACTCTCATATCCATACATGACTACTGGAAAAACCATAGCTTTGACGAGATGGACCTTTGTTGGCAAAGTAATGTCTCTGCTTTTGAATATGCTATCTAGGTTGGTCATAACTTTGCTTCCAAGGAGTAAGTGTCTTTTAATTTCATGACTGCAGTCACCATCTGCAGTGATTTTGTACAGAAAGGAGTACATCAAGGCTGTATATTGTCACCCTGCTTATTTAACTTATATGCAGAGTACATCATGAGAAATGCTGGACTGGATGAAGCACAAGCTAGAACAAAGATTGCTGGGAGAAATATCAGTAACCCCAGATACACAGATGGCATCACACTTATAGCAGAAAGTGAAGAAGAACTAAAAAGCCTCTTGATAAAAGTGAAAGAGAGTGAAAAATTTGGCTTAAAATTCAACACTGTACTTGCTACTGGAGAATTGAGTGGACAGTGGTCCTAGGGCCCACTACGAGGATCAGTAGACAAAATCTTACTTTTTTCCTGGTGGTTCTTACACTAGCACTTCATTTTTTCCTCTCTGCTGGTGTTGTCGTTCAGTCACTAAGCAGTGTCTGACTCTTTTTGACTCCATGAATTGCAGCACACCAGGCTTTCCTGTCCTTTATCTCCCAGAGTTTGCTCAAACTTATGCCTGTTGAGTCACTGATGCCATCCAATTACCTCACCCTCTGTTGCCCCCTTTGGGTCTTTTCCAATGAGTTCACTCTTGAAGTCCAAGGGACTCTCAAGAGTCTTCTCCAGCATGATTGGAGAGCATCAGTTCTTCAGTGTTCGGCCTTCTCTGTGGTCCAACTGTCCCATCTGTATACAACTACTGGAAAAACCATAGCTTTGACTATATGGACCTTTGTCAGCAAAGTCATGTCTCTGATTTTTAATACACTGTCTAGGTTTGTCATAGCTTTCTTTCCAAGGAGTATCTTTCTTATTTCAAACACATAATAACTCTATTAATTCTCATCAAGTATTTCCAAGTGTAAGTCCTACTGGACTTGCTTTAGTGAAAAGAGCAGATTCATTCGTAATTAGCAGCACTCATTTGAAGTAAATATTTTTCCTGCATTCTTTAAAAGCTGACTGAAATGAGCCTTCCAGGAAAAAGGTCTTTATTAAAACCTTCCTGAGAAGGCAATCTTAATTGTAGTTATTTCTTTATTCCTCATACCATTGATGTTCATATGCATACCATACTCACTATTAATTCATATTTACTGACAGAGTTCAAATCCTACACAGATGCACAGACACACACACACACACACACACACACACACACACACAAATCAGTAACAACAAATGGTTACAGAGTCCTACCCAATGGACTATAATAGTGGCCTTTTATTGGTTTTAATGCAACAAAACTTTGTGCTCCATATCTTTCAATATAATAAGATTGCTTTGTTTCCCATATTTATTAATTGTAAAGAAAAAATTCCAGTATATTGACATAAATCTAATTTCTCAATCTTATTCACTCTTTATATGTGATAGTCTACTGCTTGAAGCACAAAAGGGCACTGTGCTCTCTCTGCTGAAAGATAGGAGTTCAATGACCTTCTGAGTGTAAGTGGGCTTGTGATGCTTTGCTTAGTTGGCTGGATGGAAGTGATGCTGTGGGTTTCCAAGACCAGCCCTAAAAGGCCAGGTGCTTTCCACACTTTGTCCTCTGGAACCCTCGCTCTTGGTGCTGTGAAGATCCCAAGCTTCACAGAGGGACCACGTGGATACGTTCTGACCAACAAGCCCAGTCCAGCTCAGCCTATGGTTCACCCCAGGCCAAGCACCTGCCTTGTGGGTTGTTGGAGGATTCCAGCCCCTCTCAGCTGAGGCTCAGACAAGATGAACCAGAGACAAGCCAGCTCCGCCCTGGCCTGTCCAAATTCCTGGACTGCAAAACTCATGACGAGAATAAAAATTCTGCAGTACTTCAACCACCAAGTTTCAGGGTGTTTTGTTCTTTGCAGCGAAAGATAGCTGAGGGTCCTTGGAAGGGACCTCTCCTGTTGAACATTCCTCAGACAGTGCTGTGGGAGTTAGTGGGTTAGTAATTCTCCCCTAGTACCCTTAAGACCCATTTAGGGACTTCTCTGGTGGTCCTGGTTAGGACTCTGTGCTTCCACTGCAGTTTCCATCCCTGATCAGGGGAACTAAGATGCCACATTTGGTGCAACCAAACAAAAACAGACTCATTTCAAGAAAGTGTTTCAATTTGGGTCCATTTGCCACATGGCACCCCACTCCAGTACTCTTGCCTGGAAAATCCCATGGACTGAGGAGCCTGGTAGGCTGCAGTCCATGGGGTCGCTAAGAGTCGGACACGACTGAGCGATTTCACTTTCACTTTTCACTTTCATGCATTGGAGAAGGAAACGGCAACCCACTCCAGTGTTCTTGCCTGGAGAATCCCAGAGACGGGGGAGCCTGGTGGGCTGCCGTCTATTGGGTTGCACAGTTGGACACGACTGATGCAACTTAGCAGCAGCAGCAGCCACAAGGAAAAAATCTGGGTTCCTCCTAAAGTGTTTTGTAATTGGATATCACTTACAATTTGCTAAGCATTTTTAATAATTTAGGAATGTCTGTCCAATTTTTTCCAACTACGTTTTAAATGCCTGTCTCCTTTGTTCCCTAATCTTTCAGCAAATGAAGCCCAGTTCAGCATCCCTTCAGAGCTCAGCAAGTGCAATCTGAACGACTTTTGGAGTTCTCAAGGGTGACTGGCCCTGGGGCTTTGGATGGTTTGTTGGGTTTCTGTTCCTGCTGTTTATAACTCTGGGGATGGGCTGGTATAAGAAAAGGGAAGGAGAGGACCCACAGGCTATTAAGCAGGAGGCCTAGGCTTCACTTAGGCTTCCAGCACTTGACACTTCTGGGTTCTCTTGTCAAATACCAGCTTCTGGGAGTCTCCAAGAAATGGGAATAATAATTCATCCCTGGGTTGTTCTGCAGTTCAAATGAATTGATAGAGGTAAGAAGGCTTTTCAAATTGAAATCATTTTGCAAATAAAAGTAGAAAATTATTATTATCTGCTGTATGCATTTGCATTAATTACATCTGCTCTGCTGCTGCTGCTGCTAAGTCGCTTCAGTCCTGTCCGACTCTATGCGACCCCATAGATGGCAGCCCACCAGGCTACCCCGTCCCTGGGATTCTCCAGGCAAGAACATCTTCTCTAGGCTTCCATGAAATGGAGTTAATGATAGTTATTACCTCTTGCCAGGATTACTGCCATACCCTAGTAACTGGTCTTCCTATATCTATTTTGGGGCTCTTAAAAGTCGTTCCTCATAAGCAGCTGGACCATCTTTTTAATATGCAAATTAGACCATGTCCTTCTTCTGTTTAAAATCCTCCAGTGGTTTCATGAAAGTGTTAGTCCCTCAGTTCAGTTCAGTACAGTTCAGTCGCTCAGTCGTGTCTGACTGTTTGCAACCCCATGAATCGCAGCACACCAGGCCTCCCTGTCCATCACCAACTCCTGGAGTTCACTCAGACTCACGTCCATCGAGTCAGTGATGCCATCCAGCCATCTCATCCTCTGTCATCCCCTTCTCCTCCTGCCCCCAATCCCTCCCAGCATCAGAGTCTTTTCCAATGAGCCAACTCTTACCTGACATTCCAGGTTCCTAGGCAATATTGCCCTTTACCACTTCAGACTTTGCTTCTATCTCCAGTCACATCCACAGCTGGGTATTGTTTTTGCTTTGACTCCATCCCTTCATTCTTTCTGGAGTTATTTCTCCACTGATCTCCAGTAGCGTGTTGGGTACCTACTGACCTGGGGAGTTCCTCTTTCAGTATCCTATCATTTTGCCTCTTCATACTGTTCATGGGATTCTCAAGGCAAGAATACTGAACTTAGTCCCTCAGTTGTGTCTAACTCTTTGCGACCCCATGGACTGTAGCCACCAAGCTCCTTTGTCTATGGAGTTCTCCAGGCAAGAATACTGCAGTGGGTTGCCATTCCCTTCTCCAGGAGATCTTTCTGAATCAGGGATCAAACTCGGATCTCCTGCATTGCAGGCAGATTCTTTACCATCTGAGCCACCACGGAAGCTTTTCATATTGCATGGCGGCTTCATATTGTACTTAAAATCTAATGTAAAGCCCTCATCAGAGTCTACAAGGCTCTGCACCATCTGGTCCCTCCCCACTGCTCTGACCTGGTGCCTTGCGCTCTTCTCTGAAACTCCTGTGCTCTTCTCTGGGCTTCTAAAGCTCCCCAGGACCCACAAAGTCCCAGGACATTTGTACATGCTCCTCTCTTACATGGCTCATGGTCTGGTCCCAGCCCTTGGAAGAGGCTTTCCCTGACCATTCCTCCTAAAGTAGCTCTCACTTCTTTCTTACTCACATTACCCTGTTTAGATGCATTCAGAGCACTAATCACTATCTGAAATGTCATTGTTTAAAGTTTCTTTGGTTGCTTTCTTCCACCCCTAAAATGTGAGTGTCATGAGAGTAGGGCTGGGGCTGCTTGGTCAGGGATAGTGTCTGGCACACAGTAGGCCCTTGACAAATCACTATGGATGAAAGAACAAGGAAACAGTTGAAAATTTCAGAGTCCATTCCACCTGCCCCACCATGGAATAGAAAGTTTACTTCTGTTCTACGCTGCAGAGAAAAGCCCCTCTGAAAGGAAGGAGTGATGGGAATGATGCACAAGATACCTGTATATGAACTAGATGTGGGGTTAGGGTCAGGGTCAGAAAAGATTGAAGGCAGGAGAAGGGGATGACTGAGGATGAGATGGCAGGCTGAAAATACCAACTCAATGGACATGAGTTTGAGCAAACTCTGGGAGATGGGGAAAGACAGGGAAGCCTGGCATACTGCAGTACATGGGGTCACAGAGTCAGACACGACTGAGCGACTGAACAACAGGATCAAGATTAAACCCAGGGATGACCTGAGAACTCATTCCTGAACTTTGTGGCAGGACCACTCTTGTTGGCTGCAATTACCCTTATGAATGAGGACATCAAGCACAAGTTTTTCAGCAGCACAGGAGTTGTTTGGGTCCTTAGTGGCAATGTCTAAATTCATGAGAACCTGTGGGGGAACAGGAGCTGACTTCAAGTTCTGGCCTCTACTCAAGAGCAAGACTTCTTGTTCTAGCACAGTCAGTTCCAGGGTCTTTCCTCCTAAGATTTCCCCATGGCATTTTTTACAATGTGGATGAGGCCCTTCTCCTTAGACAGGACCTCATCAGGACAAGTAGAAAATGGGTCAGGAAGCAGAGCAGATGCATGAAGGCCCTGGAAGACAGGCGGGTCCCAAGTGCTTACACCCACAAGTAACTTCTCACATGAGCATCTAAAAGTAACAAAAGCGCTCCAAAGCACATAGCCCAGAGTATGAGAAATGCTTCTTCAGGTTCATCCAAGGACTCTGTACCCTTTTTGGAGACCCTGCAGGATTGTCTTCAATCCACAAAGGGCGGGGTGGGGGAGAGTACCAGCATTTTCTGTTAAAGACAAAATGCATCACCTCTGCTCGCATCCTTTTTGCCCAAATTCCATCCAATGGTCCACACCTCATCACAAGGGAAGCTGTGACATGTGGTCACTTATGAGGGCAGCAGTGAGCCCTGCTCAGGCTCAAGAGAAGAGGCAGTGAATAAGGAAGGACAGTTTACAATCCCCGTCATACACCCAGACAGGAGCTGGCCAGCATGGCAACCCCAGACTCTGAGGTTCCTGCACATCTTCACATGTACAGAGGAGGCTTCCATAGGAATTAAGAAAGTAGAGGGAAAGAGGGGTGGCTTTTAGAAAACTGAAGGAGATGGTCAAGGTTTTTTTTCTGGTGAAATTTCTCAGAACTACATACTGTTCTTAGACATATTTTTCCTAGCATTAAAATTTCTTTTCTTGTTATAATTCAGTATATTCACAGGATCAGAATCTTTTAAAAATTTATCCTTTTTTGGCTTGAACTCTTGTGTTTTGGAGTTTAGTCCAGAGGCAATTTTTTTAAAGATGGAAAGTTTAAACAAGCTCCATCTGGAAGTTTCTAGAGCAGAGAAATAAAAATCTCTCTTACATCACATATTTTGGGATTTCTTAAAGTTTGGTTAACTCAGGAGTTAATGTGTTCTTATGAACGTTGGGGGCATGAAATGGGCATGAGACTCTGTGGTCCATTGTAGGCAAACCATTACTGCTAGGAGTTTCTGAACATAACTCTCACCATCCTAAGATGTTTCTGGGCAGCCTTTCAAACAGAACATCTTGCTCTTTCATTTCAAACATGGGCGAGTAACACAAAATACCAGGAGCATATATCTGCATGACAAGCCAAGTACAGTCTTGCTGGTGTGAAAACAGCAGTGGCTTCACTTGAGTCTTCTGCCTTGTCCTCTGGGCCCCAGCTCCTGACACTGCAATGAGGTTAGAAATGACTAGCTGGCACCTCATAAGCATCAGCTGCTCTTAGGACCTGGCAGAGTTAGGTTTTCTCCTTCATAGTATTGGAGTGGGGGTCACTACACCGGAAGTTGTCAGACTGTCCTGGGGGTATCCAGGGTTCTGAGCTGGCCTCTCAGTTCCCTCTGGTTGGTTTGGGAAGAAAGTGAGGCAGTGTCACCTAAAACAGTTTGACTTGAATGTTTCAGATCATTTCTAATTCTAAAGTTAGGTTTGTGAAGAGGGTCAGAGAAGGGAGCCTAGGAGACGATGTCTGCTGACAGCTGTGAAGAGGGGAAGGGAGCATGGGTGGACGAAGGGTGGGGGCATGTGCAAGTGAGCAAGCAGCATTCTACAGGGAACTGTGCACAGACAGACAGCACGCCCTGTGGCTCATTTGGAAAGACACATGCCTAGACTAGAAGACAGGAGCCCAGGGGATCCACAAGTCTTGATTTCTTCCTCCATAAAAGTTAAAGTCAGGGGGTGTGGCAGGGCTCCCAGACTAGTCTGTAACACTGTGCACATTTCTGAAATCCCCCCAAATCAAGGACGTATTTCTCAATTCAGCACAGATTCATCTATTGGCAAAATCTGACCTGAACAAACATGATGGCAAAACAAACATGAGGTTATACATATTCTTTATTTATCTCTTTAGTTCAAATATGTACCTGTATTAAGATATCAATCCATGGACACATTTTCTGTTTAACTTCAGAAATGTGAATGTGTTTGATTAAGCTGCCATCTCAGACCCACTGGGTGTGTTTGGTGACACGGCTGAAATTGGATGAATTCTGAAGTCCAGACACGTCTGACCCCAGGGGTTTGGGTACAGTGGCTCTGCTGGAGACACTTCTCAACCTGCCCTTTGTGTCTGTGGTGTGGGCCACCAGCCAGGAGGGTGACCATAGTGACCACGATGTGTTTATCCCCTGTGCAAAGGATAGCCTTTCCCAGGCCCCCTGTGGTCACCGTATTAATCTCCTGAGGGTGCCATGACAAAGGACCATAGGCTAGGAGGCTCAAACAGCAGCGTCTTTATTATCTTATGGTCTGGAGGCCAGAAGTCTGAGATGGAGGTGTCTTCATCAGGTCAGATTCTCCTGACGCCTCTCGTGTTGGCTTGCCAATGGCCATCTTACCCCTGAGTTCTTGCACAGCAGTCTTCTGTGTGTCTTTGTCTTAACTTTTTTTTCTTACTTGAACCCCAGTCATATCAGACCAGAGCTCACCCTAATGACCTCATTAGCCCCAATTACTGCTTTAAAAGGTCTGGCTCCAAACACTGTCAGGTTCTGAGGAGCTAGGGGTCAGAGTTTCAACATGTGAATATGGGAGAATACAACTCACCCCACAAGTCACCATATAGGTCATTTCAGCAACTGGTGCCCTCCTCCTGGCTCTATGCTGACATCTGTAACTTTCTACAAATTACACTTGAAAACATACCTGCATCCAGGCCAGGCCTGGGGTACAATGGAGACAGGTGTGCCTGGCTTGTCTGCCTGCCTCCCCTCCTATTGCAGGTCTGATTTGCCTGTGGAAGTCTGGATTCTCACATCAAGAACCGATTCTCATGAAGAGAAGTCGTGATAAATAATTAGAAGTACATCTGTTGACTCTGAAACTTTAGTGCAGGCCCCCACTGGGCCAGTGTGAAATGGGATGCCAATGATCCCACCCCACGGGGTGTCTCTCTTTGTCTCTCCTGCCTCGGGTGCAGGAGTGGAGGAGGAAAGCCTGAGTCCCTGGTGCCTGGCTGCCTGCGGGAGGTCACTCACTCTGTGCCTAAGCTTCAATAACTTCACAGCTGGGGAGGGATGGCCCAGTGGAGGTGGTGTCACTCCCTGGCCAAGACCATCCGTCTTGGCTTATTGTCCCCTGGGGCATGGCAGGCCTCCCTAATTTCTGAGATCACTGAGTGGAGGCTGTCAGTCAGCTAGGATGCACAAACCTCCTGTGGCCCCGGGCCTGGGTCACACGCTGGAGGCGACGCTCTGGCTGCACCATTGTTAATCAGGATAAACACCCAGGTGGGGGGCTCTGGAGAGCTCTTCTCACCACCAGCATGGGCTCCAAGGCAACCCCACAGCAGACGTGTCCCTTCCTAGGGCCTCTGCTGTCTCAGGCAGGAGCCTGAGACTTGTGGGTCATTTTGCCATTTGTCTAGAGTTTGTCACGGTGCCTGCTTTGCCACAGTGATGCAGGGAATGAGTTGGCTTGTCAGTCGATGGACACGCTTCCCACCTGCAGGACCAGTCCTCCCAGCCCGCGTGTCAGCAGATATTCTATGAGATAGACCCCCTCTCCAGGTGCTTGACAGTAGTCTGGGAACGCCTGCAGCAGGGACCACAGCCAAGGTTGTAGTGACCCTCAGTCATCAGCACAAGGATGACTCCCCTCGTCAGGGTTTCTCAGGCCCTGAAACAGTGTTACAGAGGCAGACAGGGAAAGCCGTGGCTGTGCTAGTCACATACAGTTTTTTCTTTCAAAGTTTTGGACCCAAGGGTTGCTTTAAGGGATGAGCGAGTCAGCAGCCCTGAGACCGTCAGCATCTTTGCAATTCTTACTGAGGCAGGAGAAGAGACTAGGAAGGCCTGGGGGAGGTTAGGGGCCCTTGCTCCCACCCTGACACAGCCTGTGATGGCTTCCTGTCCACAGTTGTTTTTCTTTGCATAATGGTTGAGAAAGGTCTGGCTCACTGAATGATTTTGATATAATTCACATTGCAACCTCAGGAGGCTTTCATCAAAGTCATTCAGATCAGGGGTAAGTAAGCTGTTTCCTGTAAAGGGCCAAGCAGTAAATATTTTTGGCTTTGTGGATATTGTGGTATCTTCCCCATCTCCCCAAAGAAGCCACAGGTCATGGTAAACAATTCAGTCAGACTGTGTTCCAATACAGCTTAATTTACAGACACAGAAAAATTTGTTTCATATAATTTTCACATGGCACAAAATATTCTTCCTTTTATTTCTTTTTAATCATTTAAAAATGGGAAACCACTCATAGCTAACAGGCCATACAAAACCAGGTAGTGAATTGCATCTGGCCTGCAGTTTGCTAACCATTAATAAAGATGCTTAAGAGTAATAGGAAAATATTTTCATTCCAAGTTTGAACCACCAACCAAAAAAAAAAAAAAAAAAAACTCTACATGACTGTTTCATTAACTAGTAAATATACAAGCTGAAGGACATTAATGTTTTTTCATTTCTTACAAAAATATTGTCATATGTCTTTGAAACATTTTGATGTCAATGTCATTAAAAAAAAATCTTAGATATTTCAATGCCCATCTCTGCAAGAAAGTGAAACAAAGTTTTAAATCAGTTAACTTTATTTAATTTTGCAGGTTGAGATCTAACTTTTCTTTTTTTCATTGTCAACAATTCTACTGCAGTTGTAATCATCATAATGTTGTAATCCTCACAACCCAAATCAAATCTGTTCTGTTCATTAAGAATATCAGCAGAACATGGGATCAACCATGTTATATCTGGCAGTGTTTCGCTGGGTAGAGTTTCTACATCAGTGAAAACATGTGTATTAGATATACAGTTGACCCTTGAACAATTCAAGGTTTGGGGTCCCAGTCTGCAAGACACTTGAAAATCTCTGTATAACTTACAGTCAGCCCGCAGCATCCATGGTTCCACATGTGTATTCAACTAACTGTGGATTGTTTTGTATTGTAGAACTTAGCACTGAAAAAAATTTGTGTAAGGTGGACCTGCATAGTTCAAACCTGTCTAGTTCAAGGGTCAGTTGTACACATACACACACACATACACACACACACACACACAGATATGTATATAACATACATTAATTTTGTTTCTCATTTAAATATTCCTACCAGAATTAGATCAATATTCTCTAGAGACAGACCTGAAACTTAATTATGAAAAAGCAAGTTCTTACATACCATTACAAATAGTTCTTAGTAAAGTTGACAGTTTCTCTTTTTTTAATTTTTATTTTACATTGGAGTACAGTTGATATGCAATGTTGTGTTAGTTTTAGGTGTACAGCATAGTGATTCAGTTATACATATAGCAATTCAGTTCAGTTGCTCAGTCGTGTCCGACTCTTTGTGATCCCATGAATCTCAGCATGCCAGGCCTCCCTAACCATCACCAACTCCCAGAGTTCACTCAAACTCATGTCCATCAAGACGGTCATGCCATCCAGCTATCTCATCCTCTGTCATCCCCTTCTCCTCCTGCCCCCAATCCCTCCCAGCATCAGAGTCTTTTCCAGTGAGTCAACTCTTCACGTGAGGGGGCCAGAGTATTGCAGTTTCAGCTTTAGCATCAGTCTTTACAAAGAACACCCAGGACTAATCTCCTTTAGAATGGACTGGTTGCATCTCCTTGCAGGCCAAGGGACTCTCAAGGGTCTTCTCCAGCACCACAGTTCAAAAGCATCAATTCTTCGGCCCTCAGCTTTCTTCACAGTCCAACTCTCACATTCATACATGACCACAGGAAAAACCATAGCCTTGACTAGACAGACCTTTGTTGGCAAAGCAATGTCTCTGCTTTTGAATATGCTATCTAGGTTGGTCAAAACTTTCCATCCAAGGAATAAGCGTCTTTTAATTTCATGGCTGCAATCAACCATCTGCAGTGATTTTGGACCCAAAAAACATAAAGTCTGCCACAGATTCCACTGTTTCCCTATCTATTTCCCTATGATCTTAGTTTTTTGAATGTTGAGCTTTAAGCCAACTTTTTCACTCTCCTCTTTCACTTTCATCAAGAGGCTTTTTAGTTCCTCTTCCCTTTCTGCCATAAGGATGGTGTCATCTTCATATCTGAGGTTATTGATATTTCTCCTGGCAATCTTGATTCCAGCTTGTGCTTCTTCCACCTCAGCGTTTCTCATGATGTACTCTGCATATAAGTTAAATAAGCAGGGTGACAATATATAGCCTTGACGTACTCCTTTTCCTATTTGGAACCAGTCTGTTGTTCCATGTCTAGTTTTAACTGTTATTTCCTGGCCTGCATACAGATTTCTCAAGAGGCAGGTCAGGTGGTCTGGTATTTCCATCTCTTTCAGATTTTTCCACAGTTTATTGTGATCCACACAGTCAAAGGCTTTGGCATAGCCAATAAAGCAGAAATAGATGTTTTTCTGGAACTCTCTTGCTTTTTCCATGATCCAGCAGATGTTGGCAATTTGATCTCTGGTTCCTCTGCCTTTTCTAAAACCAGCTTGAACATCTGGAAGTTCACAGTTCACATATTGCTGAAGCCTGGCTTGGAGAATTTTGAGCATTACTTTACTAGCATGTGAGATGAGTGCAATTGTTCAGTAGTTTGAGCATTGTTTGGCATTGCTTTTCTTTGGGATTGGAATGAAAACTGACCTTTCCCAGTCCTGTGGCCACTGCTGAGTTTTCCAAATTTGCTGGCCTATTGAGTGCAGCACTTTCACAGCATCATCTTTCAGGATTTGAAAGAGCTCAACTGGAATTCCATCACCTCCACTAGCTTTGTTTGTAGTAATGCTTTCTAAGGCCCACTTGACTTCATATTCCAGGATGTCTGGCTCTAGGTGAATGATCACACCATCATGATTATCTTGGTCATGAAGATCTTTTTTGTACAGTTCTTCTGTGTATTCTTGCCACCTCTTCTTCATATCTTCTGCTTCTGTTAGGTCCATATCATTTCTGTCCTTTATCAAGCCCATCTTTGCATGAAATGTTCCTTTGGTATCTCTAATTTTCTTGAAGAGATCTCTAGTCTTTCCCATTCTGTTGTTTTCCTCTATTTCTTTGCATTGATCATTGGGGAAGGCTTTCTTATCTCTCCTTGCTATTTTTTGGAACTCTGCATTCAGATGCTTATATCTTTCCTTTTCTCCTTTGGTTTTCACTTCTCGTCTTTTCACAGCTATTTGTAAGTTATACATATATGAATATTCTTTTCCAAATTCTTTTTTTCCATTTAAGTATTACAGAATATTGCGCAGAGTTCCCTGTGCTATGTAGTATGTCCTTGTTAGTTATCTGTTTTTAAATATAGCAGTGCGTACATGTCAATTCCAAACTCCCAATTTATCCCTTCCCCCAGCCTTTCCCCTTTGGTAACCATAAATTTGTTTTCTAAATCTGTGAGTCTGTTTCTGTTTTGTAAATAAGTTCATTTATATAATATTTTTTAGATTCTGCATATAAGCACTATCATATGATATTTGTTTTTCTCTACCTGACCTACTTCACTTATTATGATAATCTCTTTCATGTTGCTGCAAATGGCATTACTTTATTCTTTTTATAATTGAATAATATTCCATTGTATATATAATCTATGCATCTTCCTTATCCACTCCTCTGTTGATGGACATTTAGGTTGTGTCCATGTCTTGGCTATTGCCAACAGCATTACAATGAACGTTGGGGTACATATATCCTTTTGAAGCATGGTTTTCTCCAAATATAAAAGCAGACAATTTCTATAGCATTATTCAATTGGAAAGATCCTACCTTCATGCTCATCTATGCAACTTACCATATCCCATCAAATCAAAGATGTCTGGACTGTAAGCTGACAACATAATCTTTAGCACCACTAAGAAAGGAAAAACACCACCAGACAAAGATTCAATGCTTTCTTACACCTTACAATTTAATTTCATAATTATTAGAAGCATTCTTTTAAACATATTAAAATTTAAAAGCCACATAAACTTCTTTCATAAAATAAAAACTATACATAGAATAAAATTGGCCAAGATGTTTATAAAGCTTCACAAAGTTAGATCCAGCAGAACATCTTCTGAGGTCACCAAGTGAGGATGACACAGCTCCAAAAAGCACATCCTGTCTTGCCCCCAGGATGTCCCTCCTGCCTTCAACCTGGGCTTCGTTGCAAGGGCGGCAGTGTCAGAGAGCAGCCAGCAGTAACCAGAATGCAATCCTGGTGTGTGAGCCCATGTCACACACCTTAACTGTGAGCAACACGCACCCAGAGCCAACAGAGCACAAGACGGCCATTTGGCTCCTCCTCCTGGAGTGCCCAGCTGTGGCTATGGGTGTTGCTGCCTTTCTTCTGGCTTACTTGATAGTGTATTTAAACACTGTACTTTGGCATGTGAGAATGTGTCAGCTTTCACACAAATCTTGCTCACCTATGTCAATGCATTTTGCAAAAATAAGTAAAATGAAGACACCTAGAGTCTGGGCACCCTGACGCAGAGAACCCCAGTGGGCCCCTCCTCTCAGACTTTGAACTGAGCCCTTGAGGTGTGGGTCTCTGGGTGTGGGTCTGGACTCTGTTGCCAGTGGGTGGCATTTCCCAAAGCCCACTCAGTTTATACAATTTATGTCATGACCCCAAATAAGAAAGGGTTTCCTCCCACATTTTACAACTTCTGTTTCTTGTGTGTAAAAAATAGAGGTCACATTTTTGCTTACTCCTACATGTGTATTTTATGTTCTCATTTCATTTATCTTTTTTACATTTTTTGGGTAACTTTTAATTTGAACTGAAATCAGATGAAAATCCTATTTTCATGTTTACTCCATTTTATTTTCAAAAGTACTTTAATTTGGCAGAGACAGAACAAGTACACAGAGGGCATGAGAGAGTGTCTATCACAACCAAGCGCTGAGCCAGGACAACAGGAAATATGATATTGCACCCGACTTGGATGGTCTAGTCACACCCCTTTGCCTTTCCATCCTGCAGTGTTGTCAGGGTTGAATGATTTCATTTTACTGTCAAGCATCAAGCTTTTTTTCCCCTTTGTCACACCACGTAGCTTTCAGGGTCTTAATTTCCAGACCAGGCATTGGGCCCACAGTGGTGAAAATGCTGAGTCCTAACCACTGGATGGTCAGAGAATTCCACCTCCCTGCCACTTTTTTTTACCCTTTTAAAATTTATTTTCATAAAGCTCTTTTAAATTTTTATTTTGTCAAAAAAAATTCATTTTCAAGTAGCAAAGTTCCAGTTTGGGAGTTATTGTTCCACTCTGCCTGGAGGAAAAAAACATTTATAAATATAAAAGTAGACTCAAAATCATACAAAACTTACTTGACCACAAAACCCACAGTTATGTCTTGACCACACACCAAGCAGACACAGATGACGACAATGATCGGTCATAGTAGCCAACACTGCCTGGGCCCTACCACCAGCCAGCATTCAACCCTCTCAGCTGTGTTGCTCAGGTAGGTGCAATTAGCACCAATTTTACAGATGAAGAAATGGAGGTCCATGGAGGGAAACTGAGGTCCCAGAGACAGAATAACCTCACTGACTGGGACTCCCCAGAGATCTGGACCTGGCATTGCAGGGACCACCTTGACCACTGGCCACACACAGAGATACAGATGTCTTAACATCACTCATGGGAAGGAAGAATAAATAAATGCAAAGAGAGAGTGAGAGAGGCTTTATTTAGAGGCTGGTACAGAGACAGTCTGGTGAATATGTATCATTTTGTATAGTTCAGCCCACCTGGGTATGTGTGACTTCATAATTAAAATACATACAGAATATATGCATATATATGCATATTCATGTGTGTGTATTTACTGGCTCTGCACATTTAAATCTTTAAAATTTTCTGAAGTCACATAAAATCTATTTGTTGTGTGCATGACTACTTATATTATTATTATTCTCTATAGTTTTATTGTCTGGTTGAAATATTTTTTAAATATTTTATAATCTGAAAGAAAAAAAAAGAAAGCAAATCAAATGTTTGCAGAACCCCTGAAAACAAGGGGTTTTTCACCCCTCACAAGGGCTGAGGTCACACTCCCAGTAGCCTGGGCTTTGAGGAACGAACGTGCGTGCTAAGTCACTTCAGTCATGTGCAAATCTTTGTGACCCTATGAACTGTAGCCCAGCAGGCTCCTCTGTCCATGGGATTCTCCAGGCAAGAATACTGGAGTGGGTTGTCATGCCCTCCTCCAGGGGATCTTCCTGACCCAGGGATCAAACCTGGGTCTCTTATGTCTCCTGCACTGGCTTCTTTATCACTAGTGCCACCTGGGAAGTCCTGAGGAACCAATAGGGCTGCCGAAATGGTTTGACCTCAAAGTGATGCAAAGCTTCCAGAGGCTGCCTCAGTAGCCTCCTTATCCCTCCCTGCCTCTTAGAGGTTCTGCCCACAGTCTCAGCATCCCTCCTCCCTCCCTACCTCTCTCCGGGCAGCATCCTCACCTGTGCTGTCCATTTTCTCACCTGTTCCTCATTCTGCAGTGGTCCGGGGTGGTCCATGTCCACCCAGTAGCAGATGCTCATCTCTCAGTGAGCAGAGCAACCAATGCTCTGATCCAGCCTTGGGGGCTCCTTTTGATTCTGCCCAGGCATCTTGACTCACCCCCAACCACAGACCTTAGCCAAGCTTGTTTTCTACCTGATAGCTTCTCTATCAGGAAGCCATGCAGAGGAGGCTCAGGGTCCTTGCCTTTAATTGAGAACTTGCACCCAGCCTGGCTGCTGTTCATGGAGAAGGTAGGCTGGGAGGAGGAGAATGAGATGCCTGGACAAAACCAACGATGGCGCAAGACTGTGGGCTGACATCGATGTGTAAAATCTCCCTGGGGAGGCCAGAGTAGGGTAGGGAGACACATGCACAGCAAGAAGAGGGTGGTTACAGCATAAAGTTGTAAAAGTGAGCTGGGCCCAGGGCACTCGACGCACTGGGGGACCAGAAGCTGGGAGAGAGGAACAAGAGAATGGGAAAGGAGGCTGGGCAGAGACAGAGCAGCTTTCTGTGCCAGCATGCTGGCAATGGTCTGCTTCAGGCAGCCTAGACTCTATACCTAAAGCACAAGGCATTTCCACATAACCTCGTGTGATCCTTTCAATGATGTGGGAAATGCAGGGAGATGGAAAGCAGTTCCTGTCCTCACTTTACAGGTGAGTGTACTGAGGTCCAGAGAAGCTAAGGTACTTGGTTAAATATCTACACAGGTAGATATGTTAGGAGAATAGAAAATGGAAATTTTTTCACTCTAAGACCCTAGAGAAACCCTCATCCTCTAGTTTTCAAATAACATTTTTGTGGAATTGATTCCTTCAGCCCATCCTTTCTTGCCTGATGAGGGAACTTTTTAACTCAGGTCACACACAGCATTGACACAGGGACAAAACAACCCAGAATTTGAGATGATCCTCAGATCAGATGTTCAGAGTTGGCTCTGGATGTTGGGCCACTGAGGATGTCAGCCTGGTCCATTGGGTCTGTGGCTGTAATTATGGGAAGTGGCTGAGTTATGGTCTGTGGCTTCCGATGAAAGGTTACACATCCCTGGGGAGGAATGGCCAATGAAAAGCATGAGTGAGCTGGGGCAGAAATGTTGCTGCCCCCACAGACTCCTTGGCCTCTCCATTCCCTGGGGACTCCCACCTGGGGAGCCCTGGACCTGAGTACTCACCCCAAGGGGCTGTCAGAGCCTGGACCATGCGTGGATGAACACAAGCACCTTCCAGGCTTTCCTTGGCCTCCTGCTCATTCACCATATGGTTCTCCCTCTCTGGGGCTGCCTGTTGGCAGGAGGGTGCTGGGGGCCTGCAATATCTACTTTGGGAGTAAGAAGCTCACTCTCTTTGTGCTGGGTCTGGATAATGTAAGCGGAATCCAGGGACCTGTCCCACCACTCACTCCAGGGCCCAGAGAAACCTTGGCATTTGCATCAAGAAGAACTTACAAAGAATCAGGCCATATTTAAATGGCAGCAACTGAACTGGTTCAGGTGGGGCTGATGGTGGCTGTCTTTTCTTCCACATTGGGGAAGGCCTTGAGATGGTATAAGAGGCTGGAGGAGAACCCAGGCCAATTCTACACAGCATTCAAAGTGGATCTGATCCTACAGCCTCTGAAGGGGTGGGGTACATAGACCCCAGGAAGGGGAAGAATCTCAGAATGGCTGGGATTAGTCATGCCTTGAAAATCCTGCTATTCTTAGAACCCGGGAGCACTTGGAGGTTTCTCTATGGGGCCCCAGTCCAGGTGACTGTCCTTTAGCTGGAAAGTTGAACAGCAGAACCAGATTTGACTTCCTTGCTGCCTGGTGGCCTTTGGAACGTCACTAAGTGGCTTTGCTACCAAAGGTGACCCTGGGGACCCCATCTTCTACCTTCATGGCAAGGCCTCCCTTCCCCCCAGTCCACGTGCAGACAAAAGTCTCAGCAGGGCCTTTCAGGGCTCATGGCAATGGGCAGGAGGCACCCATTGAGCATCCACTCCACTAGCAGGAAGGTTGAGGGCAAAGCTGGCAAAGTTCAAAGCATCACAGAGTCCAGTGCTGGGAGCCTCAGGGATCCTTCAAAAGTGTCCAAGGTTTCCTTTGATCATCCACTTCCTTATAGGGAATTTGTCATCTCTACCCCCAACCACATCCTTACTGCCTACACCCTCCCAAATTTACCTTCCCAGATTTGAATCTCATGTGGAAAATGTAACATTTTAAGACTTCAGACATTGTTCTTCTTTATGCCTCATAGTATTGTAGGAGGAGTCCCCCAGGGATCCACAGAGATGCTTCCACGATCCATAAATCTCTACAATTTGTTTGTGAACAGCATCTACCATTCAGTTCTTAGAAATCTCTCTGCATCTTTTATTGGTTTCCTACCCAACCCTTTCTGTTTTCATACATGGAGTTGAAATTTTCCAGGACTTTTCCACTAACATTCTGAACCCCCTTTTCCTGTTTATCTTAATAGGATTTAGACAGTGTATGGGTCAGTGTGGGGTGGTGGAAGGGGAGGAAAGAACGTTCTGGAAGGAAAATGCCAACAGCACAAGAAAGCAGGATGAGTGTGCCACAGTCCTCCTCCCCACGGTCTAGGGTCTGTGACAGATGCAGCCAAGGCAAGCCTTCCCCCTGCAGAAAGTTGGGGCAGGTGGCTTCATCCCCCGTGTTTAGAGGACCTCCTTTTGCAGCAGGTGAGCTGCTAAGCTTTCACCTCCATATGCTGTCAAGAAAACTTTTAAAAAATACAATTCATCTTTAAACCCATGGTGAGTAATTGCTAGGGATCTCAAACATTAATTTTTTTTCTTATAAGCATTTAATAAAGCCCAAAGAAATAAACCTTCCTCTTCAGAAGTTGTCTTCTTGATCCTGGCCAGCCCATCAGGTCCCCTTTCCACACACAGGACTCCTGGGTGAGTCACTGGAACTCACCAAAAATAACAGAGACCTGAGGAAATAATGGTTCCCAATGGTTTGCTTGCCTTGTGCATGAGACTTTGCTCAAGTCCTAACCAGGTTCTGGGTGACCTCAAAGGCCTCCTCTTCCAGGGTGTCTTCCTTCCTTGGTTCTCCACATTAGAATTCATAACTCCCTCTGAAAGATTCCCATAGACCTTAGTTTCTACTTTTAAAAAATTGTCTCTTCCTCTTTCTGACTGCTGTCTCTCTTCCCCAACTGCTGAGGGCCTGGCTAGAATTTTGCATAGAGCAGACCTAATACATGTTTGTCATACCAATAAATCTACTTCTAATGTCTTCAATATCATAAGAACCTGAAGTGGGCATTAAAAGTGGGTAAATTCCTTCCAGCTGCTGAGGAGAGCTCAGCACATGGGTCCCCTTCCCACCGCCCTGCCCTGAGCCTATGGCCTTCACGTGTCCCTGAAGAAGGGACGCAGAGCCCTGGGCTTTGAAGGGCCCCACCCTTGGTTTGATGCTCTGATGTCGCCACCTTGAAACCCTTACCATTTTTTGAACAAAGGACCCATATTTTCATTTTGTGTTTCTGTCTACAAATTAAGTAGCCTATCTTGATTTCTCCATTTACAAATGAGCATGTGTTGACTTCCTTGATTTTACCCATAATAGGACAGGACACATTTCATCTTAGGAGGCTTTATAAGAGATATTGTTATGTTGTGTGTGTGTGCTCAGTTGCTCAGTTGTGTAACCCCATGGTTATACGGAGGTAGACATTAGTTTTTGAAATCCCTAGCAATTACTCACCACAGGTTTAAAAGTTCTTTGTAACCCCATGGACAGTAGCCTGCCAGGCTCCTCTGTCCATGGAATTTTCCAGGTAAGAATACTGGAGTGTATTGCTATTTCCTAATTTTGTACTATTAAGGGAGTAATTCAAAAAAAAAAAAAAAGAGGTTGATTTATTCAATGTCTTATAATAACTTGTAAAAGGATCTGAAAAAGAATATATATGTATGTATAGCTGAATAATTTTTCTGTATTCCTGAAACATTATAAATCAACTATATGCCAATAAAAAAACAATTTTTAAAATTCCAAAATTAAAAAAAAGCATTGATAATCAGCAGAAGATTGAATGCTTATTGAATCTATGTTAAATATTTTATTTCTCCCAATCTGTTTGTACTCCTAATACACATTATTTTAAAATGGGCTCTTTTATTTGCATAACTTTGCAGTTTATAAAAGTTGTTTATTCATATTATCTCACTGAACCCTTACACTTTGGGGAAGTATGTACTTCTACTATTATTTCTATTTTACAGATGAGTAAATCCAAGTTAAGAAACTAGCGGCCTTGCTGGGAAATCTTCTAGGTATAACTAGAACCCGAACCCTAAATATGGGGCCCTTCACTGTTCTGAGGGTATTCACTAACACACAGTTTATCAAGGAACAGAAATGTCAATCCAGGTACTGGATGAATTACACAATTTCAAATGACTTAAGGAAAAGTTTCTAAGATTAGTTAACTCGTGAGCAAAAATGGTGAAGTCTCTTGAGAGGATCAAGCCCTGACTCCCACCTACAGTCCTCCTGTCTCATGAAGGAAAAGGAAAACAATTTTTAAAAAGCTAGAGTTTTCTCAGTTGTTTTGAATTAAGTGCCTTGTTCAGTAACCTTAGAAAAGCTGAAAGAGGAAACAAAACCCTGAAACCCCTTTCATGTGCTCTCAGGCTGTTTCACCCGAGGGTGCCTCCATGCGTCAGCCAGGCCTTGCTTAGTGATAACCCCGGGAAGGGATGAAAGGAGGCTCTAGGGACAGCTGGGGGGGGCGAGCCCGGGAAAGCGTGGGAGGCGACTTCCCATGGGTGCAGCCCGAACGTTCACATACCCACAGACTTGCCCAGGAGAGACAGCGACGTCCCAGCAGTGTTTAGGGACTGTTCCAAGAGTTCAGGGAGCATGTAAGCTGAGCCCTGTCAGAGGCTGAACACCGTGTCTCTGCCTGAGCAAGGCCAAGTCTGTCTGGGGCATTCTCAGCTGCTGTGGACACCTGTGAGAACTCAGAGGTCATCTAAGGACAAAGCCAAGACGCTGGCAATGGAAACCTAGAGGGGAGGGGGAGAGTTCATCTGACTTGCTGATTAATAAAAAAAAAAAAAAATCTGTCGACATCCATAAGGCACGATTCTGTTCTCGTTTTATTTTACTGAACAGATGCTTACAGAGTTTTGTGCATCCGAGGGCCTAGCTCAGTCCTGTACTAATACCGCATCATTTCACCCTCATGGTGCCCATTCAGCTGTGACCATTATCATCCTACTTTACAGATGAAAGTCAAGGCTGGTGAGGTAAGTAACTTGCCCAAGTGGCCACACTGGGTCTTGGCCCCAGCAACTTGGTGTCATGGGCAGGCCCACCACTCTGGGCCTTCCTGGGGACACCCCCACCTCATGGGAGGAGCACCATGATTCTACCTCGGGGCCAGTTCTCCCTTTGAAGAGGGGGCTGAGAAACAGCTGGGCTCCTTGGGTCTTTCCTCACCCATATTCTGGAAAATTCTCTTTACTCTTGCCTTTTCCTGGTTTTATCAAATCTTTTTCTCTGGTCTATTGGGCCATTCCTCAATTCCATCAGCAGACATTACTTTTTTTTTTTTTTTTTTTTAGTTGCGGCACACAAACTCCTAGTTGGAGCATGTGGGATCCAGTTCCCTGGGATCAAACTCTGGCCCCTGCACTGGGAGCTAGGAGTCTTGGCCCCTGGACCACCAGGGAAGCCCCAGCAGACATTACATTTTTAAGTCAGCATTTCCCCAGCTGGGTCCTGCAGAACCCTCATTCAGGAGTGGGCTGGAAAGCGCCCAGAGTCAAAAGGGCCCCAGTGGTTAGTGTGCCAAAAAAATGAATTCTCTACAGTTTTGAATCATTCCTAAACATGAGTTTTATACTGTAAATGTATACTTTACACATATGTAGGCACTGATACTACTATTCTGCAAGGTTTTAAATCTTAAATGGATAATCTCACACTTCATTTGTCATTTTATGACTTGGTTTTTCTGCAAAATTGTTTGGCAATTTATCCTTGTGGGTGCAGCTAGTTTGAGTTCCTTTGAACCCCACAATGAAATTAAAAATTGTCTAGACCCACATAAAAAAAAGAAAAGGGTAATATTAATTTTAGTGACATTTTACTTAGTCCCACAGAGCCTAAATAGTATTTCCCCCCATTTTACAAATGAGAAAAAGGAATGATTTGCCCAAGGGTCGTGCCAATAAGCAGCAAGCTGAGATGCACATCTGGACCCTCAGTGCTGGACACCTGCCCAGACGGACCCAAAGGTCTAGCAGGCTCCCTGGGCATTTTTCTCCCAGTGCAGTGTTACCCTGGTCAGAGGAGGTAGGCAGTGTGCCTGCTCCTCCGTCCTTCTGGGTGCCTCTGACCCTCACCCTTGAGCCACCTCCGTGGCCCTCAGACTTCCCATAACAGCAGGGCATGGAACGGTTAGATCCCTAGCGAGAGAAGACCCTTCTCCTTGGTTCGTCCATGGGGGGATGAGGGCTAAAGACTAGACCTTCGGGTCCCTCTGGGCAGGTGTCCAGCACTGAGGGTCCAGATGTGCATCTCAGCTTGCTGCTTATTGGCACGAGCCCTTGGGCAAATCATTCCTTTTCCTCATTTGTAAAATGGGGGGAAATACTATTTAGGCTCTGTGGGACTAAGTAAAATGTCACTAAAATTAACATTACCCTTTTCTTTTTTTCATTGTGGCGTTCAAAGGAACTCAAACTAGCTGCACCCAAAAGGATAAATTGCCAAACATAATTTTGCAGAAAAATCAAGTCATGACAAATGAAGTGTGAGATTATTCATTTAAGGTTTAAAACCTTGCAGAATAGTAGTATCAGTGCCTACATATGTGTAAAGTATACATTTACAGTATAAAACTCATGTTGAGGAATGATTCAAAAAAAAAAAAAAAGAATCATTCAGAACTGTAGAGAATTCATTTTTTTGGCACACTGACCAAAGCTCTGGTCAAGCTCACTTCTTGAGCCTGTTTCATGAAGAGGTGGCCATGCTGTCAGGCAGCTCAGTGGGCAGCCAGACAGCCCCACCTGCATCCCAATCCCAGAGCAGCTGGCCGGTTGGGGGTAATGTAGATCCAGGATCCAGGTCCAGGCCCATTTGGGGTCTGGGTCCTACTCACAATGTGTTATCACTCTCTTGCATTTTCACACATTTTATTTTTTTAATCCCTCTGTTTCTGCATCAGCCTCTAGCTATTTTGCCCAAATGCCTTTAGAAGGTTTGTGAACATTGTTATCTGCCCTGGTTCTAAAAGTACATGATGACCTAGAGGGATGGGATGGGGAAGGAGGTGGGAGGGGGGTTCAGGATGGGGAACACATGTACACCCATGGTGGATTCATGTCAATGTATGGCAAAACCAATAAAATATTGTAAAGTAATTAGCCTCCAACTAAAATAAATAAATTTATATTATAAAAAATAAAAGTACATGAATTGTACCTAATAAGTAATGACTCTCTCTCTGTTTGTGAAAATGCCTCAGAGACAGCCATTGTGCTGCGGAGTCCTGTCTGTTACTGTCTTCTTTGCCCTCAAGATATACCAGTTCACTTCTCCTCGAGGTGGCTCCATCCCGTTCAGCTTCTGGCTGGGCACAAGGGCAAGCCCCGCCCGGCCGCTGAGCCCAGAGTCCACGTTCTCATCCTCTTCTCAGGATCCACCTCTCAGGAAGGGAGCACAGAGAGTCTGCTCTTGGTTTCCTTTGGTTTTTTTAACTTGTTATTGTACAAACATATACAAAGTCACAAACAATGTCCAATAATACAATGTACTAAATTACCTGGCTCCAACAATTATCAACATTTGAAGGCTGCTGTTTTCACCCACAGTAGCACTCTTGCCTGGAAAATCCCATGGGCGGAGGAGCCTGGAAGGCTGCAGTCCATGGGGTCACTGAGGGTTGGACACGACTGAGCGACTTCACTTTCACTTTTCACTTTCATGCATTGGAGAAGGAAATGGCAATCCACTCCAGTGTTCTTACCTGGAGAATCCCAGGGACAGAGGAGCCTGGTGGGCTGCCCTCTATGGGGTTGCACAGAGTCGGACACAACTGAAGTGACTTAGCAGCAGCAAGAAGTGAAGCAAATATCAGGTATCATATCATTGCATGTGTATTTCAACATATATTGTATATATAACAGATAAAGACTATTCAAAATGTACAATGGTAGGGGGCGATCCTAAGATGGTGGAGGAATAGGACAGGGAGACCACTTTCTCCCCCACAAATTCATCAAAAGAACATATAAACACTGAGTAAATTCCGCAAAACAACTTCTGAATGCCAGCAGAGGACATCAGGCACCCAGAAAAGCAGCCATTGTCTTCAAAAGGAGGTAGAAAAAAATATAAAAGTCGACAAAAGAGGTAGGGGCAGAGCTCTGTCCTGGGAAGGGAGTCTTAAAAAGAGAAAAGTTTCCAAACACCAGGAAACACTCTCACTGCCGAGTCTGTGGCGAGCCTTGGAAGCACAGAGGGCAACATAACAGGGAGGAAAAATAAATAAATAATTAAAACCCACAGATTACGAGCCCAGTGGTAACTCCCCCAGCAGAGAAGCAGCGCAGATGCCTGCACCCGCCACTAGCAAGTGGGGGCTGGGCAGGGAGGCGTGTGCTGCAGTGCTTAGAGTAAGGATCTAGCCTGAATGCCCCGAGTGCAATCTGAGCGAACTAACTTGGGCTAGCAAACCAGACTGTGGGATAACTATCACACGAAAAGCCAGCCCAAACCTAAGACACCACCAGGCCTGCACACAGAACAAAGGACTGAACAGAGATAGCTGGCTGTAGACTATCCCCCTCCAGTGACAGGCAGCCAGAGCCAGAAGGGGGCAATCGCAGCCCCAGAGAGACATTATCTACAAAACTGTAAGCAGGCTACTTTGCTAACTAAGACTTCTTGGGATTCTGGACGGTCAATATCCACCTGAGAAGGTGCGCCAGTTGTACACCCAGAAAACTGAGGGGCAGGGATGGGGGAGGTGATAAGTCACAGCGGCTGCACTCGCCAAACACCTCATCACTTGAGCTGCTCAGACCTGGGAAGGGCACAAAACGCAGGCCCAACCGAGTCTGCGACTCTGAGAACTACCCAAGTGTGTGAACCTGTGCAGCTTAGACCTGGGAGTTCCATGCAGCCCAGGGCCGGCCTGTGACGGTTCCCGGCGGAGCAACCTAGAGCCTGAGCTGTATGGGCAGGAGGTTACATGCGCTGTGAGCAGGGGGCAGGCCCAGTGTGGATGAGGCATTGCGAGCACATGCCAGTGTTATTTGTTTGCAGCATCTCTCCCTCCCCACAGTGCCACTGAACAAGAGAGCCTTAAAAAAAGTGTTCATCACTGCCCCCTTTGTGTCAGGGCGAAAATCAGACACTGAAGAGACCAGCAAAGAGAAGAAGCTAAAACAGAGGGAACCACCTTGGAAGTGACAGGTGCAATAGATTAAAACCCTCTCATTAGTACCGACTACATAGAAAGGGGCCTATAGATCTTGAGAAATATAAGCCAGACCAAGGAACTATCCGAAAATGAACTGACCCCACAATACCCACAATAACACCAGAGAAAGTCCTAGATATATTTTTACTATTTTTATGATCATTCTTTTTTTTATTTTTTTTTAAATTTTTAAGTCCTCTATTACTCCTTTAATTTTCACCTTTATAACCTATTATTACTTTGCAAAAAAAAAAAAAGACCCTATTTTATAAAAGCAAACTTCATATATATATTTTATAATTTTTGTGACTTTGGGTTTTTTTCCCCTCTTTTTTCCTTCTTTTCTTTTATATTGTATTTTTGAAGTTCCAAACTCTACTCTAGATTTTTAATCTTTGCTCTTTGGTATTTGCTATCACTTTTGTACCTTTAAGAACCCAATCTTCAGTACCCATTTTTACTTGAGAGCAAGATTACTGACTTGACTGCTCTCACCCCCTTTGGACTCTCCTTTTTCTCCACTAGGTCGCCTGTGTCTCCTCCCTACCCCCTCTCTTCTCTACCCAACTCTGTGAATTTCTGTGTGTTCCAGATGGTGGAGAAAACTTAGGGAACTGATTACTGGCTGGATCTGTCTCTTTCCCTTTGATTCCCCCCTTTTATCCTCCAGGCCGCCTCTGTCTCCTTTCTCCCTCTTCTCTTCTCTGTATAACTCCATGAACGTATCTCTCCTCCTGCACCCAATCTCTCCCAGTATCAGAGTCTTTTCCAATGAGTCAACTCTTCACATGAAGTGGCCAAAGTACTGGAGCTTCAGCTTTAGCATCGTTCCTTACAAAGACATACCAGGGTTGATCTCCTTCAGAATGGACTGGTTGGATCTCCTTGCTGTTCAAGGGACCCTCAAGAGTCTTCTCCAACACCACAGTTCAAAGGCATCAATTCTTTGGTGCTCAGCCTTCTTTACTGTCCAACTCTCACATCCATACATGACCACAGGAAAATCCATAGCCTTGACTAGACGGACCTTAGTCAGCAAAGTAATGTCTCTGCTTTTGAATATACTATCTAGGTTGGTCGTAACTTTCCTTCCAAGGAGTAAGCATCTTTTAATTTCATGGCTGCAGTCACCATCTACAGTGATTTTGGACCCCCAAACAATAAACTCTGACACTGTTTCCACTGTTTCCCCATCTATTTCCCATGAAGTGATGGGACCAGATCCCATGATCTTCGCTTTCTGAATGTTGAGCTTTAACCGAACTTTTTCACTCTCTTCTTTCACTTTCATCAAGAGGCTTTTTAGTTCCTCTTCACTTTCTGCCATAAGGGTGGTGTCATCTGCATATCTGAGGTTATTGATATTTCTCCCAGCAATCTTGATGCCATGTTGTGTTTCTTCCAGTCCAGTATTTCTCATGATGTACTCTGCATATAAGTTAAATAAGCAGGGTGACAATATACAGGCTTGACATACTCCTTTTCCTATTTGGAACCAGTCTGTTGTTCCATGTCCAGTTCTGTTGTTTCCTGACCTGCATACAGATTTCTCAAGAGGCAGGTTAGGTGGTCTGGTATTCCCATCTCTCAGAATTTTCCAGTTTATTGTGATCCACACTGTCAAAGGCTTTGGCATAGTCAATAAAGCAGAAATAGATGTTTTTCTGGAACTCTCTTGCTTTGTCCATGATCCAGCGGATGTTGGCAATTTGATCTCAAGTTCCTCTGCCTTTTCTAAAACCAGCTTGAACATCAGGAAGTTCACAGTTCACGTATTGCTGGAGCCTGGCTTGGAGAATTTTGAGCATTACTTTACTGGCATGTGAGATGAGTGCAATTGTGCGGTAGTTTGAGCATTCCTTGGCATTGCCTTTCTTTGGGATTGGAATGAAAACTGACCTTTTCCAGTCCTGTGGCCACTGCTGAGTTTTCCAAATTTGCTGGCATATTGATGCAGCACTTTCACAGCATCATCTTTCAGGATTTGAAAGAGCTCAACTGGAATTCCATCACCTCCACTAGTTTTTTTCATAGTGATGCTTTCTAAGGCCCACTTGACTTCACATTCCATGATGTCTGGCTCTAGATTAGTGATCACATCATCATGATTATCTGGGTCGTGAAGATCTTTTTTGTACAGTTCTTCCGTGTATTCTTGCCACCTCTTCTTAATATCTTCTGCTTTGGTTAGGTCCATACCATTTCTGTCCTTTATCGAGCCCATCTTTGCATGAAATGTTCCCTTGGTATCTCTAATTTTCTTGAAGAGATCTCTAGTCTTTCCCATTCTGTTGTTTTCTTCTATTTCTTTGCATTGATCACTGAAGAAGGTTTTCTTATCTCTTCTTGCTATTCTTTGGAACTCTGCATTCAGATGCTTGTACTTTTCCTTTTCTCCTTTGCTTTTCGCCTCTCTTCTTTTCATAGCTATTTGTAAGGTCTCCCCAGACAGCCATTTTGCTTTTTTGCATTTCTTTTTCTTGGGGATGGTCTTGATCCCTGTCTCCTGTACAGTGTCACGAACCTCATTCCATAGTTCATCAGGCACTCTATCTGTCAGATCTAGGCCCTTAAATCTATTTCTCACTTCCACTGTATAATCATAAGGGATCTGATTTAGGTCATACCTGAATGGTCTAGCGGTTTTCCCCGCTTTCTTCAATTTAAGTCTGAATTTGGCAATAAGGAGTTCATGATCTGAGCCACAGTCAGCTCCCCATCTTGTTTTTGTTGACTGTATAAAGCTTCTCCATCTTTGGCTGCAAAGAATATAATCAATCTGATTTCGGTGTTGACCATCTGGTGATGTCCATGTGTAGAGTCTTCTCTTGTGTTGTTGGAAGAGGGTGTTTGCTGTGAACCTAGATGTTTTATCAATGGTGCTGTATAGAAGGAGAAGTCTTGAGACTACTGTAAAAATAAGACTGAAAACAAGAAGCAGGAGGCTTAAGTCCAAACCCTGAGAACACCAGAGAACTCCTGACTCCAGGGAACATTAACTGACAGGAGCTCATCAAATGCCTCCATACTTACCCTGAAACCAAGCACCACCCAAGGGCCAACAAGTTCCAGAGCAAGACATACCACGCAAATTCTCCAGCAACACAAGAACACAGCCCTGATCTCCAATATACAGGCTGCCCAAAGTTATTCCAAAACCATTGACATCCTATAACTCATTACTGGACACTTCATTGCACTCCAGAGAGAAGAAATCCAGCTCCATCCACCAGAACACCGACACAAGCTTCCCTAACCAAGAAACCTTGACAAGCCACCCATACAACCCCACCAACAATGAGGAAACACCACAATAAAGAGACTCCACAAACTGCCAGAATACAGAAAGGACACCTCAGCAATATAAACAAGATGAAGAGACAGAGGAATACCCAGCAGGTAAAGGAACAGGATAAATGCCCACCAAACCAAACAAAAGAGGAAGAGATAGAAAATCTACCTGATAAAGAATTTTGAATAATGATAATAAAAATGACCCAAAATCTTGAAATAAAATTGGAATCACAGATAAATAGCCTGGAGACAAGCATTGAGAAGATGCAATAAAGGTTTAAAAAGGATCTAGAAGAAATAAAAAAGAGTTAATATATAAAGAATAATGCAATAAATGAGATCAAAAACACTCTGGAGGCAACAAATAGTAGAATAACAGATGCAGAAGATAGGATTAGTGAATTAGATGATAGAATGGTAGAAATAAATGAATCAGAGAGGAAAAAGGAAAAACGAATTGGCTGGTGCACGGGGATGACCCAGAGAGATGTTATGGGGAGGGAGGTGGGAGGGGGGTTCATATTTGGGAACGCATGTACACCCGTGGTGGATTCATGTCAATGTATGGCAAAACCAATACAGTATTGTAAAGTAAAATAAAGTAAAAATAAAAATTTAATTAAAAAAAAAATGAGGACAATCTCAGAGACCTCCAGGACAGTGTTAAATGCCCCAACATTCAAATCATAGGAGTCCCAGAAGAAGAAGACAAAAAAAAAGACCATGAGAAAATACTTGAGGAGATAATATTCGAAAACTTCCCTAAAATGGGGAAGGAAATAATCACCCAAGTCCAAGAAACCTAGAGAGTCCCAAACAGGATAAACCCAAGGCGAAACATCCCAAGACACATATTAATCAAATTAACAAATATCAAACACAAAGAACAATTAAAAGAAGCAAGGGAAAAAGGACATATAACACACAAGGGGATTCCCATACGGATAACAGCTGATCTTTCAATAGAAACTCTTCAAGCCAGGAGGGAATGGCAGGACATACTTAAAGTGATGAAAGAAAATAACCTACAGCCCAGATTATTGTACCTAGCATGGATCTCATTCAAATATGAAGGAGAAATCAAAAGCTTCACAGACAAGCAAAAGCTGAGAGAATTCAGCACCACCAGACCAGCTCTCCAACAAATGCTAAACGATATTCTCTAGACAGGAAACACAGAAAGGGTATGTAAACTCGAACCCAAAACAATAAAGTAAATGGCAATGGGATCATACTTATTAATAATTACCTTAAACGTAAATGGGCTGAATGCCCCAACCAAAAGACAAAGACTGGCTGAATGAATACAAAAACAGGACCCCTATATATGCTGCCTACAAGAGACCCACCTCAAAACAAGGGACACATACAGACTGAAAGTGAAGGGCTGGAAAAAGGTTTCCCATGCAAACAGAGACCAAAAGAAAGCAGGAGTAGCAATACTCATATCTGATAAAATAGACTTTAAAACCAAGGCTGTGAAAGAGACAAAGAAGGATGCTACATAATGATCAAAGGATCAATCCAAGAAGAAGATATAACAATTATAAATATATATGCACCCAACATAGAAGCACCGCAATATGTAAGACAAATGCTAACAATATAAAAGGGGAAATTAACAATAGCACAATAATAGTGGGAGACTTTAATATCCCACTCAAACCTATGGATAGATCAACTAAACAGAAAATTAACAAGGAAACACAAACTTTAAATGATACAATAGACCAGTTAGACCTAATTGATATCTGTAGGACATTTCACCCCAAAACAATGAATTTCATCTTTTTCTCAAGCACACACGGAACCTTCTCCAGGATCGAGCACATCCTGGGCCATACATCTAGCCTTGGTAATTTCAAAAAAGTTGAAATCATTCGAAGCATCTTTTCTGACCATAATGCAGTAAGATTAGATCTCAACTACAGGAGAACAACTATTAAAAATTCCAACATATGGAGGCTGAACAACACGCTGCTGAATAACCAATGAATCACAGAAAAAATCAAAATATGCATAGAAACGAATGAAAATGAAAACACAACAACCTAAAACCTGTTGGACACTGTAAAAGCATTGCTAAGGGGAAAGTTCATAGCAATACAGGTATACTTCAAGAAACAAGAAAAAGGTCGAATAAATAACCTAACTCTATACCTAAAGCAACTAGAAAAGGAAGAAATGGAGAACCCCAGGGTGAGTAGAAGGAAAGAAATCTTAAAAATTAGGGCAGAAATAAATGCAAAAGAAACAAAAGAGACCATAGCAAAAATCAACAGAGCCAAAAGCTGGTTCTTTGAGAGGATAAATAAAATTGACAAACCATTAGCCAGACTCATCAAGAAACAAAGGGAGAAAAATCAAATCAATAAAATTAGAAACAAAAATGGAGAGATCACAACAGACAACACAAAAATACAAAGGATCATAAAAGACTACTATCAGCAATTATATGCCAATAAAATGGACAACGTGGAAGAAATGGACAAATTCTTAGAAAAGCACAACTTTCCAAAACTGAACCAGGAAGAAATAGAAAATCTTAACAGACCCATCACAAGCACAGAAATTGAAACTGTAATTAGAAATCTTCCAGCAAACAAAAGCCCAGGTCCAGATGGCTTCACACCTGAATTCTACCAAAAATTTAGAGAAGGGCTAACACCTATCCTACTCAAACTCTTCCAGAAAATTGCAGAGGAAGGTAAACTTCCAAACTCATTCTATGAGGCCACCATCACCCTAATACCACCAAAACCTGACAGAGAGGCCACAAAAAAAAAAAAAAAAAAAAAAGGCCAATATCATTGATGAACATAGATGCAAAAATCCTTAACAAAATTCTAGCAATCAGAATCCAACAACACATTCAAAAGATCATATACCATGACCAAGTGGGCTTTATCCCAGGGATGCAAGGATTCTTCAAATCTGCAAATCAATCAATGTAATACACCACATTAACAAATTGAAAGATAAAAGCCATATGATTATCTCAATAGATGCAGAGAAAGACTTTGACAAAATTCAACACCCATTTATGATTAAAAAAAAAAAAAAACTCTCCAGAAAGCAAGAATAAAAGGAACATACCTCAACATAATAAAAGCTATATATGACAAACCCACAGCAAACATTATCCTCAATGGTGAAAAACTGAAAGAATTTCCCCTAAAGTCAGGAACAAGACAAGGGTGCCCACTCTCACAACTACTACCCAACATAGTTTTGCAAGTTTTGGCCACAGCAATCAGAGCAGAAAAAGGAATAAAAGGAATCCAAACTGGAAAAGAAGAAGCAAAACTCTCACAGTTTGCAGATGACATGATCCTCTACATAGGAAACCCTAAAGATTCCACCAGAAAATTACTAGAGCTAATCAATGAATATAGTAAAGTTGCAGGATATAAAATCAACACACAGAAATCCCTTGCATTCCTATACACTAAGAATGATAAAACAGAAAGAGAAGTTAAGGAAATAATTCCATTCACCATTGCAATGAAAAGAATAAAATACTTAGGAATATATCTACCTAAAGAAATTAAAGACCTATATATAGAAAACTATAAAACACTGGTGAAAGAAATCAAAGAGGACACTAATAGATGGAGAAATATACCATGTTCATGGATCAGAAGAATCAATATAGTGAAAATAAGTATACTACCCAAAGCAATCTATAGATTCAGTGCAATCCCTATCAAGCTACCAATGGTATTTTTCACAGAGCTAGAACAAATAATTTCACAATTTGTATGGAAATACAAAAAACCTCAAATAGCAAAAGCAATCTTGAGAAAGAAGAATGGAACTGGAGGAATCAACCTGCCTGACTTCAGGTTCTACTACAAAGCCACAGTCATCAAGACAGTGTGGTACTGGCACAAAGACAAAAATATAGATCAATGGGATAAAATATCCCAGAGATAAATCCACACACCTATGGACACCTTATCTTTGACAAAGTAGGCAAAACTATACAATGGATTAAAGACAATCTCTTTAACAAGTGGTGCTTGGAAAACTGGTAACTACTTGTAAAAGAATGAAACTAGAGTACTTTCTAACACCATACACAAAAAATAAACTCAAAATGGATTAAAGATCTAAATATAAGACCAGAAACTATAAAACCCCTAGAGGAGAACATAGGCAAAACACTCTCCAACATACATCACAACAGGATCCTCTATCACCCACCTCCAAGAATATTGGAAATAAAAGCAAAAATAAACAAATGGGACCTAATTAAAATTAAAAGCTTCTGCACAACAAAGGAAACTATAAGCAAGGTGAAAAGACAGCCTTCAGGATGGGAGAAAATAGCAAATGAAGCAACTGACAAACAACTAATCTCAAAAACATACAAGCAACACTTCCAGCTCAATTCCAGAAAAATAAACAACCCAATCAAAAAATGGGCCAAAGAACTAAACAGACATTTCTCCAAAGAAGACATACAGACGGCTAACAAACACATGAAAAGATGCTCACCATCACTCATTATCAGAGAAATGCAAATCAAACCCACAATGAGATACCATTTCACGCCAGTCAGAACGCTATGATCTAAAAGTCTACAAGCAATAAATGCTGGAGAGGGTGTGGAGAAAAGGGAACCCTCTTACACTGTTGGTGGGAATGCAAACTAGTACTGCCACTATGGAGAACAGTGTAAAGATTCCTTAAAAAACTGGAAATAGAACTGCCTTCAGTTCAGTTCAGTTCAGTTCATTCACTCAGTTGTGTCCGACTCTTTGCGATCCCATGAATCACAGCATGCCAGGCCTCCCTGTCTATCACCTTATGACCCAGCAATCCCACTGCTGGGCATACAGACAGAGGAAACCAGAATTGAAAGAGACACATGTACCCCAATGTTCTTCACAACACTGTTTATAATAGCCAGGACATGGAAGCAACCTAGATGTCCATCAGCAGATGAATGGATAAGAAAGCAATGGTACATATACACAGTGGAGTATTATGCAGCCATTAAAAAGAATACATTTGAATCAGTCCTAATGAGGTGGATGAAACTGGAGCCTATTATACAGAGTGAAGTAAGCCAGAAAGAAAAACAGCAATACAGTATACTAACGCATATATATGGAATTTAGAAAGATGGTAATGATAACCCTGTATGCAAGACAGCTAAAGAGACACAGATGTATAGAACAGTCTTTTGGATTCTGTGGGAGAGGGAGAGGGTGGGATGATTTGGGAGAATGGCATTGAAACATGTATAATATCATATATGAAACGAATCGCCAGTCCAGGTTCTATGCATGATACTGGATGCTTGGGGCTGGTGCACTGAGATGACCCAGAGGGATGGCCCAGGGAGGGAGGCGGTAAGGGGGTTCAGGATGGGGAACACGTGTATACCTGTGGTGGATTCATGTTGATGTATGGCAAAACCAATACAATATTGTAAAGTAATTAACTTCCAATTAAAATGAATAAATTTATATTAAAAAACAAAAACAAAGTGTACAATTGTAATAACATTATCATTACATCTTTAAAAAAATAATTTAGATCCTTAATCTCATTATGTATCCAGTGTTTCCATTTCTCTAATTGTCTTATTAATTTTTAAAATTTCATTTGATTGATTTGGGATTCAAAAAAAGCCCTACACTGAGACTGGTTGAGGTGTCCCTGAAGTCTTTTTTCATCTGTACATCCTCCCCTCCCCCATTTCCTTTCATTTTCTTCCCATGTTGCTATTGTTGGAGAACAAACCAGGTCACTGTCTTACAGAGTTTCACATCATCTGGATGTGCTGGTGATTTTCACTCAACATGGTCCTCTTCCCTCCACTTTTTAAAGAGTGGTAAATAAATCCAGAGTAAGTAGATCACAATTGGAATTGATTTTCTTTTTGTGGATGTGTATTTGCCCCAGTACTAACCTTGACTCTTAACACTCTTGAAAGAAAATAAAATATTAATAATAATAATAGCAACTATGGACTCCACTTGGAGATGAGGCTCTGGGTAGGAGCTTCCCTTCCAACTTTCTAAAGGGAAAGTACTGAGGAGGGGTAGTTTTGAAAGATTTCATTTCTCTTTCTGGTGCTCGGCACTGTGATAATCACAATATTTGAGTCAGGATGGAGTCAATGGTATGATGTGTTGTAACTGAAGGAACAAAACAGTTCTAGGGAAAAAATGTCAAGGCAACAGGAGGCCAACTTTTATGTGACTACCTCACCATGAGGCAGCTTTACACCAGCTGAAAAGAAGTAATACAAACCAAGCTGATTTATTTATGTGTGTGTGTGTTGTCATGTCTGACTCTTTTCGACCCCTTGGACTGTAGCCCACCAGGCTCCTCTGTCCATGGGATTCTCAGGCGAGAATACTGAAGTGGGTTACCATGCTCTCCTTCAGGGGATCTTCCTGACCCAGGGCTGGAAGCTGCATCTCTGGTGTCTCATGCATTGGCAGGCGGATTCTTTACCACTGAGCCACCTGGGGAGCCCTTATTTGAAGCATATTTCATGTGCAGACACTGCCACTGGGAATTGTCTCTGCGGAGTTGTGGACGACCAGCCCTCAGAGGGACCCCATGGAGCCTCATGGGCTTTACCATCAGACGACTGTGGGTTCAAAGTTTGGCTTCTACCACATTCTAGCTGGACAACTTTGCACAGAACCTTGATCCCCTGATGAGAAAAACGGAGCTCTTATTGGGCTCCTTTTGCATCACTGTGACTGTTAGAGAAAAATGAGAACAAATCGCCCAGTGCAGTGCATAGCCTGAGTCGGCTCAGCCAATACAGATGTGTTACCACTGGGGCCACAGTCTATGAAAACAACAATGTGAATTATCTCCTGGGGATTTGGGAGGGGATTATTTATTAAAAAAAAAAAAATGCTGGAGCCATCTAGACACAGTGAATGGTGAATGTAATTTGAGCTTGAGAACCATATTCTATTCAAAGGACTACAATTTCATTAACTCAAAATCCTGCTTGAGTCAGGGAAAGTGGGGTCCTGGGAGAGATGCCAGGTGTCAAGGTTAGGCTTGGTGAGCACAGGAACCTTTTTGTAGCCAGCCGTCCCCCACCCCCACTCCCCGCCCCCGGCTCCCCTGGGCCCGAGGAACAAAGCATGTGTTGTAGCCTCTGTCTGGGGCCTGCACACTGGAAGGAGGCCAGCGGGGGCTAAGGGGAGGCTCGGATCACCAGAAAACAGGACTTGATCCTTTCATCTTGATGAAATCTTCCCTCCTGATAAGATTTCCTCAAACAGAACAAAAGGAAAAATTAAGGCATCTTTGCCTAAGCAGCCAAAGAAAGGAAAACTGGGCAAAGTTCATCGTTACTTTCTTCCTGGTTCTCCAGGAGACAATTCCCAATGATGGGAACAAGAACCATGTGGTCACCTGCGCTCGGTCTGGCAGAGATAAAAGCCCTTTCCGTGCAAACAAACACCACAGACACTGCAGCCTGGGTCCCGCCAAGGGCAGGTACGCAGCCTGAACCCATCGTGCGCTGTTTTCAGCAATCAACAGAGGTCCCTGATCTTACCTGGCCCACAGATTCTACCCTACAAAGCTCCTCTCTGGGGAGGGAGATACTGGGTGGGAGAAATCATTGCACATACGGTGAGTCAGTCCAGGGAAGGATAAAGAGCCCCCTCGGCAGGGGCAAGCCACTCTGGATGTGAGAGAAAGACCACACACACCAGTGCTTCAGTATCGCTGAGGCAGAACTCTCAGGAGGCTGGGCTGTCCCGCCAGCGTGAAGTCATCCACGAGACGCAAGGAGCTCCACCTGATGGCACACCTGTGATCTCAGCGTGAAGACGCTGCCTCTCTCAAGCTATGGGACCTTGATCAATTCCTTGACCCTCAGGGAGCCTGTTTTCTCATCTGTGAGGTGAGGAGAATCACAGGATGGTGGTGGGCCTAGGCAGAGGTAAGAGTCTCCCGTAGCCTTTTGGGAAACTACAGGCCATAGTCAGTCTGGGTGGACACAGCTGTCAGCACCTGGAGTCCTCCTTGCCCAGCCTTCCATGGAGGAGGGGAGCTGATAGCCTGGTGGGGCTGAGCCAGCCTTAGCTGTGGATGGGCCATCAGCCTGGGGCCATGCAGGCTCCCCAACGCCATATCCAGGTGCCTGAGTCCTCCTGGAACCTGGCAACTACAGAGGATTCACAGTTTTTCTGAAGGGCAGATTGCTCTGGGTCATTCCTGGATGGCAACTCACTCCAATATTCTTGTCTGGAGAATCCACATAGACAGAGAAGCCTTGTAGGCTACAGTCCACAGGGTTGCAAAAAGTTGGACACAACTGAAGTGACTTAGCAGCAGCATACAACAAATGTTTATACATTTGGAGGGCAGGGGCAGGGGGGAGGGGAGAGTTAAACCTCTGAAGAAGTCTTTAGTCCTACACTTTTTACCAGGAGTCCACAGGGCTAGGAACTGGAGGAGTGCTATGTCTTCCAGTCCTGTCCAGCTCTTTGCTACCCATGGACTGTAGCCTTCCAGGCTTCTCTGTCCATGCGATTTCTTAGGCAACAATACTGGAGTGGGTCACCACTTTCTTCTCCAGGGGACCTTCCCAACCCAGGAATTGAACTCAAGTCTCCTGTGGCTCCTGCATTAATAGGTGGACTCTTTATCACTGAGCCACCCAAGATTCCAGGAATTGGGGAAACACCATACAATTTGTTGTTTCCTTCTGTGTCTGGCTGTTTGCCCTGAACTTGGCACACTTATGGGTCCAGCTGAAGCTCAGGCTCCATATGGCAGGAACTGCCGTATCCTGGGCCATCCAAGCATGACCCAGAGCAAACTGCCCTTCAGAAAAACTGTGAATCCTCTGTAGTTGCCAGGTTCCAGGAGGACTCAGGCACCTGGATATGGCGTTGGGGAGCCTACATGGCCCCAGGCTGATGGCCCATCCACAGCTAAGGCTGGCTCAGCCCCACCAGGCTATCAGCTCCCCTCCTCCATGGAAGGCTGGGCAAGGAGGACTCCAGGTGCTGACAGCTGTGTCCACCCGGACTGACTATGGCCTGTAGTTTCCCAAAAGGCTACGGGAGACTCTTACCTCTGCCTAGGCCCACCACCATCCTGTGATTCTCCTCACCTCACAGATGAGAAAACAGGCTCCCTGAGGGTCAAGGAATTGATCAAGGTCCCATAGCTTGAGAGAGGCAGCATCTTCACGCTAAGATCACAGGTGTGTGGTCCTGTGGAGCACCTTGCGTCTCATGGATGACTTCATGCTAGCAGGACAGCCCAGCCTCCTGAGAGTTTTGCCTCGGTGATACTGAAGCACTGGTGTGTGTGGTCTTTCTCTCACATCCAGAGTGGCCTGCCCCTGCCCAGGGGGTTCTTCCCGACCCAGGGATTGAACCTGCATCTCTTGAGGCTCCTGCATCACAGGCAGATTCTTCACTGCTGAGCCACTGGGGGAAGCCCCATGTGTTGTATAAATGTATAAGTGAAATTATTGAGTCTGAGGAACAGAAATAGAAGAGTTTAAAGACAAGTGAACAGAGCCTAAGGGACTTATGGGCCACCATAAAGTGGACCAACATATGCATAAGCATATGAAAAGATGCTCTGTATTGCTAATCAGTAGGGAAATGAAAGTAAAAAACACAATGAGATATCACCTCACACTCATTAAGATGGCTACTATCAAAAAAAAAACATAAAATAACAATTTTTGACAAGGCTGATGCTTCCCAAGTGGCCCTAATAATAAAACAAACAAACAAACAAACAAAACCCGTCTGCCAGTGCTGGAGATATGAGACATGGGTTAGATCCCTGAGGCGGGAAGATCCCCTGGAAGGGGACATGGCAACCTACGTTAGTATTCTTGCCTGGAGAATCCCTTGGGCAGAGGAGCCTGGCAGGCTATAGTCCATAGTGTTGCACAGAGTCAGACACAACTGAAGCGACTTAGCACCCCTGCAAATGTGTAAGTAAAGCAACCGATCAAATGACATTCCCATCCGGGAGCAGATTCCTTGGACTCAACCTATTTCCAATTCACCTTTTAGGTCAGCTGGGGCCCTAACAACCCAAGCATGGTCAGGTCCCACCCCCACATCTGCTAGGTCTGGTCTCTGCAGACCCAGGAAAATGAGCAGGGAACATGGACCTTGGAGAGCTCGGACCTGGGCCTCCTGTCTCACACATTGCAGGGCAGGCCCTGGTGGAGGAGCAGAGGCAGGGAGGTGCAGTTGCATTCAGGCTGTGGCCACAGGACACCACACTCCCCAAGCCCCCACTCAATCCTTCCAGGATAAGCTGCCCCTGAAAGGCTAGAGGGAGCTGTGGATTTGCAGGGTGTGGCTTGATGCTGCTGGTCCTCCTGGCAGGAAACCCTTCATGGAAACAAAGAGGCCAGCATCTTTGCATCTTGCTGACATCTTCCCCTTTGTAGAACCCTCAGCCCTTCCCAGCCCCTCCCCCTTCTCTTTCTAACCAGCCTGGCTGTCCAAGGGCTCAGCTTCCTGGGGCCTCTCTGGCTTTAGTGCACAGGAGGGAAAGGCCAAAAGATGCTGCAGGACAGAGGCCTGTGCTAAGAGCAACCCCAGTGTTGGAATAAAGGCAGGACTTCAGGAGGGGCCAAGAAGCATCACTGACTCCCTCCATCCTGCTGGGCTGCACCAGAGGTTCAGAAGAGGAGAAACTCAAGACCATCCGACCACACGGGAGGGAGGGACGGAGCAAAAGTGAACAGGCTGTAGAGCTGCTGCTCATTATCCCTGAGACTTGAGAAAGAATAACAGAGGGCTTTTCTCATGAATAACTTCCTGCCACTGAAATCAGTATAGGCAAGTAATTTTTTAAGGATGGGTTGTTCCTTCCCTGTTCCCTAAAGCTAGAGCAGCACTGAGGTTCACCAGGATGCCTTCTCACCATTTTATCTGAAAATAAGGTTTTCTCCCCCTTTTCCTTAAGAAAGATGATTTTTTAAATTTATCCTTTTGGGGAGAGGGAGGGAGGCTCAAGGGGAAGGAGATATTTGTGTATAGTTATGACTGATTCCCGATGTTGTATGGCAGAAACCAGCACCACAGTATAAAGCAATTACCCTCCAGTTAAAGAATTTAAAAAAAAAAAAAAAAAACAAGTTATCCTTTGATGTGTCTATATTAGCTCAAAGTAAATGGTCCTCCCGCTGGGTCAGCCTTGGAAGAAGAGGTTAGACCCTCTGAAATGGCAGTTAGCTCATTAGACTGTGGGACGCGTTTATTTACACAGAAACAGCCCCTTCTGCTCAGTGTCAGCGCAGCTCTGCTTTTGTTTAAAGCTTCAAAGTTTGTCTTGGAGATAAAGTTCTAGTTCCCTGTGTGATCCTGAGGGTCCTGCTCAGATTGAAGGATCACGTGGGTCTCAGACATTTGTTTTGCATCCTTGGAGGCGCTGGGCATCCTGGCGATGCTGCCGGGCTGGACTCCGAGCTGGTTCATCCTTTATTCTTCAGAGGTTGAGCTACTCCTTCCACAGGCTTGCATTTCAACCAGCATTCACTTCATCGTTCTGTTTGTTTTTTTCCAGATGTACCCCCACTTTATGTTGAATGTAATGGGGATAAAATACAAAGGGCACTAAAATAAAAGATTCAGTGAAAAAATTATTTTAGAGATAAAATGAACAGGCTGATATGAATTCCAAATGCTTATTGTTTCACTAATAGGCTCTTTGACTGATGTGACCCATCAAGCATGGGAGGTAAGTGGGAAAGACATGCTCCTTAAAAATTTAAATGATCAAGACACCTGCCAAGTTTGCTTGGAGCAAAGGAAGCTGCCCATTGCAGGTCCACTCTTGTGCAGCCTGAAGTTGCCTCTGGAGCCTGCTGGACATTGCTGCTTCCTTCCTGATCCCCCCTACATGTGTAACGGGGAGATGGAACCCCTCACCCAGCTGAACGGGAGCCATGGCTGCCACTGAGGTCTACTGTACTCAGCAGGGTTGGAACCCAATGCTCTGCCCATTGCCCCTCTGCGACCCTGCCCTCCACGCAGCCCGTCCTCAGATTCGCGTCCTGGGGTGTCCATCCCTGACCCCTCCCTGGCCCCTCGTGGAGCACGGCTTGCCTGATAGTCACTTCACTCTGTAACAATCATGTCTGTAGACCCAGACACCCAGAAACTCTACTTCTAGAAGTATCTGATACATCAGAGGATAGCTTTTAAACTTTTCTGCTTACAACTCACAGCTCAGAATATGCTTGCACACACAAGCACATGCACTGTGCACATACGTCTGAATCAGTTTCACAAAGCAATACTTCTCTTCACTACAGACAATGTGCTCTGTTATTTCTCTATCCTATTCTCTCCACCCCACCCCACCTCCCCATTTAAAACATGCTGGTTGAAATCCACTAACTTGATTTCTAATCCCCTGATGGTTAGGGTCAGCAGTTTGGAAATGCTGTCTGGAGCACTAATGAAAGTGCAGAAAGGCACCCTTCAGCTCTCATCCCACAGAGCCCTCCCCTTCCCTCTGCCCCATGGCCGCAGCCCACCAGCCACTTTGATTAAGTAACAGTTTAACATCTCTAAACAGAACTCACTGGTCATAGCAAACAGCTTCTTCCAATAACACAAGAGAAGAGTCTACACATGGACATCACCAGACGGTCAACACTGAAATCAAATTGATTATATTCTTTGCAGCCAAAGATGGAGAAGCTCTATACAGTCAGCAAAAACAAGACCAGGAGCTGACTGTGGCTCAGATCATGAACTCCTCACTGCCAAATTCAGACTTAAATTGAAGAAAGTAGGGAAAACCACTAGACCATTCAGGTATGACCTAAATCAAATCCCTTATGATTATACAGTGGAAGTGAGAAATAGATTTAAGGGTCTAGATCTGATGGACAGAGTGCCTGATGAACTATGGATGGAGGTTGAGACATTGTACAGGAGACAGGTATCAAAGATGATCCCCATGGAAAAGAAATTCAAAAAAGCAAAATGTCTGTCTGGGGAGGCCTTACTAATAGCTGCGAAAAGAAGAGAAGCTAAAAGCAAAGGAGAAAATGAAAGATATAAGCACCTGAATGCAGAGTTCCAAAGCAAGGCAAGGAGAGATAAGAAAGCCTTCCTCAGCAATCAATGCAAAGAAATAGAAGAAAACAACAGAATGGGAAAGACTAGAGATCTCTTCAAGAAAATTAGAGATACCAAGGGAACATTTCATGCAAAGATGGGCTCGATAAAGGACAGAAATGGCATGGACCTAACAGAAGCAGAAGATATGAAGAAGAGGCGACAAGAATACACAAAAGAACTGTACAAAAAAGATCTTCATGATCAAGATAATCACGATGGTGTGATCACTCACCTAGAGCCAGACATCCTGGAATGTGAAGTCAAGTGGGCCTTAGAAAGCATCACTATGAACAAAGCTAGTGGGGAGGATGGCATTCCAGTTGAGCTCTTTCAAATCCTGAAAGATGATGCTGTGAAAGTGCTGTACTCAATATGCCAGCAAATTTGGAAAACTCAGCAGTGGCCACAGGACTGGGAAAGGTCAGTTTTCACTCCAATCCCAAAGAAAGGCAAAGCCAAAGAATGCTCAAACTACCACACAATTGCACTCATCTCTCACGCTAGTAAAGTAATGCTCAAAATTCTCCAAGCCAGACTTCAGCAATACATGAACCGTGAACTTCCTGATGTTCAAGCTGGTTTTAGAAAAGGCAGAGGAACCAGAGTTCAAATTGCCAACATCCGCTGGATCATGGATAAAGCAAGAGAGTTCCAGAAAAATATCTATTTCTGCTTTATTGACTATGCCAAAGCCTGTGACTGTGTGGATCACAATAAACTGTGGAAAATTCTGAAAGAGATGGGAATACCAGACCACCCGACCTGCCTCTTGAGAAACCTGTATGCAGGTCAGGAAGCAACAGTTAGAACTGGACATGGAAAAACAGACTGGTTCCAAATAAGAAAAGGAGTACGTCAAGGCTGTATATTGTCACCCTGCTTATTTAACTTATATGCAGAGTACATCATGAGAAACGCTGGGCTGGAAGAAGCACAAGCTGGAATCAAGCTTGCTGGAGAAATATCAATAACCTCAGATATGCAGATGACACCACCCTTATGGCAGAAAGTGAAGAGGAACTAAAAAGCCTCCTGATGAAAGTGAAAGAGGAGAGTGAAAAGTTGGCTTAACGCTCAACATTCAGAAAATGAAGATCATGGCATATGGTCCCATCACTTCATGGGAAATAGATGGGGAAACAGTGGAAACAGTGTCAGACTTTATTGTTTGGGGGTCCAAAATCACTGCAGATGGTGACTGCAGCCATGAAATTAAAAGACGCTTACTCCTTGGAAGGAAAGTTATGACCAACCTAGATAGCATATTAAAAAGCAGAGATATTGCTTTGCCAACAAAGTTCCATCTAGTCAAGGCTATGGTTTTTCCAGTGGTCATGTATGGATGTGAGAGTTGGACTGTGAAGAAAGCTGAGCACCAAAGAATTGATGCTTTTGAACAGTGGTGTTGGAGAAGACTCTTGAGAGTCCCTTGCACTGCAAGGAGATTCAACCAGTCCATTCTAAAAGAGATCAGTCCTAGGTGTTCTTTGGAAGGAGTGATGCTAAAGCTGAAACTCCAGTACTTTGGCCACCTCATGCAAAGAGTTGACTCATTGGAAAAGACTGTGATGCTGGGATGGATTGGGGGCAGGAGAAGGGGACAACAGAGGATGAGATGGCTGGATGGCATCACCGACTCGATGAACGTGAGTTTGAATGAACTCCGGGAGTTGGTGTTGGACAGGGAGGCCTGGCTTGCTGCAATTCATGGGGTTGCAAAGAGTCAGACACGACTGAGCAACTGAACTGAACTGAACTGAACTGAATTGAAACCCCCCTTTCACTCAAGGACTAACTCAATTAGGGCTGAGCTGGTGGGAACTTGAACCACATGCAGGGAAGACAAAGGTGCTTTGGGGGTTATCTTCTGCTTTTGTGTTTCTAGGAGCTCAGCTGTCTTCCTGGCCTTAGTCCCAGGCATCAGAAGAGAGGAAGGGAGGGAAAGGAGGGACTTCCTTTATGGTCCAGTGGTTAGGACTCTGAGCTTCCGCTGCAAGTTCAGCCCTTGGTTGGTGAGCTAAGATCCCCAGTGGAATGCCTTGCAGTGCACCAAAAACAAAATAAGTATAAAATGAAATAATCTGGGGTGGGAGGAAGGAAGGCGACCCCTCACCTACTGAGGATAACCAGTGTGGGGACCAGTCACCACCTGCCCCAGCTCCTTCTGTCCAGGTGAGCCTGGCTGTCCTGCTTGAACCTCGACAGCTTCTTTCCCTTCTCCCCTTCTCCCTTTGCCCCTCTCTCCCTACCTTTCCTTCCTACTGTCCTCCACCAGACCCACCAGCCTGCCAGCAAGTAGGCTCTGGGTTTCCACTACCTGCTGGCCTCCCCACAGGAGGACGGGCAGCTCCCTGCTTTCCAGGTGGTCGAGGGCTGCCAGTCACCTCAAGGTCATATGGTGTCAGCAGAGGAGGGAGAAGCTCAGTGTGCTCCCACAACTTGTGGACAGAGCAGGCCCCTTCACCATCTTGGCCTATGTGCTTCCCTGAAATGCCTGTAGTCAAGGTGGTTACCTGTGGGGTTTCCTCCGTTGTGGCATTTATAAGGCACTCTCCCATGGCAAACATCCTTAGGAATGTGTCAAGACTCATGATGTACTGCAGGGAACATGGGTTTGGTCCCAGGTCCAGGAAGATTACACATACCTGAGGCAATTAAGCCCGTGCACACAGCTATGGAGCCTGTTTGTTCTGGAGCCCTCAAGCTGCAACTACAGAAGCCCACAAGCTCTAGAGCTTGTATTTGAAACAAAAAAAGTGCCCCCTGTGAAGCTTGTGCACCACAATAAGAAACTAGTCCCTGCTTGCTGCAACTAGAGAAAGCCTACACATACCAGTGAAGACCCAGGAATCTTCAGTACAGTCACTCGGTTTTGTCCGACTATTTGCGATCCCATCAATTGTAGCACATCAGGCTTCCCTGTCCATCACCAACTCCCAGAGCTTGCTCAAACTCATGTCCATCTTGTTGGTGATTCCATTCAACCATCTCATCCTCTGTCGTCCCCTTCTCCTCCTGCCTTCAATCTTTTGCAGCATCAGGGTTTTTTCCAATGAGTCAGTTCTTTGCATCAGGTGGCCAAAGTATTGGAATTTCAGATTCACATCAGTCCTTCCAGTGAATATTCAGGACAATTTCTTTTAGGATGGACTGGTTTGATCTCCTTGCCATCCAAGGGACTCTCAAGAGTCTTCTCCAACACCACAGTTCAAAAACATCAACTCTTTGGTGCTCAGCTTTCTTTATGGTTCAACTCTCATATCCATACATAACCACTAGAAAAACCATAACTTTGATCAGCCAGACCTTTGTTGGTAAATAATGTCTCTGCTATTTAATATGCTGTATAGGTTGGTCATATCTTTCCTTGCAAGGAGCAAGCATCTTTTCATTTCATGGCTGCAGTCACAATCTGCAGTGATTTTGGAGCCCAAGAAAATAAAGTCTGTCACTGTTTCCATTGTTTCCCTATCTATTTGCCATGAAGTAATGGGACTGGATGCCATGATCTTAGTTTTCTGAATGTTGAGTTTTAAGCCAACTTTTTCACTCTCCTCTTTCACTTTCACCAAGAAGCTCCTCAGTTCCTCTCTGCTTTCTGCCATTAGGGTAGTGTCATCTGCATATCTGAGGTTATTGATACTTCTCCCAGCAATATTGATTCCAGCTTGGGCTTCATCAATTCCAGCATTTCACATGATGTATTCTGCATATGAGTTAAATAAACAAGGTGACAATATCCAGCCTTGAGGTACTCCTTTCCCAATTTGGAACCAGTATGTTTTTCCATGTCCAGTTCTAACTGTTGCTTCTTGACTTGCACACAGATTTCTTAGGAAGCAGGTAAGGTCGTCTGGTATTCCCGTCTCTTTAAGAATTTCCCAGTTTCTTGTGATTCAAGCAGACAGAGGTTTTGGCATATTCAATGAAGCAGATATTTTTCTGGAATTCTCCTGCTTTTTCTAGGAATCACAGATGTTGGCAATTTGATCTCTCTTTCCTCTGCCTTTTCTAAATCCAGCTAGGACATCTGGAAGTTCTCAGTTCATGTACTATTGAAGTCTAGCTTGGAGAATGTTGAACATTACTTTGCTAGCATGTGAAATAAGTGCAATAATGTGGTAGTTTGAACATTATTTGGCATTGCCTTTCTTTGGGATTGGAATGAAAACTGCTTTTTTCCAGTCCTGTGGCCACTGCTGAGATTTCCAAATTTGCTGACATATTGAATCCAGCACTTTCACAGCCTCATCAGCTCAAATTCCATCACTTCCTCTAGCTTTGTTTGTAGTGATGCTTCCCAAAGCCCACTTGACTTCACACTCCAGAATGTCTGGCTCTAGGTGAGTGATCACACCACCATGATTATCTGGGTCATGAAGATCTTTTTTGTATAGTTCTTCTGTGTATTCTTACCCCCTCTTCTTAATATCTTCTGCTTCTGTTATGTCCATACCACTTCTGTCCTTTATTATGCGCATCTTTGCATGAAATATTCCTTTGGTATCTCTAATTTTCTTGAAGAGATCTCTTGTCTTTCCCATTCTATTGCTTTTGTCTATTTCCTTGCATTGATCACTGAGGAAGCCTTTCTTATCATTCCTTACCATTCTTTGGAACTCTGCATTCATATGGATATATCTTTCCTTTTCTTCTTTGCCTTTCACTACCCTTCTTTTCTCAGCTATCGTAAGGCCTCCTCAGACAACCATTTTGCCTTTTTGCATTTCTTTTTCTTGAGGATGGTTTTGATCACCAACTCCTGTACCATGTCATGAACCTCCGTTCATATTTCCTCAGGCACTCTGTCTATCAAATCTAATCCCTTGAATCTATTTGTCACTTCCACTGTATAATCATAAAGGATTTGATTTAGGTCATACCTGAATGGTCTAGTGGTTTTCCCTACTGTCTTCAATTTGAGTCTGAATTTGGCAATAAGGAGTTCATGATCTTTGCCACAGTTGGCCCCCAGTCTTGTTTTTGCTGACTGTATAGAGCATCTCCATCTTTAGCTGCAAAGAACATAATCAGATTTCAGTATTGACCATCTAGTGATGTCCATGTGTAGAGTCATCTCTTGTGTTGTTGGAAGAGGGTGCTTGCTTTGACCAGAGTGTTCTCTTGGCAAAATTCTATTAGCCTTTGCCCTGCTTCATTTTGTACTCCAAGACCAAACTTGTCTGCTGTTCCAGGTATTTCCTGATTTCCTACTTTTGCATTCCAATCCCCTATAATGAAAAAGACATTATTTTCTTTCTTTCTTTCTTTCTTTTTTTTTTTTTTGGTGTTAGTTCTAGAAGGTCTGTTAGGTCTTCACAGAACCATTCAACTTCAGCTTCTTCAGCATTAGTGGTGGGGCATAAACTTGGATTACTGTGTTATTTAATGGTTTGCCTTTCAATGAAGACCCAGTGCAGCCATAAATAAATAAATTTTAAAAAAATTTTTAAAGGAGCTCAATATACTTTACAATAGCCAAGACATGGAAGCAACCTAAACATCCATTGATAGATGAATGGATAAAGAAGGTATTTTATACATATAATGGAATACTGCTACTGCTAAGTCACTTCAGTCACGTCTGACTTTGTGCGATTCCATAGACAGCAGCCCACCAGGCTCCCCCGTCCCTGGGATTCTCCAGGCAAGAACACTGGAGTGGGTTGCCATTTCCTTCTCCAATGGAATACTACTACAATGAGTAGTACTACCACTACTACAATGGAATACTACTCAGCCATAAAAAAGAATGAAATAATGCCATTTGCAGCAATATGGATGGACCTAAAGATTGTCATATTAAGTGAATTAAGTCAGACAAAGACAAATATTATATGTTATCACTTATACATGGAATCTGAATTATGACACAAATGAACTTTACAGACTCACAAACTTAGAGAACAAATGGTAGCAAAGGGTAAAGGTTGTAGGGGAAGGGATAAATCAGGAACTTGGGATTAACATGTACAAACTACTATACATAAAAAAGATAAACAGCAAGAAATTACTATATAGCACAAGGAACTGTAGGCTTCCTCAGTGGCTCAGCAGGAAAGAAACTGCCTGCACTGCAGGAGATGCCAGAGACATGGGTTACATCCCTGAGTCAGAAAGATCACCTGGAGGATGAAATAGCAACTCACTCCAGTATTCTGGCCCAGAAAATCCCACGGACAGAGGAGCCTGGCAGCCTATAGCCCATAGGGTCACAAATAGACACAACTGAGCGATTGAACACACACACACACATACACACACACAGGGAATTATACTCAGTATCTTGTAATAAGGAATTGGAAAAAGAATAGATATTTACAGATATGTACCACTAATCACTTTGTTGTACCTTGGAAAAATCAGCTATACGTCAGTTAAAAAGAAAACCAAAATAAAAAGATAAAGTGCTCAATAGCTGCACGTGGGCTGTGGCTGCTGCCCCAGACAGGCCTCGGGGTCCCTGCACTGGGCTCAACAGCAAGGCAGTGATTGGGGCCACCAGTCACAAGTCACAAAGCTGGCTGCTTCAAAGAAGCTGACACAGCAGCCTCTCCTCACTGACCCCATGTATCCTCTCCACCTGGCGCTGACCCCACCCGGCACTGCATCTCATGAGGGGAGAGATCAGGGGAGGAAGTAAAAGGAACCTGGAAAGTACTCATAAAAGCATGAGCAGCTACCCCAGGCCATCTTGCTGCCCCAGTGAGGAGCCTCTGCTGACCCACGACTGGCGGTTCCCCCTGCGGGGAGCACCCTGGCAACCGGGCTCTGCTGGCCGCACAAGGCCCCCATCAGTGACAGCCGAGTTCAGCATCTGTATCCATGATGTGCCTTCTGAACCCCAGCAGCCTTCCCTCAGTCTCAGCTGGCTTTTTGGGCTGGTGGAGGCATCCAGACTGGTCACTCAATATGAGCTTATTTTATTAGAATCCATGCTAAGGAGCTTTTCAGCAAGTCAGCACACCCTTCTTCAATCAGTGTTTTTCAGGCTCCTGGGTTATGAGCTGGTCCCTTAGAAAAGTTCACAGCTGAGTCGGCCTTTATGTGAGGATGACTCTGGTGGACCACAGAGTTGCCCTCATTCTCCCCTCATCCTGAGGAAGCACAGAGCTTTCTTTTAAGTGTAAGTGATAAAGACAGAGTCATCCACAGGGTTGGGAAGAAGGCACGGAGCTGCCCATCCCAGCCACTTCCTTGAGTATCTCTATGTGGTCAGTGCTTGGGAACCCAGGGCTCCAGCTCAGTCACTCACTGTCACCACCAGCAAAGCACAGCCCAGAGCAGGTGAGGGTGACATGCTCACCCTGCGCTCTGTGACAGACTTTAGAGCCCTGCACTCATATTCCAAGGTCTCTCTTTTAGTGTCATCTTCCAGAAAGCTCTGAATCACTTTGCAAACAGGCAAGTGATCTCTTGCTTAGAAACAAGTTGTTGAAGGGATGGTTAGGATTTACAGAAAGCTGTACAAGAGGCTCTAGCAGTGGATTTCACCATCACTTCTTCCATCCTCACAGCAATTCAACAGTTTGGCCGTGTTCACGTCATACAAGTGGAGACTGAGGATCAGCTATGCAACCTGCACAACACTGCAGCCAGTCACAGTGGGGCTTGAACTTTCCCTGACCCAGATCCAAGGCTCCAATGTGGTCTCCAGTGCAACCCAGGCTTGGGGTGGTTCAGGTGGTTTCTGCAGCACATCCTCACAGAAGAGGCATCGTTAGTAGCAGTTAAGGTTCACAACTGCCCACAAAATCTAAAACATAGTCCAATGGTGTTATATACCCAGCCCAGACACCACTATCCCTCCTGCCTGCAGTACCAGGAGCTGCTCGCAGTTGGACCCCTGTACACCCAGAGGCTCAGCTGACAGGGGTCCTGGTTCCCTAAGCCCCCAGCCCCTTTGAGGCCAAGTTTGTGGAGACTGGTTCCCTGAGAAGATGGGCTGGAGAGGAGATTGGGCCACTGCTGAGAGGGGATGTTTAGATGGGGAGGATTTGGTGCAAAAGGTCAGGGAGGGACCTGGTGGGGGACATTTGGGGACTTCAAAGCACCATCAGAGAAAGCTCTAGATAGGGGTGGGGATGTGAAGGAAGGCTCAGCGGTGATGGGAAGGGAGAATCTGACACTTGGGGACAGGGCAGCTCTCACCGTTCAGGTTCATGGGTCAGGGATGCCTTTGTGCGTCTGGCCATACCTGAGACCTGTGCACGGCAGATGAGAAATGTTGCGTGGATAGACCCTGGGACCAGACTCTGGGCTCAGGGAGACCTCTACTCAGAGAGACTTAGACTCATTCACCCCCTGGTCTGCCTCTCCATCGGCTCAGAATATCCCTAACCAGCTGCCACCATTGTCTTTGCTGAGTAGAGACCACAGGCTAAGGTCAAAGGCCACAGAGGTCCAAGGGAGAGCCCTCAGGGGTCCAGCCATGAGGTACTGTGGTTCTGGGATTGTGGGGCTCTCAACCAGGCCGACCCTGTTGCTGTCATCAATGGCCCACCCCGAGGCAGCTGAGCCAAGACAAACAAAGCGTGTTAGCTCACTGCCTGAGCGTTCAGATGTTCTATCTGTCAGAAATGTGGACTTTGGCCTGAGGTCTCAACAGGAAAAAAATAAGCGTGAAATCTTGAAACAAAAGAATGTTAACTTGAACCATTTCACTTTATCTTAGAGCTGTTCAGATCCAAACATCACTCATGGCAAAGCCAAGATTTAAATGGGCCCTTTGGGAAAGAAGTAAAATGAGGGGGGGTGGGGTTCCAGCAAAGGATAAGGAAGTAAGAGGCTGCAGAACATCCAGACTTGAAAAAGGAAAGTAACCAACCAGCACCAGGCACTGCTGTGAACTCTGACCCCAAGGGAGGGACACAGCCCATTCCCTTCTGCTTTCTCCAGTTGCTCTAGTTTTCCGTCTCTGTTGCACAGGACAGTTTGGGATGCAGGGAGGATACCCTGGGGAAAGAAGGGTGGAGGAGGGCAGCTCGTAGGAGCCACAGACCAGCCTGGGGCACCAGCACCCTCGTGTGCTTTCACGGCAACGGCTTCTGCAGGTTCATGTCCATGTTCCTGTTTCCCTCCAGGGAAGCGTGTTGGGGCCCAGTCAGAGGGAAGAGGCCTGAGTGGTCCATAGAAGCCAGACCTCAGGAAGCTCTGAGAGGGTGTAGGCCTGGCTGTGCCCTGGATGGTGGACGGTCCCCACACAGGTATGCTCTTAAGGGTGTGGTGGGCAACCTCCCACCCTGGTCTGGAACTAGCCATCCCAGTGACCCCTTCAGAGGCAGGCCTAAGGTGCCAGGCAGTGTGGAATGCAGCCCAGAAGAAAGGCTCAGAGGTGGGGAGACGTTTAGTCTAGGAAATGTGCAGCCTGAGGGAGTCAGAGAAGGCCGGGTGCAAAGTGAAGTCGAAAGTCGACATTTGTTCTGGCTGCACAGTCCAGAGACTGGACCAAGAGACAGAAGAGGGAAACGTGTGTGGCCTTCATGTTTATACTTAAAAGCTGGAGAGGGAAAGACAAGACAGCCAACAACACTGACCAAACTATGGGGTCTGCCTCATTAACTGCTGACTCTCCAGAACCAAACCCAAGGCCTGCACAGTGAGGACTTGATAACTGTTGATTGGATTAATAAACATATATTCCAGGGAGGAAGTTAGGCAAGTGTTAGTCAGCTAGTGCTGCAGGGATGTGTGTGGCAACCCCACAGCAGGTGACTCAGGCTCCAGTCTGTCCTGCATGGCCCATTTTGGGACTAAGCCTGAGGAACAGTGGTCACCTCGGGTAGGCTTGCTCATGGCCAACCACTACTCAAGTTGTGGTCCAGCCCAAAATCAACAGGCAAGAAGCAGATAAACAAAAGAAAGAGCATAAGCATGAGCTTCAGAGCTCAGGGGATTCAGGTTGAAATCTTGACTGTAGCATCAAGGAATATATGAACTCACTCAAAAAATTCATTCATTTTTTTTTTTAATTATGAAAGCATGATAACGCCTTTATAGGAAACTTGGAAAGTACAGATCAAAATTACATATAGTTCTACTATATATTACAATTTTTTAAGTATATAAATTAAGATTTTAGTTGGAGTTTCCCAATATCAAACTCTAAAAAATTAATGGAATGAATAGACAAAAAAGTAGAAAGATATAGTAGACCTGAAAAGCACTATGAACCAATTCAACATAATTAAGATTTATACAATTTTCACACAACTGCGGGATACAAATTATAATTAAATTCCCATAGACTCTACACCAAGAGTCACTGGAACATATCCGGGGACATAAAACAAGGTGCAAAAATTTCATGGTCTAAAGGTATTGAAATCATACAGAATCTATTCTCATCATTATGGAATTATGTTAGAAATGAATATCAAAAGATATATGAGAATAACCCACATATTTTCAAGTGCAATGTGACTTTTACCAAGAGAGATCTTTGAGTTAGCCACTGAAAGCCTCAATAAAGTTAAAAGACTGAAAAAACAGACAGGGTGATTGCAGAGAAGAAAGTATTTAAATGAGAAATTAATATCAAAGTCACTTTAAAAATCCATGTATTTGGAAATTAAATGTTCACTTTTAAATGATGGATGTATCTAAGAAACCATAATAAGGAAAATTAAAAAATATTTGTTACAGAGTAAAAATGAAAAGAGAACTCATCAGAAGTTGTTGCATGCAGCTGAAACTACTGAATGCATCTAAATATAACATGGAATCTTAAATAAGGTATGAAAACAAATAATAGACACTAGCATAAAATTTTGTGAAATTTGAATGAAATCTCAGTTAATAATACTGTATCACATGTTAATTTCCCATTTTTTTATGACATAGTATTTCTTCATGTTCTCAGAATTGTATTAGAATTTTCAAGCCTCATAAGAATTTTTTCCTAAAAAATCACTAAAATAATGTTTCCTAGAATTTAGCAATAATACTAGATGCCAGAATAGATGGAAGTGTATCAAAGTTTTGAGTGAATATAAATTAGAAATCTAGTATTCTATTCATACTTAGTCAAACAAGTGAAACCAAAATGTTGTAAATGTCTTAGCTAAGAAAAAATTCATGTTTTCTCAAATATATATATATTATATTAATATTATTCATACTATGTGTGTGTGTGTGTGTGTGTGTGCAAAAGCTTTTCTGCTGCACTCAATAAAGCCTTGAGAAAGAGCAACAAAAAAAGACATAGTGAAATCAGGTATCACAAATAAATGACATGGTAGCCCTGAGTATGAGATGGAAAAACAAACTGGATAAAGTAAAAGATCGTCATGTACCCCAGTTGTTTCTAAGCATGGCCACTCATTAGAATCATATCTGGAGCTCTGGAGGAAAAAACTACCTGGACATTTGTATTTTTCAAAAAATTTCAAGATAATTCTAATGTCTATCTGGATTTTAAAAAGTGGTTACAGGCTCTTCTATTAAATGGTAGTTTTAATGATATAGAATACTATTATTTTCTGTTGATCAATCATGATCAGTTCAGTTCAGTTCAGTTGCTCAGTCATGTCTGACTCCTTGCAACCCCATGAATCGCAGCACGCCAGGCCTCCCTATCCATCACCAACTCTTGGAGTTCACTAAAACTCATGTCCATCGAGTCAGTGATGCCATCCAGCCATCTCATCCTCTGTCGTCCCCTTCTCCTCCTGCCCCCAATCCCTCCCAGCATCACAGTATTTTCCAGTGAGTCAACTCTTCACATGAGGTGGCCAAAGTGCTGGAGTTTCAGCTTTAGCATCATTCCTTCCAAAGAACACCCAGGACTGATCTCCTTTAGAATGGACTGGTTGGATCTCCTTGCAGTCCAAGGGACTCTCAAGAGTCTTCTCCAACTCCACAGTTCAAAAGCATCAATTCTTCGGCTTTCTTCACAGTCCAACTCTCACATCCATACATGACTACTGGAAAAACCATAGCCTTGACTAGATGGACCTTTGTTGGCAAAGTAATGTATACAATGGTATTAAAATGAATAACATTACATATTCACAATAGCAAAAGATGTTTATCAGTTTTCACAATCAATAGCCAGACAAAAAAATAAAAGATAATTACAATTGTAAGCCATAATGGAATTATGATTAACCGAACAATATAAAATAATTATATACAATTTGGGGGGTTAAGTAGAGTGATGTGGTAAGTTGAAATGCATGTATGCTCATGTTTTCATCTGCCCAACAGTCTATCTCTTTTGGTGGTGCATTTAATCCATTTACATCTAAGGTAATTGTCAATATATATGACCCTATTACCATTTTCTGAATTGGTTTGGGTTTATTTTGTGTAGGTCTCTTCCTTCTCTTGTGTTTCTTGCCTAAAGAAGTTCCTTTAGCATTTGTTGAAAAGCTGGTTTAGTGGTACTGAATTCCCTTAACTTTTGCTTACCTTGAAAGCTTTTGATTTCTCCATCAAATCTGAATGAGAGTCTTGCTGGGTAGGGTATTCTTGATTGTACATTCTTCCCTTTCATCACTTTAAATACATTATGCCATTCCCTTTTGGCTTGTAGAGTTTCTGTTGAGAAATCAGCTAATAACCTTATGGGAGTTCTTTTGTATTGTATTTGTCATTTTTCCCTTGTTGCTTTTAATATTTTATCTTTGTCTCTAATTTTTGTCAGTTTGATTACTAGGTGTCTCAGTGTGTTCTTCCTTTGATTTATCCTGCTTGGAACTCTCTGCACTTCCAGGAGTGGGTTGACTATTTCCTTTCCCATGTTGGGGAAGTTTTCAGCTATTATCTCTTCAAATATTTTCTTGGATCATTTCTCTCTCTCTTCTCCTTCTGGGACTCTTACAATGGAAATGTTGGTATGTTTAACATTGTCTCAGAGGTCTCTTAGGCTGTCTTCTTTTTTTTTTTTTTTAATCTATATTCTGTTTGGGAAGTGATTTCCGCCATTCTATCTTCCAGGTCACTTATCCACTCTCACTGTCATCTAGGCCCACTTATCCATTTTCCTGCCTCAGTTATCCCTTCTAGTGTATTGTTCATCTCTGTTTGTTCTTTAGTTCTTCTGGGTCTTTGGTACACATTTCTTTCATCTTCTCTGTTCTGTTTCCAAGATCCTGGATCATCTTCGCTATCATTATTCTGAATTCTTTTTCTGGAATATTGCCTGTCTTCACTTCATTTAGCTGTTTTTCTGAAGTTTTATCTTGTCCCTCCATTTGGAACATAATCTTCTACCTTTTCATTCTGATTAATTTTCTGTGATGTAGTTTTTGTTCCATTGCTACATGATTATAGTTCCTCTTACTTCTTCTGTCTGACCTCTGGTGGATGAGGCTAAGAGGCCTAGGTAAGCTTCCCAATGGGAGGAAAAAACTGGGTGGGTCTTTCTCTGATTACCAGTGCTATACTCAGTAAAACTTTAATGTTTGTCTGCTGATGGTTGAGGCTATACTTCCTCCCTGTTAGTTATTTGGCTTGAGGTGACCCAGCCCTGGAGTTCACATGCTCTATGGTAGAGTTAATAGTGACCTCCAAGAGGGCTCATACCAAGGAGCACCTCCCAGTACTGCTGTTACCAGTACCCATGTCCCATGATGAGTCACTGCCAACCCACTCCTCCAGAGGAGACCCTTCAACACTAGTAGATAGATCTAGTTCAGTATCCTGTGGGCTCACTGCTCCTTTCTCTTGGGTCCTTGTGTAGACAAGAATTTGTTTTTGCCCTACAAGAGTGGAGGGCTTCCCTGGTGGCTCAGACAGTAAATAATCTGCCTGCAGGAGACCCAGGTTAAATTCCTGGGTTGGGAAGATCCCCAGGAGAAGAGAATCGCAACCTACTCCAGTATTCTTACCTGGAGAATTCCATGGACAGAGGAAACTGGCAGGCAGGGGGTCACAAAGAGTTGATCATGACTGAGTGGCTAACACTACAAAAGTGAAGTCTCTGTTTCCCTCAGTCCTGTGGAAATCTTTAATCAAATCCTACTGGCTTTCAAAGTCAGATTCCCTGGGGATTCCTAGTCCTGTTGCCATACCCCCAGGCTGGGAAGCCTGATGTGGGGTCCAAACCTTCACTACAGTGGGAGATTTCTTTGGTGTTACTGTTCTCCAGTTTGTGGATCACCCACTTAGTGGGTATGAGGTTTGATTTTATCATGATTGTGCCCCTCCTACTGTTTCATTGTGGCTTCTCCTTTATCTCTGGATGTGGGGTATCATTTTTGGTGGCTCCCAGTATCCTACTGCGGATGGTTGTTCAACAGCTAGTTGTGATTTCAGTGCTCTCACAGAAGGAGATGAGAGCATGTGCTTCTACTCAGCCATCTTGAACCAATCCTCCTACTATTCACTCACTTTCAAAATGGGTGAAATAGCTACTTTTAAGAGTTTTAAGGATTAAACCTAAAACACATGAAGCACCTCCCAGGTTACTGGACATGTGGCAGGCAGCCACAAGCAGGAGCACTGTGGTCTGGAAGCTGTCTTCAACCTTGGCCTTGAGTCTGAAGAGCTCATCTGTGCCCAATGCCCTCTGTGGCTCAGAGGTAAAGCCCACCCTGGACATGGCCTCCAAGATGTGCCTGGGGTCAGGGAAAGGGTCAGGGTTGGAAAGATAACCCAGAAGTCTAGAGGCAGCAGTGGCCATCCCAGCCTTTGAGTAAATGCTTCCCAGTTCTGCCAGGGCTGCTGTTTCATTTTTATCCAGTTCAGGCCCACACTGCTGCCTAGAGACATCCTTATGCAAAATCCTCTCCTTTCCCAGGCCTGGCCTTTAGTTCTGCCTGTGTCTTGAGTGAGACCAAATATTAATGAGGAATAAAATACTGCAGGCAAACGGCTTTTCCAAATGGTACTTTTTCCAGATTGCATTTGAACTAGACCTTGGCCTGAAATGCAATATCCAAAGCTGACTTTATAGCTTGCAAGGCCATTTTCCATGAAAGCTTATATAAAGATGCAGAATTCATAAGATCCAGTGAAACATCTGGCGTTGGTCCCAGGTTTATCCACTGAAGTCTATTTTCTTTTGTCCTTATCCACTACTTTGTAAATTACTGGCATAATTCTAAGAGAAAGAGAGGATAAATACTGTTTTTTTCATCCTGATTTCATAAGGCCCATGTGAAATGTTCATCTTTATAACTCTTATGGGGTGGATTTCTGTAATTCAGCATTCCTTCTCAAATCTTCAGCAACATGTTTTCTTTGACTTTAATTCATTCATTCCCCAAGTATTATTTGAGTGCCTATGTGTATCAGACACTGTGCTAGGGGTTGGGAATTTAGCAAGAAATAAACATGCAGCCACTGCCTTTGTGTACAGATGACAAAGCAGAGGCCCAAAGAGGGTAAAATCTGGCCCAAGCCACACCACAAGTTTGAATCAAGATTGGAAGTCACATATCATAAAGGGAACAGCTATATACTTTGCAAAGATGGTAAATGAAATTACGGGGCCCTTGTCCAAAAATTATTAAGAATTTCAAGACATCAACAGCAGAGCATTAAATCAAATTTAGAGTCCTTTGGTCTCATGCCCACACAGCTGGCCCAATTCTCTGGATCATATTATTTTTTATCAGTTTCTACAAATTGCATAATTACTTGAGGGTTAAATTAAAAGGGAGGTGCTTCTGAGGAAAGAAGGAACCACCAATGATGCTCAAGACAAAGAGCAAACAGGAAGTTCACAACTGATCTTTCTATTTGCCAGTTTGTGGTCAAAGTTAAATGTCTTGATAGGTCTTAAGCAGCAGAAACCCCCAGCTTAAATTCTTGACTATTCCCATGACACATAGAGAAGTTCACAATTGCAAACACACTCATCTGTGTACAGATTCTGAGGACAGAACCTTGTGGGAGTAACCAGCCCAGTGCCCAAATTGGCCAGTAGTTCCTGGTAGCTCAGATGGTAAAGCGTTTGTCTACAGTGCAGGAGTAGGGAAGATTCCCTGGAGAAGGAAACGGCAACCAACTCTAGTACTCTTGCCTAGAAAATCCCATGGACTGAGGAGCGTGGTGCAGGCTACTGTCCATGGGGTCGCAAAGAGTCGGGCACGAATGAGCGACTTCACTTCACTTCACATTACATGGGCTACCTCTGTGGCTTCGCTGGTTTCTTTCTTTTTAAGAGGAGCCTCAGATCCTGAAGGAAGGGAGCCCAGGACCACTCTGCCTTTGGTTGAGGCTGCGCACTAAAATCATGCTGATCAGAGAGAAAGGTGTGGTCCGCTTTTCTGAGTGGGATGGGAGCAAGGGGGTGGGGAGAATAGGAAGACCTTCTCCACATGAGTTTGTGAAGTGTTTTACAAGGAGTTCACCAACTTTTGAGGTCCTTGGAAGGGATACTGAGCCCAGGTTCTTTTAGTTTCTTAGGGTAGGAGGTAAGGGGTGGGGGAACAGATGGGAGGCCAGTGAGGTGGGTACTGCGTTCTCCATAGCATGTATGCACACACACACGTGCAAATTCATAAATAATAATAATTTATAAGATTCTACCAGACTGGTAACTAGCTACAGAGAATTTTAAATGACTTTGAGTAAGTTTTTTCCTAGAAAAAGTAGAGGCATGTCTTCACAGCAGTTTTTCTCCAGAAGCTCTCTCAGGCTCCTATTAATCACCCTCCTTAAACTCCCCAATGAAAAAACTTCATTTTGGAATCTTGTTAAGGACTCACACTGACATACCTATGCCAAGGGACCCAGGAAGTGCAGCAGCTTGTCCAAGGGTTTATGTGTTTATTCTCTGCTGCATCTCACAATGATTTGAAGAGGCTTTCAGCTGCAATGATAAAATGTTAACACACAACTAGGGACTTCCCTGGTGGCCAGTGGTTGAGAATCCATCTTCCAATGAGAGGACACAGATTTGATATCTGATCAGGGAACTAAGATGCCACATGTCGTGGGGCAACCAAACTTGCCCACTACAACTAGTGAGCCCATGCATCACAGCTAGAGAGCCTGAGCCTGAACTGCTGAGCCCACACTCCGGACTCTGGAGCCCACACTCCACAATAAGAAGCCCTTGGGTCATGATAAGAGAAGCTCCTGTACTGCAATGAAGACCCAGTGCAGCCAAAATAAAATCAAGCAAAAACACATAACTAGAGATGTCACTGGAGGACGGACGTCAGCAGAATGGCAGACTAAAGCTCCAAACTGTCTCATCCCACAGAAATATCACACACAAAAAATCAGAAACTGTATGAGCCAATTTTGTGGGAGTTTAAGAAAACAGTCAAAGGTTTACAGTAACCAAGTAAATTCCCAATCAAGAAAAAGTGATCTTCAAAATGTTAGGAGAGCTTCATGGTGTTTTACTCCCCTGATCCTGTCCCCTCTCCAGGCCACAGAATAATTTTCAATAGATTTAAAAATATTGAAATCACAGAAATTTTATTTTCTAGTCACAATAGAATGAAACCAGTTTATAACAGAAGGAAAACCAGAAATGTCACAGATAGGTGGAAATTAAGCACCACTGAAATAATCAATGGGTCGAGGAAGAAAACATGAAGGCAATTAGAAATACTTTGAGACAAATGATAATGAAAAAAAATACCAAAACATAAGATGCAGCAAAAAAAGTGCTAAGAGAAAATGTATAGTTCTAAATGTGTACACTGAAGAAGCAAAATATCAAATCCATAATTTAAATTTATACATTAAGAAACAAACAGAACCTAAAGCTAGCAGAAGGAAGATATTAAATAAACAAAAGATTAGAGCAGATAAATTAAAGAATAGAAAAACCATAGAGAAAAATTAGCTAAACCAAAAGTTGGTTCTTCAAAAAAAATCAACAAAATTGAGAAAACTTCAGCTACACTAACTCAGAAAAAAAGAGAGATTTAAATGACTAGGATCAGAAATGAAAGTAGACATTTCATTACCTCCAATTTTACAGAAATAAAGAGTATTATAAGAGACTAGTACAAACAACTGTACACCAACAAATTGGATAACCTAGATGAACTTGAAAAATTCCTAAAACCACAAAGTCTACCACATCTGACTCATGCTGCTGCTGCTAAGTCACTTCAGTCGTGTCCGACTCTGTGCGACCCCATAGACAGCAGCCCACCAGACTCTGCCATCCCTGGGATTCTCCAGGCAAGAACACTGGAGTGGGTTGCCATTTCCTTCTCCAATGCATGAAAGTGAAAAGTGAAAGGGAAGTCACTGAGTCGTGTCCAACTCTCAGTGACCCCATGGACTGCAGCCCATCAGGCTCCTCTGTCCACGGGATTTTCCAGGCAAGAGTACTGGAGTGGTGTGCCATTGCCTTCTCCGTCTGACTCATGAGGAAATAGTAAATTTAAATAGAACTATAACTACTAAAGAGATTGAATTACTAATCAAAGACCTCCCAACAAAGAAGAACTCAGGACCAGATGGCTTCACTGGTGAATTCTACTAAATATTTAAAAAGAATTAACACCAATCCTTCACAAACTCTTTCAAATAATTGAAAAGAAAATACTTCTTATTTCATAAAGCCAGGATTAACTTGATACCAAAGACAAAAAACAACCTACAAGAAAAAAAGACCAATATCCCTTATGAATATCAATGGGAAAAATCCCCAACAAACCAAATTTGGCAGCATATTAAAAGGATTATACCACTTGTCCACATGGGACTTATTCTTGGAATGCAAGAATGACTCCACATATGAAAATCATTCAATTACTATATCACATTAATAGAAAGAAGAGGGAAAAACACATGATCATCTGAATTAATGCAGAAAAAGCAAAATTCAATACCTTTTCATGATAAAAGCACTTAAAAAAAATAGGAGGAAACTTTCCCAACATGATAAGGGCATATATGAAAATCCACAACTAACATCATACTCAATGGTGAAAAACTTCAAGCTTTTTTCCCTAAGAGCAGGAACAAAACAAGAAATTTCAGTTTGGGCACTTCCCATTCAGCATAGCAATGGAAGTTCTAGTCAGAACAATTAAACAAGAGAAAGAAATAAAAGATATAAACATTGGAAAGGAAGAAAAATTATCTCTATTCACAGATCATATGTTCTTATATGTAGAAAACTCTAAAAATTACACACACACATTCAGCAAACTTGCAGAATAAAAAAATCAACACACAAAAATCAGTTTCATCTCTATATTTTAAAGCGTCTGTCTATAATGCGGGAGACCTGGGTTCTATCCCTGGGTCAGGAAGATCCCCTGGAGAAGGAAATGGCAGTCCACTCCAGTACTATTGCCTGGAAAATCCCATGGACAGAGGAGCCTGGTAGGCTACAGTCCATGGGGTCGCAAGGAGTCGGAAATGACTGAGTGACTTCACTTTCCTAAAGGGGGAAATTAAGAGAAAAACTGCATTTATAATACATCAAAAAGAATAAATTATCTAGGAATAAAATTATCCCAGGAGACAACAGACTAGTACATTAAAAACTATGAAACATGGCTGAAAGTAATTGAAGAGACACAAACAAGTGAAAAGATATACTTTGCCCATGGATTAGAAGACATATTATGAAGATAGCAAGATTATCTGAAGGAATCAACAAATTTAATGGAATCCTTACCAAAACCTCAAAATTTTTTGTAGAAATAGAAAAATCCACCCTAAAATATATATGAAACCTCAAGGGGCCCCACATAGCCAAACAATCTAGAAAAAGAAGAACAAATTTGATGTCCTACGTTTCTCAGTTTCAAACTACAACAAAAGAGGTCTTCCCTTGTAGTGCAGTCAGTAAAGAATCTGCCTCCAAAGCTGGAGACCTCGGTTTGATTTCTGGGTCAGAAAGATCCCCTGGAGAAGGAAATGGCAACCCACTCCAGTGTTCTTGCCTGAAGAATCCCATGGACAGAGGAGCCTTGTAGGCTACGGTGCAAGAGGTCACAAGAGTCGGACACAATTTAGTGATTAAATCACCACTACAACAAAAGCAAAACAGCACAGTACTGCATAATCCAGACATACAAGCCAAGGCCAGTGAATTACAATAAAGGCTCAAAAACAAGCCCTTGTATATATGGTCAACTGATTTTCAACAAAGGTTTCAAGATCATTCAGTGGGGAAAAGACAGTCTTTTCCACAAATAGTGTTGAGAAAACTGGATATCCACGTGTAAAAAATACAACTGAATCCTACCTTACATGCTATACAAAAATTAACTCAAATTTGGTCAAAGGCCTAAGTGTGAAAAATAAAACTATAAAACTCTTAGGATGAAAACATGTAGGAGAAGTTTTATGACATTGGATTTGGCAATAGTTTTTTGGAAATGATAGAAAAGGCATCAAAATGAAAAATAAGAGTTCATCAAATTTTCAAACTTTGGTGCATCAAAGGATGGACACCATAGAGGGAGTAAAACAAAAACTGAGAGAAAGGGACAGAATATCTGCAGATCATATATCTGATTAGGGATTAATAGCCAGAATATACAAATAACTCTTAAAACTCACCAATAAACAACCAATTGAAAAATGGTAAAGGACTTGAATAGACAGTCCTCCAAAGAATATATTCAAATGTCCAAGAAGCATGTGAAAGGATGCTGAACTTCACTAGCCATTATTGAATTGCTAGTAAAAATGACAATTAGAAATGGCAACCCACTCCAGTACTCTTGCCTGGAAAATCCCATGGAGAGAGAAGCCTGGTAGGCTACAATCCATGTGGTCGCAAAGAGTCGGACATGACTAAGCGACTTCACTTTCACTTTCATATTCATTAGGATGGATTTTACTTCAGAAAGAAGAAAATAACAAGTGTTGGTGAGAATGCAGAGAAACTGAAATCTTTGTACATTGCTGATAGGAACATAAAATGATGCAGTCGCTATGGGAAATGGTTTGGCAGTTCCTCAAAAGTTGAACACGTTAGCCATGTGATTCAGCAATTCCACTCTTAGATGTTTATCCCAAAGAACTGAAAGCAGAGACTCTAAGAGATGTTTGTACACTCATGCTGACAGCACAGTTATTCATGACAGCCAAAAGGTGGAAGCAACCCAAACAGTGGGTTGAATAAACCAAATGTGACACACACATTTAATGGAATATGGTTCAGCCTTAAGAAGAAAGGAGACTCTGACCCATGCTCTAACATAGATGAACCTTGAAGACATTATGTGCATGCCAAGTCTTTTCAGCCATGTCCAACTTTGTGTGACTCTGCGGACCATAGCCTGCAGGCTCCACTGTCCATGGAATTCTCCAGACCAGAACACTGGAGTAGGTTGCTGTGCCCTCCTCCAGGGGATCTTCTCAACCCAGGAATCAAACCCGCATTTCTTATGTCTCCTGCACTGTCAGGCAGGTTCTTTACCAGTAGCGCCGCCTAGGAAGCCTTGAAGACATTATGCTGAGTGAAATAAGTCTGTCATGAAAGGGCTATTACTGTATAATTCCACTTACATGAAGTTCCTAGGGTTGTTAACTTCATTGAGACAGCTGGGAGAATAGAGTTTACCAGAGCCTGGGTGGAAGGGGATGGAAAGTTCTTGTTTGATGTGATAGAGAGACACCTGAATCTTTTTTCACCAGATTGTAAATATTTTAAGTTAATTCTACCTGACTCACCCTTTTCCTGAAGAAGCTAATGGTAAAGAATTTGCCTGCTAATGCTGGAGACACAAGAGAGGCAGATTTGATCCCTGGATCTGGAAGATCCCTGGAGTAGGAATCAGGAATCCACTCCAGTATTCTTACCTGGAAAATTCCATGGACAGAGGAGCCTGGTAGGCTATAATCCATGGGGCCACAAAGAGCCAGACGCAGCTGAGCGACTGAGCTCACACACACACACATGCCTGACTCAGCGCTTCTCTCTCCTGTTCTGACCAGGCTGGACAGCATGGGATGTGGGGGCCCAGCAAGTGCGGATGGGGGACCCGCATCCTAGCTGTCATGGCAGGAGCCTCCTGTGCCCACCCCCACAGCCTTGGGGCGGGGCTTCCAGGCCAAGGCTGGGCACAGGGTCTGTTCATGACCTCTGTGCCCCAGGCGCCAGCCACCACGTTAGCCTGGGTTCTTGTTGACTCCCTCAGTGGTACACGCAGGATGAAGGTGTCCTCAGAAGCCTCAAATCTCTCTCATACTTCATCTTCTCCATCTTCCTCTTTCTTCTCTTTCTCCTCTTACTCTCCTCAGGGACATATTTCCCGTGTGAGCGAAAGGCCCTCTCTCCCTCCCTGTTTACCACAGACATTGGGTTTATACCCCCCAACCTCTCTCTTCCAGGGCCACCCTCAGAGTCCACTTCTGCTCGAATGGGGTGAGGGGAAGAGGAGGGAGAGAAGACTTCGCACAGTCAGAGTCTGGAAATGTGACGCAGGCCCAGGAGGCCCGCCCCTTAGACGGGCGGACTGCAGCCCAGAGGGGGTGAACGACCAGCCCGAGGTGGGCAGTAGCAGGGTCCCATGCAAAGCTGACACTGAGGCCCAAACCTCCCCAAGGGAAGCACACCTGATCCCTGTCCCTGGGCATCCAGTGGGAAATCACCCTGCCCCCTCCTCATCCTCTGGGTCCTGTGCCTGTTGCTTGGCAGCTGTGCACTAATTCCACATGGCTGCCTCACAGACTTCTCTGCAGGGGCTGAGGACCTGAGCGGGTAAGTGTGGTTCCCCAGTGAACTTGGGGAGCGAGTGTCTCTGTGGCCGCAGCTGGGCTGTGAGGCTGACCCTAGGCAGATTCGTACTTCTCGGTGCGGAGGGCCCTGCTTCTCATCAAGGTCCCAGCCAGAAGAGGGTCCTGACTGAGCACACCTGCCTGCTGCTGACTCATATCGTCTTTCTTCCAGAGACTGGGACCAGTAAACAAACAGAAATAAATCCAAACCTTCCCCTCTCACCAGTGCATAGCATGCTCTCCACTGACCTCTGGACCAGGAGGCTGCGTATACAAAGGCAAAGAAGATACCCCCACAGACAGCTTCCCAGTGCATCCCTCCCTCCCCAGAGCCTTCTGTGTGTGCAGCCCACTCCCACAAGCTGGCTCCCTGCCTGCCTCCTGTAGCACAGGACTCTCCTTCGTGTAGTTCTGGGGGCCCTGGAGTGCGTCCTCAAGAACAGCTGCCCCCACAGAGCATCTCAGGTCCTCCTTCCTGCTTACCTCCCCTCCTCTGCCCTCATCCCCCAGGGCTGGACTCTGTTTCTGGCGCATCCTCACGAGGGTAGCAGCTGCATCTTCAGGACACATATCCTAAAACACAAAGTCTTAATAGAAAACATGAGGTGAGGTGAGGGGACCACTCCATTGAAAAGATAGTTTATTACTCATTGTTCCCAAGAGGAAGGGGCGCAACATACTTTTCGGAGTTCCGGGACTCAGCAGGGAAAGCTCCAGGTTGGTCAGGTGGCAGAGAGGGGGAAATCAAGGGCAGGAGGCTTTGCTGTGGTTTCTGGGGGAAGGAACGGGCGAGGCAGGGTCAGCAGGGCAAGACTGGCTGGTTTGGATCATCTCTGGGCTCTGGAGCACAGGGGCTGCCCATGGTTGTCTGGTATCTGGCCGGCTGACTAGGGCAGGGGGACAGTGGCCCCATGTGAGAGCTGCACAGGAGGTGGGGGGCAGGGGTGGGCTCTAGGTTGTTTGCTTTGCATTTGAAAAGTGCTCCCCCTGGTGAATTTTTTCTCATCTCTGGGAATTGACCTGTCCTAGGAGGGGCAGCCCTTCTAGGGTGAGCAAAGCCCCGAATAACAAAAATGAAAGACATGGTTAATTCAGTACAGGAGCCACTTGCATAGGGTGACACTGCTTCCTGGGGCTGTGCTGGCCCCACTGGGCCCCATCCCTTCTCTGGAGCCTCTGCGGAGAAGCAGGAGGCAGCCTAGGCAGAGCAGGGTGCGAGGCAGGACACCCGCAGCTTGTCTGCTCCCAGAGCACGGCGCCGGAGGCCTCCTGCGTTCCCAGCCCTCCTGCGGGAAGACAAAGTGACGCTGGGCCAAGACGAGGTCCACAGCCCTCCCTCCAGGCCCTGTAACTGGCCGTGCTGCTCTCCTCCTCCCAGGATCGTCCCTCCTCTGTGCTTGGTCTGCCCACGCAGCCATCAGACCCTGGGACTGGTGGGATTCCATCAATGGACACACTCCAGGCTCCCACCCAGGACCTGGGTAGCCCATGGAGTTCATTTTGGAGTGTGGTTTTGGTTTTTTTTCCACATAACATCATAGTGTAAATATTTCTCATGTTATTAAGAACTCCTCATAAAATCATTTACTTATTTGGAGAATCGTCCATCTGGAGCACATTCACCATAACCAGACCTGGGAGAGGAGAGGTGGGCTGCAGTCAAATTTCTGATACTTGCCCTCCCCCAACCCCTTCACCCTCAACTTCCTAATGCTGCACCTGCTCACACAGCAATAGGGAGAAGTGAGCCAGGAGGAACCTGAACTCCTGAGAGCCTGATCTGACCCCTCCCTCCCTGAGGCTGGCTCCAGCCAAGAGAGCATGCAAGTGAGAACACAAAGCCATCCTTTGTGCCCTGTTTTCTCTGTAGAAATAACACTGAGTTCCCTGAACCAACCTCCCAGTGTCCCTATCTGGTATGGTTACTCCTGGGGATACTGAGTATTTTGTTACATTTTTGCTTCCAGCACAGCATCAGGCAGGCCCTAGCTGTCTCCCCTTGAAGGAAGCCTGCATTCTATAGGGAGGTGAACTGAGGGATCAAGGAGGGACTCAGCCTCCTGAGAGACCCGCTGCAGACCATGGACAGACCCCGCCCCGATCCACATCCTCAGCGCATGACTCACTCCAGAAGGCAGAGCTCCTGGCCTGCCTCAGAAGGCCCCTGGGGGCATCTCATGTGACAGGCACTCGAGGGAGCTGGATGGTGGGATCAGAGTAGACAGAGGGGCACACAGTGAATAGAGTTGGGGTGGGCGGCGGAGGGAAGCCTAGAGGAGAGGTGCGGATGTAGGTCTGCCCCTGCTTGGCTACTTCAGGGTTCATGCCCTCCTCTGCATGGAACGCTAACTGCTCCATAAGATGCTAACTGGTCAACTAGTAATTATCCAGAGTTCCAGTCTATCATTCAGAAGATCAAAGATTGTCAAAAGTGAATCAAAACAGGTTGACCTCAGCCGATATGTCATCTCTGGGGCAGGGACTGCCCACAAGTTGGGGGTCAGGTCTGAGGTGTGGGCTGGGCCAGGGGTCAGGTCTGAGGTGTGGGCTGGGCCGGGGTCCTCTACCCAGCAGGGCACCAGATTCACCCCAGACCTTGACACTCCGATGCCAGGATCCCTCCAGGCCTGGCCTTGGAGCGCAGATGCATACATTTTTGTGATGCTCTGCAGGGTTTCCTGACTCAGGCCCAGCCTGGATGCTGTCCCAGGACGGGAGACTCACTACGTTTGCCCCAAAGGAAACTCTTTCCATGTGCTTCTTCCTGGTCACTGGAGGCTGTTGTATATTGTATAAGCAGTGCTTTCTCCTGCAGTTTTTCTCTTTAAGAACAATTCTCCCCGAGTCCATGGCCAGCCCCTTAAGAGCAGCCCTCAAGCCCCTCAAGGTCAATCCTGCTGCTAGAGCTGACACATCTCTCCCATCCTCCTCCAAGTCCATGTCTTAATTCTTCTCTTGAAGTTGCCTCCCTTCCCCAGTTCAGAGTGTCCCACCTCCACAGTATTAGCAGCTACCTAGCCGAGGGCCTGGGGTGAAACCTGGTTTCGCCCCTACCCATTCTGCCTACCCTGTTCCTGCTCCCAGCTCCACGGCCCCCAGCATGAGGTCTCTCCATGTGGTGTGCGACTGTCACACAGGCTGATTTGAGGATTTGAAATGTCTGCCATAGATACTGTTCAGGCCCTAAAAGACCCTGGAAATGCATATGCCCATGTGTGTTTGTGTATATGTGTGTGTGTGTGTCTGTGTATGTCTAGGTGTGTCTGTGTGTGCATGTGTGTGTGCATGTGTGTGCCTGTATGTAGGAAAGGCAAATGGACAGACAGAAGAACCAACGGAGTGCAGCAGCCACAGCACAGACAGGTGTCTCCAGGGGCCCCTCCCACAGAGGGCAGTGGTGGATCAGGGCTCTGGCGCCTCTCTGCCTCTTCTTCAGCCTCTTCACGATGTTGCCGGGAGCCAAGCTGTGTGAGCACAGGCTGCCTAGAGACCATGAGCGTGAGAGACTTGGGGACAGGCCGTTTGTGAAGTCCACATGTCATGTCACTGGGAAACTGATCTCAGCAAAGCCATGGCTGTTTCAGACCTGACTATTACCTTTAGGGCTTGAATCTATTCTGCCAGCCATGCAACAAATGTCTTCAAAGGAAAGACAAAAGCCAGGGCGCCCACAGAGGGCCGACAAAACCCGGGACCAAGTGTCTGGGAGGTGAACTTGGAAGTGGGAATGAGCTGAGTGTGGGTGAGAAGCAGTCTGGGCATCCAGCACCTGGAGGAGCTGCGCCCATCCACAGCCAGCCCAGCCTTTCCTGGCTCTTCAGCCCTCTCATGGAGTGACCCCAAAAGTGAAGCGGAGTTTGGGGAAAGTGGCAGCTCTTTGGGGTGAACAGGCTTGTGGCTGGCCCCATTTGGCACATCCCAGGCAGCCCCCATTGGCATCCCCTAGCTTTTCCTCCATCACAAGGGGGCTCTCAGTACTTCCCTCAGTGATACCAGGACCCCACCTGGTCTCTCTGCCTTTCTAAGACGATGCAAGGGTGCCAAATAAGCTGGTAATCAATAGAAACTTATGTTACAGACCAGCAGCCCTTAACCCTCTTTGGTCAAAGAATCCCTTATGAATCTGATGAAAGTGATGGGTCAGGCAGATTCTTTACCACTGCAATACCTGGGAAGTCCAAAACCTTCAAGAGTGATTAGGAAAGGTAATAAGTAGCTATTTGGGCACAATTCTTTTAGGCATTTGTGTAGAAACAGCCCCAGACCAGCTAAGGTACCCCAGGCTGGATGCTCTCCAGCTCTGCGCTCTCCCCGCTGGGACCTGGAAGTTACACAGTGCCCATTTCACCAAACGTATCACTCCATCCTGAGTCCTTGGTAGAAAAGCTGAGAACATACTTATGGCAGCATCAACAGAGGGACCCCAGCACCTATTTTTGATTATTTCCTTTAAAGATTTTGATGATTTCCATTAAAAATATTTTGGACACAGGCATCTTGAGAAAAACTTCTGAGTGCTTTGGGTTTTTGTAAAGACATGGTTCAGGGGTGTATTCATTTCTAGTTACACGTGGTGGTGGAGATGGGGTATGTTCAGGGCTCCCAGCAAAAGTCTGAGTCAGAAAAGCACCTGTGGCTCTCCCACTCCATGTTAGTCACCTATTAAGCCCACAGGAAAGACCCAGAGAGGTTTTAGGGACCTGAGTCCAAGACCCCACAGGTGATGAGTATCAGGCCCCAGCATGCACTGCCCAGGCCAGATATACGGACTGTACTTTGCGTCTGCCTGGGGCAGCTCCCAGCCTTCTTCCCGAGGGGTTGCTGCACTGAGCTGCCAGTGGGAAGATGATCACAGGGCCTGGGTGGACCCCTGCTGACTGCTCCTGGGGTGCCCATGTCAGCCTTTACCTGCAGGCCACCAGGTACAGGGAGCCAGCCAGTGGGACCTTGAGCATTTCACCTCCCTTCCCTGAGGCTCCTCTTCCTCAGTAACAGGAAGAGAGAAGACCACTCTGCCATAGCCAGAGCTTCAGTTGGGCTTAAATGAAATGTAGGAGAAATACGGAGTGCTTGCCAGGTTATAGACAGCTCAAGCCTCCTCTGAGCAGGCTGTCAGCCAGGCAGCAGGTTCCATCCTTGAGCGTGACCCCTGGATAAACAGATCCAGGAACTCTCACCGCCCACAGGTGAAGTCAATCCAGGCCCCTTGGGGGACCCTGGCTTCTGACTGCCAGTGGCCTTCAGGCACAGAGGCTCAGTCCAGGGGTCTGGATGGGGCGCAGGAAGCACAGCTCATGTTCCACGGATGCCAGGACCTGAAAAAAACTGAGGAACCGCTCAGAGTGAGAGTAAGGAGCTCTGAGCAGAGGTCAGAAGCAGAATGCCAGGCAGGAACCAGGACCTGCTGAAGCTGGAGTGAGGAGGAGCAGCCCTGTGGTCACCGAACACATGGGCAAATGGATCATGTACCCTCCTCCCTTCCCATGGTTCTCACTGCCTCACCCACAGAGATGTCCCAGATATAAATGTTATCATTTGAAATGAGCAAATGATGCTTTCTCATTTTTCTGTAAACATTGTCATAAATGCAGCATCTCTAGAAAACTGCTCTGTCATTGTCAGGGGTCAGCAGACTTCTCTTGCCATGGCCAGACTGTAAGTATATCCAGGCTTGGACGGATCATACAGCCTCTGTCACAACTGCTCGCATCAGCCCCTACTAACAGTGGGCATGGGGCCATGTTCCAATAAAACTCTATTTACAAAGTCATGTGGCGGGCTGGACTTGGCCATCTCTGTGCTCTTTAATTTGGCACCTAAGTAAAACCAGCAGGATGGCTCTGCAAACACAGCTGGATCTGATGATTCTATCACCCTACCCACAACCAAATTTCTGAATCCATGCCCCTACTGTGAAGAAATCCTGGAGCTCCAAGGTTCCAGAATAATCTTCTCTGATCTCAGCCAGGGCCTCTGTACATAACTCTAAGTCAGGGGGCCTGCCTGGTGTGGGGCAAAATGAGCCTGTAGGTCTGAGCTAGTTCTGAAGACAGCCAGTCTGCAGAGAGTTCATGGTCTCTGCCCTTCAGATAGGAAATTGCTTTTCTGGTCTTTCTCCAGAAAACTACACTAATTGATGCCAATTAAAACAAGACAGGAAAGATGGCCCTGCCCCCAGGAAAGGAGTTGATGGCAAGCATGTCCTGACTGGAAACCAGTCTGCTCTCTCCTTCCTGCCAGGCAGTGAGGGGGAGGTGGGAAGTAGGGCCCCTAGGACCCAGGCGGACAGGCCAGGGGACGCATGGGTGGAGGAAAGGATGCCTCCAGTCCAGGATGCAGACTAAAACACAATGGAGATTCTGGGAAAGGCCAGTCCAGTCTCATTTCCTTCAGATTTCTAAGAAAAGGTGAGGTTTCACTGCTTAGGAGAAGAGACAAGATTTCCTGAAGGCAGAGACAAGTCTTTCTCTAGTTTTTTGACAGTGATAACCATCATGTGTGGATGAGGTTATAGTTCTAATTTATTAAGTGTTTCCTAAGTGTCAGGCCCTGTGCTAAATATGTAGCCTCTGCCTTACAGAGAAGGAAGCAAAGATTTGGGATAGTGTGTCCAAAATCACACAGTGACAGGAAGAGCTAGGCTGCAGTCCATGGAGTCACTAAGAGTCAGACACGACTGAGCGACTTCACTTGCACTTTTCACTTTCATGCATTGGAGAAGGAAATGGCAACCTGCTCCAGTGTTCTTGCCTGGAGAATCCCAGGGACGGGAGAGCCTGGTGGGCTGCCGTCTATGGGGTCACACAGAGTCGGACATGACTGAAGCGACTTAGCAGCGGCAGCGGCAGCTGCGTGTCTCACAAAGAAACACACCCTCTCTGCGCAGACTGTGGTCTTGTAGTTATCAGGGCTATCCAGAAAAACAGAAAGCAGAGCCAATGTGGGTGTGTGTGGGGTGTGTGTGTTTGTGTGAGAGAGAGAGAGAGATTGGTTGACTATTTTAAGGAGTTGGCCCACAGGATTGTGGAAGCTTGGTGAACTCCAAATCTACAGGGCAAGCCACAGGCTGGGACCCAGGAGAGCCACAGTTCACTTCCAAAGGCCTTCTGCTGGCAGAATTCCCTCTTCTTCCAAGGAGGTCCATCTTTATTCTCCTGAGACCTCCACTGATTGGATGAGGCCCACCCATAAATGGGGGCAGACGATCCACTCTGCTTTAGTCTACTGATGTAAATAATCATCTCATTTTTTAAAATGCCTTCACAGAAACATCTTAAATAGAGTTTGACCCAGTATCTGGGCACTGTCACTCAGCCCAGTGGACACGTAAAATGAACCATCATGGGTCCCATTGGCACATCTGCATCAGCTGGGGGCTTGTTAAAGACCCCAGATCAGGTCCAGCCAGGCCGACTGAGTCAGACTCTGCATGGGGAGCTTGAGAAATGCTAAGACTTCCTACTCGCCTACTGCCAACAGCTCAGTACTGATTTCTACCCGCTCCCTTCCACGTGGCTCCTGCTCCACAGTGAGGGAAGATGACATCTGGATGCTCCGTGAAGGGCCAAGCAGGAGGGATGCCTGCTCTTTACTGGAGCCTTCACTGCCTCGCTACCCACACACCTCCTGGACTCCTCCAAGCCTGATGCCCTAGGGTCCTGGAACTTGGTCCCTCCAAGGTGTTGAGATACCTGCCATCTTCTGTCCTCTATCACCAGGGAGATGGCACTGTGGGGATGGGAGGATCCCTGGACTGTGACTCAGGAGAACTGGGCTCTGTTTCTGAGTGCATTTCCAACTCTGGGTGACTCCAGATCTACCACTTACCTTCTCTGGTCCATCATTCTCCCAGGTATAAAAGGAAGGCTTTGTTTCTTAAGTTTCATTCAAGTCCTTCCTCCTCACCCTCAGCCGCCAATCAGTGGGATACTTTTGGGTACGTGAAGTATTACACAGAACTAGAAGTACATAACAGATAAGACTAAAGACTGTCTGATGATCAAAGAGAGTGCATGTGTGCTAAGTTGCTTCAGTCGTGTCCAACTCTTTGTGACCGCATGGACTGTATCCCAATAGACTCCTCTGTCCATAGGATTCTCCAGGCAAGAATACAGGAGTGGGTTGCCATGACCTCCTTCAGGGGATCTACCCAACCCAGGGATCGAACCTGCATCTCTTACATTTCCTGATTTGCAAGCGAGTTCTTTATCACTTTGGAGAAGAAAATGGCAACCCATTCCAGTGTTCTTGCCTGGAGAATCCCAGGGACAGGGGAGCCTGGTGGGCTGCCGTCTGTGGGGTCGTACAGAGTCAGACATGACTGAAGCGACTTAGAACCACCTGGGAAGCCCCAGTCAAGGAGAGGGGGTAGACAACCTTGACTGAACCCCCCACCCCACCCCAGCCAGGCTCCCCTGCCATCCCTCACACCTGCAAGCTGCTCCTGAATGCAAGGAGGCAGGTAGCTTCCTGAGTAGCACCACCTCTGAGACAGAGATGGCAGAGGGCTTTTCCAGCCCCTGAATTTCTCTACTGAGTCCAAGAAGCCTGGCTTTTCTAGGGCAGCATGGTGGGTGAGGAACTGTGGACTTTGCAACCAAGCAATCAGAATTCATTTCACGTCATCCCTACTCACTATATATTAGTCTGCTGAGGCTGTAGCACAAAAGTACCATGACCAGGAGCCTCACACAAGAGACAATTATTTTCTCACAGCACTGGAGGCTGCAAGTGCAAAATCAAGGTGTGGGCAGTGGTGCTTCCTTCTGAAACCTCTCTCCTTAGCTTGTCCATGGCCACCTTCTCACTATGTCCTCCAATGACAACACTCCAGATGGGATGGCAGAGGAGGGAGAGGGAGGCAGGAGTGCCACTCCTACGGGACAGCACCCACCTTCTCTAAGGTGCCCAGGAGCCTCTGCTCACCCAGAAGGCCCACTCCCCATCCACCTCTCCACTCCCTCCACGAAGGGAGCCTCCCTCTGCACTAAGGTTTCCTGACCTCAGACTTCAAAGGCTCCAAGGTATCAACCATCTGATTTGATTAGTTAATCTATGCCAGTGACAAAGGGCCCAGAGAACAGAGCTCTACCTATATCAAGTTTGCAAATAACTATTCATGTCAAATAGATGGAGGAAAAACAGTGGAAACAGTGGTTGACTTTATTTTTCTGGGCTCCAAAATCACTCCAGATGGTGATTGCAGCCATGAAATTAAAAGACACTTACTCTTGGAAGGAGAGTTATGACCAACCTCAGTTCAGTTCAGTTCATTTCAGTCACTCAGTCGTGTCCGACTCTACGACCCCATGAATTGCAGCATGCCGGGCCTCTCTGTCCATCACCAACTCCCGGAGTTCACTCAAACTCATGTCCATCGAGTTGGTGATGCCATCCAGCCATCTCATCCTCTGTCGTCCCCTTCTCCTTCTGCCCCCAAACCCTCCCAGCATCAGGGTCTTTTCCAATGAGTCAACTCTTTGCATGATGTGGCCAAAGTATTGGAGTTTCAGCTTCAGCATCAGTCCTTTCAATGAACACCCAGGACTGCTCTCCTTTAGAATGGACTGGTTGAATCTCCTTGCAGTCCAAGGGACTCTAAAGAGTATTCTGCAGCACCACAGTTCAAAAGCATCAATTCTTCGGTGCTCAGCTTTCTTCACAGTCCAACTCTCACATCCACACATGACTACTGGAAAAACCATAGCCTTGACTAGACAGACCTTTGATGGCAAAGTAATATCTCTGCTTTCCAATATGCTATCTAGGTTGGTCATAACTTTCCTTCCAAGGAGTAAGCGTCTTTTAATTTCATGGCACCTAGATAGCATATTAAAAAGCAGAGACATTACTTTGCCAACAAAGATCCATCTAGTCAAGGCTATGGTTTTTCCAGTGGTCATGTATGGATGTGAGAGTTGGACTATAATGAAAACTGAGCACTGAAGAATTGATGCTTTTGAACTGTGGTGTTGGAGAAGACTCTTGAGAGTCCCTTGGACTGCAAGGAGATCCTACCAGTCCATCCTAAAGGAGATAAGTCCTGTGTGCTCATTGGTAGGACTGATGTTGAAGCTGAAACTCCAATACTTTGGCCACCTGATGCAAAGAACTGACTCATTTGAAAAGACACTGATGCTGGGAAAGATTGGGGGCAGGAGGAGAAGGGGACGACAGAGGATGAGATGGTTGGATGGCATCACTGAGTCAATGGACATGAGTTTGGGTGGACTCCTGTAGTTGGTGTTGGACAGGGAGGCCTGGCATGCTGAGGTTCATGGGGTCGCAAAGAGTTGGACACAACTGAGTGACTGAACTGAACTGAATAACTATTTAGAACACAGTGATGTGGAATGTGGTCATTTTTCCTATATATGACAGGAAACTGGTGTATTTTTCTACTTCCATCTATTAATCAAAAAAATACAAATCAGGTTTTGCTAATATTAAATTCACTTTATTTTACTTGATCTCAAGGAGTTTTTGAAAAAGGAGAGGAAAAGGAAAGCTCCAAGAATAGAACTCAGCTCTGGAACCCTGGGCATTGGTTCTTTGCTCTGACAGCTCAAAAGCTAAAACCTAAAGATGTAGGTATTTTAAGAATAAATTTTGATAGTTTGGACTAGTTAATGATTTTTAAGAATAGGTCACCCATATCATCTATATCTTTTTCCTGAAGGGAAAAAGAAAGTCCTGTCTGATAAGAATCTGTACTGTTGCCTTTATAAGAGAATTCACTCTCACCTCAGGGGCTTTTGTGAACCAGAATAATATCATTTACTTGGTTGAGATGCAAGAGGCTGTTTCATTTACCAATAAAAGGTCGATATCTCAGAATTTTTTCTCAACAGCAGGGCACCATAAAATACTTGGAGACCTATGTCCCCAGAATATGGTGCTGAATATGTTGCAAAGATCATCAGGAAACAGAATCCTGCTAGGCATGGGTGGTCCACAGATGTGCGCCTGCCTTCATGGGGAGCCTAGCTGAAGGTTCTCTGGAAACCTTGAGATGGTGGTTAATGACATCTATCTTCCTGCTTAGGGTGAAAGGAGGCGTGGCAGGGCCTTTGGGAGAACGTGGTGTGGCCCCATCAATGGATGCTCAAGCTCTGCTCACCTCTTCCCTGGGGAAGAGCCCAGGTGCCAGGACAAGGGGGCCAGCCTTCACCCCCACCCCTGCCCCCTCTCCCCACCCACTCTACCCACCTCACCCCTGCCAGGTGAATGCGAGAGGGCATGTGGCCTGGAGTGAGCCAGGGTGGAGAGCAACAGGGAGCAGTGAAAGTAGAAATGAGATCTCCCTGGAGGCAGCGGCATGTCTGAGAACAGTGCTGGATGAGCCCTGGGCAGGGGGGCGATAAGCGGAACATTCTGGGAATCAGTTCTGCCCTTTTTGGTGCCACCCGAGCTAAGAGGCATATGGAAGAGATTTTATTTCTTCTCAAATGTTGGTGCTAATTTTGAAATCTTTCTATTCTAACGAGACATCAAACTAAATAATAGGAGGACACACAGATGGCTACCCAAATGACAGCTCTCCGAAGAAAGAAAAGCCAACAGGCTCTGTTCTGCTATCATAAGGCCTGTGCCACCTGGCAGGGCCCCCTATACATACCCCACCCCCCTTAATCCACCCCTTTCACCTCCTTCTTACCCCAGCCCCAGCCTGCATTCCCTGTCCTGCCTGGGATGACAGGGAGGCCCTCAGGGTCACCACGCTATTCATACTTGTTCCCAGATATGTTGGAGGTGAAATGTCATCCCAGACCAGGAAAAAAAACCCACCAGGCACACCTTCTGAGCAGCAAAACCCTCCAAGGCTAAGTCGGAAGAAATCTTTGTGCGATGAACCAATGAACCATGAGAACTGTTCAGCAAATTTGACTTTTTTGCTAAATGAGTAAAGGTGGCTTGAGATGGAATTTACATTGGACATCGATGTTAGCGCCTGGGACCAAAGGAGTGAAAACGGAGGCTCTTAGATGAAGGCCTGACACAGCCTCCCTGCCCCTGCCTCTCTGGTCCTTCCTCCCTCCCAGTGCCGACAGCAGCCTATAGGGCTGCCACGTGTTTCCCCAATACAATGATTTTTCTCCTCCAGTCACAGAGTAGCTGCTCAGGGATCAAGAAAAGCCCCCTGTACTCTGCTCTCATCCAGAGCCAGGGGCAATGTGCGGCCCCGCCTAGTCCAGGCCGAGTGACCACAGAGCACTCAGGGTTCCCCCTGCAGCCAAGCCTCCAGCCCTGAGCTTCCCTTCCCCATCAAACCTCCCCACATCCTCTGCTCTCCGAGCCCAGCTGGTGCCCCTTCCCGAGAAACTATTGGATAGGACCTGCCTGACTGCAGCAAATGCTTTCAGATCACCCTGGAAAAGCAGCCTTTGAAAAGGATGGGACATGAACACGTGGACTTCAGAGGCTGACCTAGAAAGGAAACACGCTCAAGCCCCACCTGCCTCTTGAAGGGACAGACATTCACATTCAGACTGCAGTAACCCAGGGGCCCTCTCCCCAGCTTCAGCCTCAAGGACAGGTTGTTTGCTTTTTCCTGATCCATGTTTTGTACAGGGAAAGACACATCTTCCTTCTTCCACTGATTACCTATGTGACCTGTGTAAGAATAATAATAGTTATTAGAGCTAAGATGTGTTGATACTGAAGTTGAAGCCCCAATACTTTAGCCACCTGATGCAAAGAGCAGACACATAGTAAGAGACCCTGCTGCTGGGAAAAATTGAAGGCAGGAGGAGAAGGGGCAGTAGGGGATGAGATTGTTGGATGGCATCACTGACTCAATGGATATGAATTTGAGCAAACTCCAGAGATAGTGAAGGACAGGGATACCTGGCATGTTGCCATCCATGGGGTTGCAGAGTCAGACACAACTGAGTGACTGAACATCAAGAAGTTGCGTTGACCGCCTGCAGTACACCCCACCCTATCCTAACACTTTCTGAGACTTATCATCATCACCACCCTCACATAAAAACACTATGGTTTTTAGTGTCCAAAGAACTAAAGCTCTGAGGATTTAATAACACACAAGATGTCACAGTCTGCAGCACAGAAAACGTTTCAAAGCCAAAATCCTGAATCACCACCCAACCCAGTCTCCCCAAACTTGCACCAACAGTCTCCCCAAATTTGCACTGTCTAACGGAGTAGTGGGGAACCTCATGATCCCCAGGATCTCCAGGGATGTGGTCCTGAGCTGTCCCATGATGCTCTAGACCTTGGGTGAAGAGGGGTGCAGAAGCTCTTCCCTAAAGCAGGCAGAGACTTCTGTTCTGTCTGCAGCCCTCCTTCTGTGGTTGGTCTGCTTTCTTGCCCTGGTCTCTGGGCTCAGCCAGGTCTGCTGCCTGAATGCCTCCCCTGGCCGGCTCTGCAGACCCTACTTCTGTGCATCCACAACCCTACACACTTCCTCTTTGCTCTTGACTCCGAGGCTTTGAGTGGGTTTCTCTAGGTCTTGCTCCAGGCTCAGCTTTAGGACAGTGATGGCCTGTCACCGGGCCTGTGGCTGCCCTGTACCTGGACTGGCCATCGAGGCACCAGCAAAGCTGTAGAACGGTGCTGCAGCCAGACCTGGGCAGCTGAGCCCAACCTCGGCTAACGTTGGGACTGAATATCATGACCACTTTATCAATTTTATGACTGCTGTCTTTTCCTCCTCCCAACAGTCCTACGAAATAAGCATCATTAGTCTCAATTTATGATAAAGAAACAGAAGTTCAGAGAAACTGGGTAACTCGTCCCTGGTCTCCTGTGCTTTCTTTGAATAAGTAGTGGCCTCCTCCCTGGCAGGCAGGGTGAGGCAGGTAGAAGGACGCCTCAAGACAAATCCAGAGAGATTGACCCCTGCTCCATGCTCTGGGGTCCCGGGGATCAGGGAGAGAAGCTCCCCACAGAGGGAAGCTGTGAGCCCAATGCTGGGAGAGCCAAGGGTCATGGGAAATGGGGAAGAGAGGGGTGCGGGGACATGCGTCCCGAGAGGAGCCCCTGTGTTGGAGCAGCAAGAACACCAGCCTAGCCCAAGTGGGTGGGAGAGAGGTAGGGGGAGTGTGTGGCCCTCAAAGATCTGGGGATGAAAGAGAGCAGTATTTGGGATTGACCTCCAGGTGCCAGGTGGGCAGGGCAGGTTCTGTGTAACAAGGGCCCAAACCAAAAAAGCCTGGAGATGGGAGAAGTTGGGAAGCAGTTTGTTGCAATAAATCAACCTCTATCCATACCAAACCTTAGCCAGGTAGGCGAACACCAAATCTAATAAGTTTACTAGATAACCTCGCTAATCCAAGAGGCTGGGCCTTAGCTGGGGCATGAAAAGCCAAACTCCCCAAATTGCTCCCTGGGCTAGGGTGCTTGGCCCATCTCAGCCCAGGAGTGGGGTGGGGAATCTCCCACAAAGGGGACATGAAGCTGCAACTCTCTTGGCTTGGCTTCTGCCAGCTGCCGGGAGAAATGGTGAGGTTTTGCATCTCGAAGGGTGACATCACAGCACGTGGGAAGTTTTACAAATGTGGATTTCTAGGCCCAGTTCCAGCACTGCTAAATCAGAGTCTTATGAAAGGGTAAGTGGATCCCAGCGATCTGGACTTCTCTTAATAGACTTCATCTTTCTAGAGCAGTTTTTGGTTCACCCGCAAAACTGAGTGGAAAGTACAGAGAATTTCCATAGACGCCTTCTCCCCCCAACACAAAACTGCCTTCCCATCCATATGTGTTACAATGGATGAAACTACATCAACAGGTAGTCGTCACCCAGAATCTGCCTTAAGAATCCCTCTTGGTGTTGGACATTCTATGGGTCTGAACAAATGTCTAGTGAATGACATGTATGGGTGCATGTGTGTTAAGTCGCTTCAGTCATGTCCGACTCTTTGTGACCCTGTGAACTGTAGCCCTCCAGGACACGACTGAAGCGACTTAGCAGCAGCAGCAGTGGCAGCAGCAGGCTTTTCTCTCCAAGGGGATTCTCCAGGCAAGAATCCTGGAGTGGGCTGCCATGGCCTTCTCCAGGGATCCCAACCCGGGGATCAAACCCATGTCTCTCATGTCTCCTGCACTGGCAGGTGGGTTCTTCACCACTAGTACCCCCGGGAAGCCCCCATGCCATGTATACTAGTGTATGATAGTTTCATACAGAGTAGTGTCCCTGCCCTAAAAACCCTCTGTGCTGTGCCTGTTCATCCCTCACTCCCTGACAGTCCCTGGCAACCACTGGTCCTTTTACTGTCTCAATGATTTTGCCTTTTCCAGAATGTCATACAATTGGAATTATACAATATATAGGCATTCCAGGTTGGAGTCTTTCACGTAGTCACATGCATTGAACTTTTAATTTGTTTCTTATTGTGGCTTGATAGCTCTTTTTTTTTTTTAGAGCTAATATGCTAATATGCCATTTTCTGGGTGGACCAGTTTATCCATTCATCTTAAAGGACACCTTAGTTGTTTGCAAGTTTTGACAATTTATACTAAGGCTGCCATAAACATTTGTGTGCAGGTTTTGTGTGTTTTTCCAACTCCTTTGGGGAAACACAAAGGAGCAAAATTGCTAGAGCATATGGTAAAAGTATATGCAGTTTTGGAAGAAATAGCCAAAGGGACTGCACCATTTTGCATTCCTACCAGCTGTGAATGAAAGTTCCTATTGCTTGACATCATTACCAGCATTTGGTATTGTCAGTGTGGACTTTCACCATTCTCATATGCCTGTATGCATGCATGTGTGTTAAGTTGCATCAGTCGTGTCTAACTGTTTGTGACTATGCAGGGCCCTTCTGATCTGCCAGGCTCCACTGTCCATGGGATTCTCCAGGCAAGAATAATGGAGTGGGTTGCCATGCCCTCCTCCAAAGGATCTTTCCAATCCGGGGATCAAACCCCCATCTCTTAAGTCTCCTGCATTGGCAGCCAGGTTCTTTGCCACTAGTTCCGCCTGGGAAGTCCCATATGCATGTATACTCTGAATTTATAACAAGCTCCCCTGGGTAAGTCTCATGTTTTCTGAGACTGAGAGCTACGCTCTGGAATTGCATCCTGTCTGAGAAATTGGGAGCAGCTGTGTGGCAGGAGCAGGTGGAGTTTCAGAAAAGCAGACCCAGGATCCCTGGAACACCAGCTGCCCAAAGGACTTCAGGTCCGTGTTTAGTGTGGCTGCAGGGGGTTAACAATCATTGAGAAATCTCAGCCTGGGATTTTAGGAGCTCCCTTCCCAGAACCTGAGAGAAGTTTTGTGAAGAATCCTCAGATGATGATGGCGGGTTGCTTTATTTGTTTGGGTTTGTGTTTTTTGTTTTTTGTTTTTTTTTTTGAAGGAGCCAAATTCAAGCCTCCAAATGTATATCCAGTAGCCCTCCCCCACAGCAGGCTTTGGTCTGGCTGGTTATTGCTGGAACACAGAGCAGCAGTCACGTGGGCTGCTTCATCCCCAGGCACTTGGCGAGCTTGCTGAGTCCCCACCTCCCCCGAGGGCCAGGTGAGGCAGAGGCTCTGTCAGGTTTCCAGCAAGAAGACGCTGGGCCTTCAGCCATCCTGGGACAAGGGGGCTGGGTCACCCCACATGCACACCTCCAGTCCCAAAGCCTGTGATCAGGGCTTTGCTGACATCAGGGCTGGTCTCAGGAAACTTATCAAGTGAGCCTGGTGAGGGCTCGGCTTCCCCTCGAGGACCCCACAGAGGCTGGGCCACTCCAGGATGAAGCAGCTGTGACTCAGGGTCTCAATGCCCAAGTGGCACTGCTGGCCATGGCACTGACCTTTTCTGCCCGTGGCCCTGCCCCTGTGGGTGTGGAGGTGAGGGGCTGTGTTGGAGGGGGTGGGCAGTGGGGATGGGGGTGTTGGGGGAGGAGGGAGGAGGTGGGATGGGGGAGGTGGTAGGGTGGAGCTGGGCTGAGGGGAAGTGATGGGATTGAATCTCTGTTTTTCGATGGGATCCAACTCAGTTTGTTCAGCGGATTCAGGACACGGGACTACAGCCCCCATGGTAAAGTCACTTCATTTCACAATAGGATCCTGCTACTCAGCCAGCAGCTTCTCCATGGGCATGTGGATTCCACGATGGCAACCCTGAGTCCTCTGGAGAAGAAAGTCAGACCAGTCCCTCTCCTGTGGGGCCACTCTCACATTCTCGGGGACTCAGCTCCATGGATGTGCAAGGCCACTCCTGCGATGGAGCCTGGCTCAGCAGTTTTAATCTGAAACAAGCTCTAACGGGCACCACATTGGAGAGAGTCCATCAGACAGGCTTTGACTGGGGAGAACAATGTGAAGCAGAGGCAACTGAAATGCCACTGAGGCTTGGGAAGAGTCATCTTTTCCGAGGAATTCAAAGACAGTCCTTTACAGCAGCATAGACTTGATAGACTCATTCACAGCCTGGGATGGGAGCTTCTTGGTCAAGGCTAAGGGCGGGGCACACCTCACTGACTTCACTATCTTGAGTTACTCTTGCCAATTTCTCCAAGAGGAGAATCAGTGCAGCCAAAGTTTAAACCCAGAGGTGGTTAAATTTTAACCTCAGCCAAATTTTAAACTCAGCTAAATGTGGAGGGCCTCTCGGGACGCTGGGGATGGAACAATGCTGTCAGGAATTCTGTCCACAGGACACTGCACAAACAATCACATCTCAACCCCTCCTGCAAACCCACCCTGGGGATGGTGCTGCCCAGGTCTGAGGAATACCCACCCCACACACCCCGGGACAAGAAGTGTTCTGGTGATGTGAAGTCCATAAATGACAGGAGTTCACGTACTAACACATCCTCTGTGAGTCTCATTCAAAGTGAACACTCAACCTGTGGCTGGCAGGAGGCCTGCAGGCAGAACAAAGGTGCGGGGTTGTTCATCAGCTGGAGACCGCACACCTTCAACAACAGAAGCCTATGTCCTCACAGTTCTGGAGGCCGGACATCACGGATGACAGTGCCAGCTGGGGGAGTTTCTCCTGATGCTGCTCCTGGAGCTGCAGATGCTCACAATCTCCATGTCTTCCCTAGCCCCATGTTTAATTTAATCACTTCTTCAAAGACCCTGCTCCCAGTGCTGTCACATTCTGAGGTACAGGGGTTAAAAATTCAATGTATGGATGGGGTGGAGGCATTAAGGAACTCAGTTCAATCAGTAACACCTGGTGAGTCCATCTCCCTGCCAGCATTCCCCCACTCCTGCCTCAGCCTTGACCTCCCAATGACTGGAGCCTTAATGGAGGCAAAGTAGTCTCTCTGCCCAGGTTTGGAGCCCGGGCGCCATGCACATGTGGAAAACTGACCTTTCTCTTGGTGGTGTCTTCTTGGATCCTCTGGGAGCCTCTCCTGGGATTCCAGGTACCTCTCGCCTCCAGCTGTCCTGAGAAGGCTGACGCCTTGCCCGGCTGGCCATGACAGCTCCTGTTCAGTCCCTGGTTTGGAGCTCTGTCAGCACACTCTCACTACGGTGCTGAGTGTGCACACAGTGCACTATGGTGCACTATGGCAGAGGCCCCAGGCCTGTCCAGGGCAGACTCGAGCCTCTGCTGGAGCGTCCTTGCCCAGCTGCCCTCCACCCCCCACAGATGCCGTCTCACCTCCTCCAGACAGCTCAGCCCATTCCTCACCTTGGGTCTCAGGCCAGCGCCAGGTGGGTGTCCCCTGTCAGCTCCCCAGTGTGTCTGTTTAAAGCCCCTCTTCTGAAGCTGGAGGTAAGGGGCTGGGCCCCGACTCCTTCCCCACAGACTGGAGGATGCGCTGGACACCCACGGGGCAGGAATCCTCCCTTAACCCCCTGCTCTCTCCACCCTCCTTCACAGTTGAGCAGACACCGTGTCCAGAGACCCTGTTTGAAAAGCCCTTGCTGGTTGGACTGGGGCCTATCTTGGGAGCATAGGAGCACTGGCCGTTATTGACTGGCCTGTCTGCTCAATCACGTCAGTCGTGTCTGACTCTGAGATCTGAAGGACTCTAGCCCACTAGGCTCCTCTGTCCTTGGATTCTCCAGGCAAGGATACTGGAGTGGATGGATTGCCATTTCCTCCTCCAGGGGAATCTTCCCCACCCAGGGATTGAACTTGAGTTTCCTGCACCTCCTACACTGCGGGCGGATTCTTTACCCCTGAGCCGCAGGAGAAGCGCCCAGGGGAAACTTTGGCAGAGGCCCATCTATCACCCTGTTACAAAATACAACATTAATCAGGGGTAGAAGCTGCTGGCTGGTGGAGAGGAAGGTGAGGGCCATGTTCACCACCACCTGAAGGGCAGCCAGAGGCGGCTTTGCACTCTTAACCTCAGCTGTGGGTATGGAAAAGCCAGTGCCAGGCTCCAGGCTTTGTGGTCTGAACAACCTACTTCCAGAGACACCCAGTGGTACTTTTCCAGGACTTGTGCTCACCCTATTCAAGGACAGACCAATTAAGACAGAAAACAAAATAGTGATATTAGCATACAAACGCTTTAAAAAAGACAACGCAATTCAGGAGAAGTTCAAAGAAATGCAAACAGTCCTAGAGGCAAGAGAGAGCTCAAAATGGGAGTGGAGTGAGGAGGTAAGTAGGGGATTTAGCCTGAGGGCTTGGGCACTGCCATCACCAATATCAAATGGTCCTGAATCTATTTTGCAATTATCTTAAAAATACTGAATCTGAGTCTCACAAATTCCTAACGTTCAATATCCCTCTGTTTATGTAAACATACTTGATGTTAAAAGACACTTACTCCTTGGAAGAAAAGTTATGACCAACCTAGATAGCATATTCAAAAGCAGAGACATTACTTTGCCGACTAAAGTCCGTCTAGTCAAGGCTATGGTTTTTCCGGTAGTCATGTATGGATGTGAGAGTTGGGACTGTGAAGAAGGCTGAGCGCTGAAGAACTGATGCTTTTGAACTGTGGTGTTCGAGAAGACTCTTGGGAGTCCCTTGGACTGCAAGGAGATCCAACCAGTCCATTCTGAAGGATATTAGCCCTGGGATTTCTTTGGAAGGAATGATGCTAAAGCTGAAACTCTAGTACTTTGGCCACCTCATGTGAAGAGTTGACTCACTGGAAAAGACTGTGATGCTGGGAGGGATTTGGGGCAGGAGGAGAAGGGGACAACAGAGGATGAGATGGCTGGATGGCATCACGGACTCGATAGACTTGAATCTGAGTGAACTCCAGGAGTTGGTGATGGACAGGGAGGCCTGGCGTGCTGCAATTCATGGGGTCGCAAAGAGTCGGACACGACTGAGCGACTGAACTGAAATGAACTGACCTGACCTGATGTTCAAAGCTAAAGATCCTCAGAGGCTTGTTTGTTCTGTCATAGGCAATGCATTTGTATATCTTTTCTAATCTCAGAAAAAAATATTAGACTGTCTTTCCCTGCACCGCAGCCCATAGTTTCTCTTTTTCCTTTCCCTCTGTGGACAGATGCAGGGACAGCACAAGCCCTGGAGGGTGTGCACACTCGCCACCCACCCCTAGCCCGCCCAGCCTCTCCTCCCTGCTGCTCTGCTCTGTTGCCCTCAGAGCCACCTCTTCAGATAATGCCCTGGAGTTGTGTGCTTTTCCCTGGGGGCTGGATTTGAACAAATGCAGGTCACTGTTCCCTCCATCAGTGGCATGATACCATCATCTACCTTGGTGACACTGCCCAAACACCCAGACAGACACGCCTTCCTCATGGCCTCATCCCTGCTGCTGCGCCCACTCTCACATCACACAGCCCCACCTTATCCCAACTTGCTCCCAACCCCCCTCCCTCATATGTGCCTCCATCCACGAACAGTGCTATTTGTATGTCATTGGATTTGCATCAATAATATCCTGCATGGGGATTTCTCTGGTGGTCTACTGGTTAAGAATTCACCTTGCAATGCAGGGGACATAAGTTCAATCCCTGGTCAAGGAACTAAGATCCCACATGCCATGGAGCTACTGAGCCTGCTTGCTGCAACAAAAGATACAATGCAATAAAGATCCCACATGCAGCAACTAAGACCTGACAGAACCAAATAAATATTTTAAAAAGTGAAAGATGATGCTGTGAAAGTGCTGCACTCAATATGTCAGCAAATTTGGAAAACTCAGCAGTGGCCACACGGTGTGGCCACTTTCCACAGTGGAAAAGGTCGGTTTTCATTCCAATCCCAAAGAAAGGCAATGCCAAAGAATGTTCAAACTACTGCACAATCGTACTATCTCATGCTAGCAAAGTAATGCTCAAAATTCTCCAAGCTAGCCTTCAACAGTACGTGAACCAAGAACTTCCAGGTGTTCAAGCTGGATTTAGAAAAGGCAGAGGAACCAGAGATCAAATTGCCAACATCCATCGGATCATAGAAAAAGCAAGAGAATTTCAATAAAACATCTGCTTCTGCTTCATTGACTAAGCTAAAGCCTGTAACTGTGTGGATCACATTAAACTGTAGAAAATTCTTAAAGAGACAGGACTACCAGGCCACCTTACCTGTCTCCTGAGAAATCTGTATGCAGGTCAAGAAGCAACAGTTAGAACTGGACATGGAACAACAGACTGCTTCCAAATTGGGAAAGGATTATGTCAAGGCTGTATATTGTCACCTCGCTTATTTAACTTATATGCAGAGTACATCATGTGAAATGCCAGGCTAGATGAAGCACAAGCTGGAATCAAGATTGCCAGGAGAAATATCAATAACCTTAGATATGCAGATGATACCACTCTTATGGCAGAAAGCGAAGAGGAACTGAAGAGCCTCTTGATGGAGGTAAAAGAGGAGAGTGAAGAAGCTGGCTTCAAACTCAACATTCAGAAAACTAAGGTCATGGCATCTGGTCCCATCACTTCATGGCAAATAGATGGGGAAGCAACGGAAACAGTGACAGAGTTTATTTTCTTGGGCTCCAAAATCACTGCAGATGGTGACTGCAGCCATGAAATTAAAAGACACTTGCTCCTTGAAAGAAAAGCTATGACAAACCTAGACAGCTTCTTAAAGAATAGAGACATTACTTTGCCAACAAAGGTCCGTCTAGTCAAAGCTGTGGCTTTTCCAGTAGTCATGTGTGGCTGTGAGAGTTGGACCATAAAGAAAGCTGAGCACCAAAGAATTGATGCTTTTGAACTGTGGTGTTGGAGAAGACTCTTGAGAGTCCTTTGGACTGCAAGGAGATCCAAACAGTCAATCCTAAAGAAAATCAGTCCTGAATATTCATTGGAAGGACTTATGCTGAAACAGAAGCTCCAGTACTTTGGCCACCTGATGCTAAGAGCTGACTCATTAGGAAAGACCCTGATGGTGGGAAAGATTGAAAGCAGGAGGAGAAGGAGACAACAGCAGATGAGATGTTTGGATAGCATCACTGACTCAATGGACATGAGTTTGAGCAAGCTCCAGAAGATGTTGAAGGACAGAGAATCCTGGCATGCTGTAGTCCATGGGGTCACAAAAAGTCAGACACAGTTGAGCAACTGCACGACAACAAAGCAAAAATCAGAAGAAATATAAAGGAAAAGAAAAAATATATTACCATAGTGAGACATATTAACATTTATCTGAAAATATTTTATCAAGTGCAAAAAAAAAGGAGCATCTTGAATGATGTCATTAATAATTTAAATATAATAGATTTATATTTAATTGATTTATATTTTGCTTTATGTATCTTTATTTTTTGTTGTTAGGTGTCTAATGGTTTATGATGTTTATCTTCTTTGTGAATTGTACCTTGTATCATTAAAATATTCATCTTTGTTTCATTTAAAATAAATTAATTAAAAAACATTTTTCTTTAGAAAAAAATAATAATATACCACATGCTTCACTCTAACTCTCTCCATTCAGCATTATGGTGTTGAGTTCAATTCATGCTGACAAATAGAAATCTAGTTCTTCCTTTGATGGCCCCCAGGAGGCTTAGATCTGGGAGGTCCTTGGGTCCACTGGGAGCCAGGGTGCAGGAGGTGAAGCTGTGTTGAGGAAAGGAGTGATGTAAAGCGACCAGTGGGTCATAAGCAGACTGCACGGAAGAAATGAGTTCCAAGTGCTGTGGGAAGGGTTGTGATCACCTACATGCAAAAGCTTTATGCCACCCAGTCTCTGCATTCTATGCTGTTGCTGAAAGCACCTATGAGATCTTTTCTGATGAACTTCAAACAAAGAGCAGTTTGTGTGTGTGTGTGTGTGTGTTTTTAATCTTCTTTCTTTTAGCTTGTGGGATCTTAGTTCCCTGACTAGGTATTGAACCCTGGCCCTTGACAGTGAAAGTGCAAAGTCCTAACCACTGTGCAACCAGGGAACTCCCAGAGCAGGCTTTTTTGAAAACAGGAGACCAATTAGATGACCTTCAAGCTTCCTTGCCTCCCATGATTCCACCTACTTCTCCATCACAGACAGCCAAGAGAAAGTGTCCAGCAGGTCTTGAGTGTGGGACAAATTCTGGAAGTGACTTTGTCAAGTGGGATCTGCCCATAAACACTGGCCCAATCCCCCTGTGTTCACAGACATGGCCACTCTACTCCTCATTATGTTGGCTTTGCATCTGTCTCCATGACAGTGTCTGTGCCCTCAGGGCCTGGCATGGACCATGTCTTCTGCATGTTCACTTAACAAACGTGGCATGAACTCCACCTTCCGCCACATTTTTTAGACCCTAGAAGTATCAGCCAATATTCATATTGGCCTTCAGTTTGTTCATTTATTTATTCCTTCACTTACCTAGGACTGACTGAGTCTGCCCAGGTCAGGATGTGGGGAAAGCATGAATAGAAAAGATCCCCACTCTCAGATGATTTCCATCTTGTAAAGAAGTCAGGAGACTAAATGTGAAAGTAAAATATGGTCAGATAAGGAAAGTGACCAAGGAAACATGTTGGTGTGGGGAGCACCCATTTGATGGAGAGGGCAGGGAGGGTCCCAGCAGAGGCAGGGGGTGGGGGTGGGGGGGAAATCTAAGCTGAAATAAGAAATAAGGAGCAAAAGGAAGTTGAAGGAAAAATAAAGGAAGTTGAAGAACAAGTATCCCAGGAATGATGACATCCTAGGAGCAGCAAGAGCAAAAGGAATTCTCACCAAACTGGGATGAGGACAGCTCCCACGTCAGAGGGGCAATGGTGGTGGGTGGGGGTGGTGGCATGCGTTGAGAGGAGGCAAGACTAGGTCAAGTGTTGCATCTTGTCATAGGGCCCTGAGAAGCTGTTGTAAAGTTTTCAGCAGAAAAGTGACATCAGGACCAGTACATGTTTTTGCTGCAGTCGGGAAAGACATAGCAAAGCCTGGACCAGTCAGGAGCAGTTTCAATAATCTATTCATGATGCAAATGTTTGTGGAGGGTCTAGAATGTGCCAGGCTCTGTTCAGATTCTGGGGATAAACTGGCAGCAAAAAGAGAGAGTGAGTTCGGCTCTCATGAGGGTTACGGTGAAAGTGAGGTGGGAGGCTCAGAAAACCAGCTACCCACAGCAGTGGTTGTGTAATTACAGAAATATGTTCTCTACTGGAAAAGGATGGGGCTCCTTGAAAATACCTAACAAGAAACCTGCCCTCCAACGGGAGAGAAGGACCGCATAGGCTGAGGTGGTTAGAGAAGGCGAGAGAGGCCGGGAGCCTACCGGGCCTGTGAATGGAAGTGGGTGTGGGCGGGAGAAGGAAAGGCGGGGCCGTGTCTCTGGCCTAGGCAACCAGGGGGATACAGGGCGGTTTTCAACAGAGGACTTTTCAGGTCCCCAGAGGCAGAGCCAGGTTCGGGGCTGGACCCACTGCGTGTGAGCACCTGTGGACTTCAAAGGAGAGGCGCTGTCCTATCGGCAGGGGCTGTGTTCCCAGAGTTCAGGGGAAAGGGATCAGGCGTTGTCAGCTTACAGGTGGTCTTCATTTTGAGTTCATTTCAGATATCATTAAAGGCTGTTTTAGCCCTATGGATATACAATCTTAGCAGCAAACAGAAGTTGATCATTGGGGCCCAGCACACAGGCTGAGAAAATTGCCTTCTGATTTCTGTCCAGTCGTGGCAATTTCTTCCCAATATTGCACAACAAGACAAAAGGTATTTCAAGATCCTGGGAAACAATCTCAGCTTGTCCGTATAAAATTCCACATGGATGCCCAATGGCTGGTCCCAGAATGAAATCAGTGGAGCTTGTATTTATTATTCTGCTACTCTCTCCAACATCCAGAAATACGAAATTACTATAGCAATAGCTACAAAAAGAGGGGGATTCAAAATAGAATGTAATATAGGAAGACCAGGCTTCCCTGGTAGTTCAAATGGTCAAGAATCCACCTGCAATGCAGAGAACCTGGGTTCAATCCCTGGGTCAGGAAGATCCCCTCAAAGAGGGCATGGCAACCCACTCGAGTATTCTTGCCTGGAGAATCCCATGCACAGAAGAGTCTGGCAGACTATAGTTCATAGTGTTGCAAAGAGTTGGACATGACTGAAGCGACTTAGCACACATGTACACAGGAAGACCGCTCGACTGGACCCCACTAACTTAGAATCCTCAAGGGGCTCAGGTTTAGTTTACTTTCAAGTTATCTGTGAAAGAAAAGTTCTCTGCTAAACAAGTAGGATGGCAAATACTACTACAGGGTGAAGGTTTATTTCATGAAAAGAAAAAAGTTCTTTAGAGGTTCTTCAGTTTTCTTATCTGTGTGGTTAATGGTTTTGTGGTCCAATGGTTTACTATTAAAAGGCTTTTTCTCTGATCAGGCAAAATGCAAATAGAGAAACACCGTCCTGAACACTCTGCACTGTCAAATGTGTTACTGACTGCTTGGTATCAACATGCCCATGCCCCAGACTCTGGTCTGTCTCAGAGCTTGGGTCGCTTGTCTTCCCAACTGCTTTGCCATTCCGACTTAGGCATTTGTTCAGTCGATTCTTGATTCTTTCTTTTCTTACTATTTTTTAAATTAATAGATTGATTTTTACAGTAGTAAAATATAAGAAAAATTGAGCAGAGAATATCTTTTCATTCTCTTAACAGTATATCTCATAGAGCAAAGCATTTTTTGTTGCCTTGAGGTTTTGTTCACTTGTTTCATTTTTTGGCTGTGCTGGGCCTTTGTTGCTGTGCATGCGGTTTCTCTAGTTGCAGAGAGCTGGGGCTACTCTCGAGGTGCAGTGCACAGGCTTCTCATTTTCAGTGATTTCTCTTGTTGCAGAGGGCTGGCTCTGGGATGCTAGGCTCAATAGTTGCAACAGATGGGCTTAGTTGCCCTGCGGCCTGTGGAATCTCCCAGACCAGGGATCGAACCCATGTCTCCTCCATTGATAGGCAGATTCTTAACTCCTGGACCACCAGGGAAGTCCCAGAGCAAAGTTTTTAATTTTAATAAAGTCCAATTTTTTTTCCTTTCAGGGGTCATACTTTCACTTTCATACCTAAAAAGATATCACTAAACTCCAAATCACATAAGGTGAAGGTGAAGTCGCTCAATCATGTCTGACTCTTTGCGACCCCATGGACTGTAGCCTACCAGGCTCCTCCGTTCATGGGATTCTCCAGGTAAGAATACTGGAGTGGGTTGCCATTTCCTTCTCCAGGGGATCTTCCCGACCCAGGGATCGAACCCAGGTCTCCCACGTTGGAGGCAGATGCTTTAACCTCTGAGCCACCAGGGATCCCCTGCATCAAATCACATAGACTATATCCTATGTCATCTTCTAGGAGGTTTATGGTTTTGCTTTTAACATTTAGGTGCAAACCATTTTAAGTTTGTTTTGGTGAAAGATAAAAGGTTTGTGTCTAGATTCATGCTTTGGATGAATCTTTCAGATGACCAGTTTTAGCACCATCATTTGAAAAGGCTATCCTTTTTACCATTCACCTGTCTTTGACTTTTGGTCAAAAATCATTTGACTGTATTTACGTGGGTCAATTTCTGGGCCTTCTTTCCCATTCCATTGATCTACTCATCTGTTTCTTCACCAAAACCACACTGTCTAGATTATTATAGCTTTATGGTAAGTGGTAAAGTTGGAGAGGGTCAGTCCTCTGGCTTTTTTCTTCTCCTTCAGTATTGTGTTGGCTATTCTGGACCCTTTGCCTTTCCATTCAGACTTTAGAATCAGTTTTTCAGTATTCATTAAATAACTTGCTGGTATTTTAATTGAGACATCACTGACTATATAGATCAAATTGAGAAGAATTGACATCTTGAAAATGTTGTCTCCTTGTTATTGACAGAATTGCGTCATTCCTAAAGTTCATGTGTGAAGCCCTAACCTCCTGTACCTCATAATGTGACTATATTTAATGACAGGGCATTTAAAAGAGGTAGTTAGGTTAAAATGTTCCTCAGTCCAATCTAACCGGTGCTCTTATAAAAAGAGATTGGGACACAGGGACTGAGTTCCCAGGGATACACACACAGAAGAAAGGCCAGGTGAGGACACAGAGAGAATGCAGACACCTGAAAGCCATGGAGAGAGGCCCCAGAAGAAATCAACCTTGATCTCAGACTTTCAGCCTCTAGAGCGGTGAGAAAATATATTTCTGTTGTATAAGCCATTCAGTCTTCAGTATTTTGTTGTGGCAGCCCTAGCAAACCGATACACTCACTATCCGTATACATGCGCTATCTTTTCACTCATTTAGATCTTTAATATTTTTCATCAAAATTTTGTAGTTTTCCTGGTATGGATCTTGTACACATTTTGTTAGATTTATACCCAAGTATTTCTTTCTTTGGTTTGGTGCTTATGTAAATGATACTGTGTTTTCAATTTCAAGTTCCAACCCTTCATCACTGGCATACAGAAAAGCAATTGATTTTTGTATCCTGCCTTGCATCCTGAAACTTTACTACAATGGCTATTACTTCCTAGAGTTTTCTTTCTTTTGTTGGCTCTTTGAGATTTTCTATATAAGTAATCATGTCATCTATGAACAAAGACAGTTTTATTTCTCCCTCCACAGTCTGCATATGTGTTAATTTCCTTTTCTTGTCTTATTGCTAAGCTTCCAGTACTACATTGGATAGGGGGTGATGAGAGGACATCCTTGCCTTCTTACTGATCTTAGTGGGAAAGCCTATAGTCTGTCACCATTAGTTATGTAGACAACATATGGTTGGGTGTTAGGGTTTTGTTTCTTTTTTAACCTCCTCTGCAGTCTGTCTTTTAATTGGTGTTAGAGTTAGGGTTAGTCAATGATATTTAAAGTAATTATTGATATAGTTGGATTAATATCTACCATATTTATTGTATGCTTTTGTAGTCATTACCTTTGTCTTTTGTTTCTTTTCTCCATTTTTATTTCTCCTCTCCAGTTTTAATTGAACATTTTATATGATTTCATTTTCTTTCCTCTCTTAACCTATCAATTAAAATGCTTAATTTTATGTGTCAACTTGACTAGGCCACTGGGTGCCCAAATACTTGATGAAAGATTATTCTGGGTATGTTCGTGAGAGTGTTTATGGATGAAATTAACATAAAATCACTAAATGTGCCAAGTAGATTGCCTTCCCCCGTGTGAACAGGCTTCATCCAGTCTGTTGAAAGCCTGAATAGAAAAAAGATTGAGCAAAAGACAATTCATTCTCTCTACTTGATGGTCTTGAGATGGGACATTGGTCTTCTGCCTTTGGACTTGGACTGGGAATTATACCATTGACTCTGCTGGTTCTCAGACCTTCAGACTCAGACTGGAACCTATCAATGGCCCTCCTGGGTCTCCAGATTACAGATCTCGGGACTTCATGGCCTTGCATGAGCCTACCCCTTGTTTACACTCATAAACATATCCTATTGACTCTAATTTTGGAGAATTCTGATTAATACATCAATTACAGTTCTCTTTTAAATCATTATTAGTGATTTCCCTAGAGCTTACATTATACATTTATAACTAGCCCAAGGCCACTTTCAAGTAGCACTGTACCACCTCACAGGTAACACAAATACCTTTTAATAGAGGATTCTCAACTTCTCTCTCCTATCCCTGTGACACTTCTGTCATTCATTCAATTATCCATAAATTAGAATCACTAAATATATTATTATTATTTTGAACAAACTGCTTCTTTCAGGGGGAGGGGTGGGCACATTGCATGGTTTGTAGGATCTCAGTTCCCTGACCAGGGACTGAACATGGGCCATGGTAGTGAAAGTGCACAGTCCGAACCACTAGGCCTCCAGGGAACTTCCTGAAAAAACTAGTTCTGTTAGAATATTCAACACTGTGTATGACAAGTTGAAAAATGGATGAACAACTTGTGAGGGATTTTGTCAGTAATGACAGTGAGTGAGCTATGTTACTTGTACTTACATGGTTAAACCTCAAAGACAATTAAGTTCTAAGAGCCAATAGCATGCACCACATAAAAAATTAATTCAAAATGAATTAAAGACCTAAATTTAAGATCCCATCCCTGGAAGAAAACAAGGGAAAACTACATGACCTTGGATTTGTCAAGGATTTCTTGGATATGACACCAAAAACATAGGAAACAAAAATAAGACAAATGGGACCACATTAAACTTAAAATTTTCTGTACAGTAAACAAAGAACAGCGTGAAATAGTAACCTACAGATAGGAGAAAATATTTGCAAACCATGTATCTGGTAATAGTTTAGCATCCAGAATATAGAAAGAATTCCTACAATTCAGTAAAGCAAACAAATAATCCAATTAAAAAATGGACAAATGACTTGAATAGATACTTTCCCAAAGAAGACAGTCAAATGCCCAACAAGCACATGAGAAGTTGCTCAACATCACTAACCATCAGGGTAACACAAACCCAAACTACAATGAGATATTACCTCACACCCATTAGGACAACCACAATTAAAAAAAAAAAAAACAGAAAACAAGTGTCAGTGAGAATGAGGAGAAATTATAACCCTTGTGCAGTGTTAATGGGAATGTAAATTGGTGCAGTTGCTATGTAAAACAGTATGGAGGTTCCTCAAAAAGTTAAAAATAGAAGTATCATGTGATCCAATAACCCACTTTAGAGTATATACCCAAAAGAATTGAAAGTAGGATCATGAGAAGATATTTGCACCCGTATGTTCATAGCAGCATTATTTACAATAACCAAGATGTGAAAGCAACCTAAATGTCCATCAATGGATGAAAGGATAAATAAAATGTGGTCCATCCACACAGTGGAATGTTACTCAACCTTGACAAGCAAGCAGATTCTGATACCTACTATAATACAACATGGATGAAACTTGAGGACATGCTCCTCAGTGAAATAGAGGCAGTGACAAAAAGACAAGTTGTTGAATCATCTCCTCACTCTCACTGACGCTTGTTTTCTGGCTCCATTTATATGAGTATCTGTTCAGAGAATGTAGGGAGATGGCTCCTAGGGTTGGAAGATGAGGAGGTGAGGAGTCACTGGGTGTAGAGTTTCAGTCATTCAGGATGAAGGGATTCTGGGGATTTATTACACAACAGCGTGTGGGCTGTTGACAATATTGTACTGTACACTTGGAAAATGTTGGGAGAGTAAATTTCATGTTGTATTTTTTAGCCATAGTGTTTCTTAAAAAGCCAAGTGCAGAATCATATGTACAGTAGAAAATCATTTAAAGGAAGTTTAAAAGCACAAAAGAGCATCACATATGACTGCTCGATAGATGCATGTCGTAAAAATGTTAAGGCGAGCATGAGAAACAGAAACATAAATCGGGGGTAGCAATGGCCTCTGGGGAGAGAATTACAGCCTACAGTCAGGTTTCTAGTGGACAATTGTGTTTTATTTCTGTTTCTTAAGATCTGGAGTGAACTGGGAAAACTCACTTAGGATTTGTTTTTTAAATTTCCCTAGTATTTCCTTTGTTTGAGAAAATTGATAATTTAAAATGAGAATCTAGCCTCTCCTTCCTGTTCTTTTCTCCAGAATCACTGGTCTGGCGAGCCTGCTGGCTTTCCTGGGCAGACTGAGCTGGTTTCTTTCTGCCTTTGTCAGTGTGATGGAGAGTTGGCATGCACTTGTGATTACTGGACCTGATCCCTGAATTTATTTATGTCACAGGCCAAAATAATTATCCCTTCCAGAGGGCGACATCCTGGCTCTGGAATGTCTTGGAATTAGGCTCTTGGGAGCCCTGGTCGCACACACAGGGCCCTGCTCACCTGGAGAGCACTGGGGCACCCGCCCTCAGTGAACAGAAAGAACCACTGGGAACACTTCACCCCAGGGGCCCACTCTACCTAACGGCCCCCTTGCTACCAAGACCAGTCAGCTGTCAAGGAGTGGGGTGACAGTCAGAGGGGCAACACTCCTTTTGCTAGAGAGCTGAGCCTGAGCTGTACAATCCTCGGTCAGAGTCAAATAAACCCCAATACACATCCAACCTGTCCGTCTCTATTTCCCCCAAGGACCACATGTTAGCCAAGGTAACTCCAGGTCAAGCTCAGGACTGGGATATGATTTAAGGAAGAGCCAAATTCGGTGCCAGGACAGTCCCTGATGCCCTGTTCCCCTCAGAGTCCCCTGATCATTTAATCACTCATGCCTGCCTGAACATGATGAAGCTTCCATGAAAACCTCCATGAAAGGATGACTCCATGAAATGATGAGTCTTCACAGCTCCTGGGCTGGGGACCCTGTGGAGATTCAAGGAGAGTGAGGAAGCTCCATGCCCTTCGCCAGACCTGGCTGTCCCCTGAGTTATATCTTTTTATAATAAACCAGTGGTCTAAAAAATAAAGTGCTTCTCTGAGTTCCATGAACTGCTCTAGCAAGGGGTGGTTTGTTGGAAGTTCCTATCTCTATAGGCCATTGGTCAGAAGCCCAGGTAACAACCTGGGGTTTGCAATTAGCATCTAAAGGGGATAGGTGCTCTCCTGTGGGGCTGAGCCCTCCACCTGTGGGGTCTGAGGCTCTCTCCAGGTAGACAGAGTTAGAACTGAGCTGAACTGTTGGACAGGCAGCTAGGGTTGGAAAACCCCTGAACACACCAGAACTGGATGCAAGAACAATACTATTTATGCACACTTTTAAAACAAACATTATAATAGTTTATATAATTCCTGTAATACTGAAAACATAGGATAAAGTGATATACACACCAAATTCATACCAAGTGTTGCCTCTGGGGAGAGGGTGAGAAGAGAGGTCTTTAATGAAGAAAGCAATTAAATTAATTAAAAGGTTAACAGGGGCCTTGAGCTGTCTATGCCCTGGTTTTATTCCAGACATATAAGAAGCAAATATAGCAGGTCATTAGCATCTGTTATTCCAGGGGTGAGTTCCTCGGGATTTGTTACAATATTCTTTGTCCTGTCCCCCATGTTTAATTTTTTTTTCTGAATGACAGAGTGGGGGTACAGATACATGGCGGTTTTGTGCCCCAGGTGCTTTCTCACACCTTCATGCCCCTCAGGCGTTTTGAGCAGGACCCCACCCTTTGTGTATCACAGGTGAGACAAAGGGCTCATAGAATGAATGTTGCTTCAGCCAAGGCTGGTGAGCCTTGGCTAACTGGAAACAGCTTCCCTAACTCCAGGTTAGGATCCCTTGGCTCCTCATCACTTGTCTCTGCCTCACCTGACACCTTGGCCTCCGGGAGGAAGATACTGTTACTTAGACCAGTTTTCAGCGGAGGCGGGGGGAAGAATGCCCGCATCTTCTATGGGCTTGCAATGCCCAGCAGACTAGGATCCACAGAGCTGGGTGAGAGCTTGTGATGAATCCATCACAGGTTAACAATTGTGTAGGACCTTTCACTGTGACCCAAGGCCCTGGTAGACACCTGAGATACAACCCATAAGCCCGACACATGGACACAAACCCCTTGTGTTCCAGTGGTCCCTGTGGGATGCTCTTGTGCTCTCTTGGAAAGAAGACTGAGACCCCTCCTGGGAGAGGGTCCTTGCCCCTCTCTAGAGTACAGTTCCCACTCAGCTCTGGACCAGAGCCTGTCACAGAGCATGCATGAAGGGTCCAGCAGGTCCCACCCATGGGAAAGCCACAGAACCCTCGGGAGGGTCTGGCACTCACACACCTCTGCTTCTCTCCCCCCTCCCCCACCTCTCCCCCTGGTATCTGCGAGGAGGGGTTCCCTCCTGTCACTGCCTCTGTTCCAGTCTCTTCATTTACTCCCCTCCCCATCTGTAACATTTGTTTTAAAAGTTTGCACAAATAATATCCAAAATCTATTAGTGATTTTCCCCAGCATCTGGTACCCTAAATAGCCTCCCCTCCTTTCTCCTTCTTGGTAAAGACAACCCACCCCAACTGTCCTGCAGCCACAGCCATCCTTCCAGAAGTGCCATTGACATCCCCTTCTATCTAAGACTCTTTCTATTCCTGATCACCCCTTTTCCCTCTCAATGGCTCCGCCACAACTCCAGATCCTCCTTATCCTGATGTTTTTATCCAAAACACACTATCTTCTAACACAATATTTATGGATTGTGTTTCCTGGCTGTCAGCCCCTCCCCTATTACAATGTAAGTTCAATGCCACCAGGGCAGAGAGTTTTGTCTGTTTTGCTCCTGCCGCATCCCCAGAACCTAAAACATTACCTGGCACAGAGCACTTGTTTAATATTTATACGTAGAGTGAATGAAAGGGAGAATTTTATTCATCATAGGTACAAGAGTCCAAGAACGTGGTCCTAGAGATCTGGGCAACGGGTGGTTGCTGACAGGATAGCAGGACAGATGCGTGCACAAGCGAGTAGAAACGAAGGCCACTGGACAGAGCCCAGCTCTCGGCCATGTGAGGGCTCTCCAAGGGGTGAGGGGTCCGCTGGAGTGCAGCCTCCTGGGAGCTGGGGAGGGAGAGCCAGGCTTGTTGCAAGGCCCTACATCCCAAACCAAGGCTGACCTGCAAAGCTGACAGATCTTAGGCTTGCAATGCTGTTTCCACGGCTCCAAGAATACTTCAGGAGGACACTGCCACAGGTCAAGCTTTAGGGTGAAACTGCTACCTCTTTTCGAAACCTCACTCTACAGTTTATTCGGAATTCGGAATATACCTAGCAAGAGATCTGAGCACAGTCTTTGAGGGCAAGAAACCAAAAAAAAACAGCTTTTTCTGTACCAAACTCAATTTTCTACAAATATATATTGAACATCTCCAGTGCACAAGGCTCTCTTCTAGCTGTGAGCTGCCTCTGATAGCCCTTCTTCCCCAGGGGAGGCAGGAGATGCTTCAATCCGTTTAACATGCAAATGTGAGCAGTATTCCTCTCCAGGCAAAGTTCCACTGCTGGCATTTTGTTATAGTTTCTTCTTTCCCAAGGAATGGAGCTTCCCAAGAGAAAAATCCACATTTTCAATCTGCACTGTTGATTGTTCCCAGCCTCCCCACCCACCCCCCACGCCCCTCCCTTGCTAGACTCAGTTATAATAGCTCCATCCACGAGATTTCATATGGTTCACCTCCAAGCCTCATTTCACTTTATAGCCACGTTTTCTGTCTTTTCTATGAGCAGATGAGGCTGAGACAGCAGTTTCTCAGATTGGATTACACGGGAAAGATCTTTGACATTCAAAGAGCTATTTGTTCTCTTCAGCACTGCACATTGGAGGTTCATTCTAAGCCCTTATACTTTATTCATTATTCTGATGGCAGCTCAGGCAGTAGGTCAGAAAAGGCATGCCTCTCCTACTTGCTGCCTGGGATCTGGAGTGACGCATACTATCACCATGTGAGGGCCCGAGTCTTCTCTCTGTAAGCCGTCTCCTCATGTGCTGCACAGATACACTTGGCTTTTAGGGACAGTGGGAAGTAGGAACAGATGGTCCCTCTGGGGCAGCCACAAGCTGGTTGCTGCTGTCCTGTCCTGAGTCATAGTTGCTGAGTTGTCCATGGGTCATGGTACTAGCTTTCCTGGTGGCCTAGATAGTAAATAATCTGCCTGTAATGCAGGAGACCCGGGTTTAATCCCCTTGGTCGGGAAGGTCCTCTGGAGAAGGAAATGGCAACCCACTCTGGTATTTTTGCCTGGAGAATCCCATGGACAGAGGAGCCTGGTGGGCTATAGTCCATGTGGTAGCAAAGAGGTGGACACGACTGAGCAACTTTCATTTCATGGTAGCTAAAGTGTGGTCTCACCCCTGACTGAGCAGTCCTGATGCTTTATTCCTGGCTGGACACCATCCACGTCTGCTCTCTGGCCCTCCTAGAGATTCTTCCAACTCCCTAGGACAATGCAGGAACTCCTCCAACCTAAACTAGACAGATGGGACTTTGGGGATAGCGTGAATAATTCTGCTAATTCCAGAGTCTAATTTAATAATTGCTCTTAAAGCAGTGGACAGTGTTTCATTTGAAAAGGACCTTGGAAAAGTGGACCATGCCTTTAGCCAGCTTGAGCTTTGGGGTTTTAGCCTGGATATTATTTGAAAAATTTTTTTACAGTTTTATCAATAATGCATCATTTATTGCATTTAAATAAAAAGCAAAAACCTTTGCATGTAAAACTAGAAGAAAGCACCCAGTCTAAGAGCAGGAGGCCTGGAGCAGCGGTGCTCAGACCAGTCAGACCCTGAGCTTGGATGTACTATCTGGTCCACCCAAGCCCTTAAGCCCCCCACCCCCAACAGCTCCTCCTCTCTGTGACCTCTGGCCTCATCCTGCCCCCACAGCTCCCCTCAGCCCTGCACACAGGGATGCCGGGTCCCTTTCAGACGTCACCACTTCCCCGCACCTCCACCCACAGCCCGTGACAGCATCTGTATTTGGCTGTTTGATGTTGAGTTATATGAGCTCTTTGTGTATTTTGGACATTAATTCACATAATAAAATATACTTTGTATATTTCACATTATCCCCTTATCAGAATATTGCTTGCACGTATCTTCTCCCATTCAGTAGGTGGCCTTTTCATTTTTTGATAGTTTGCCCTGCTGTTTAAAAGCTTTTCAGTTTCATGTAGTCCCATTTGTTTATTTTTGCTCTTGTTGCCCTTGTCTGAGGAGACAGATTCAAAAATTCATCACTAAGACTGCTCAAGAAGGTTACTGCCTTTGTTTTCTTCTGGGAGTTTTGTGGTTTCAGTTATTTCATTCAGGCCTTTAATCCACTAAGTTAATTCTTGTGTATGGTGTAAGAATGGTCCAGTTTCATTATTTTGCATGTGACTGTCCAGGTTTCTTAACACCATTTATTGAACAGACTCTTCTTTCCCCAAGGTATAACTCTTCTGTTATAAATAATTGACCATATATCCATGGGTTTATTTCTGGTCCCTGGACTCAGTCCCACTGACCTATGTGTCTATTTTTTATGACAATATCATATTGCTTTGATTACTCAACTTTCATTCTTCATGACAGTGCTGTGTGCAGAGAGAGAGAAAAATCTTGGGAAAAAATAAAAACAAAAAACAAACTCATTGGGCACCAACAATTAAGATACATCCAGAGGTGGGATCTGGTCTGAGCTTAAGTTTCCAAATGTTCACACTTTCCTGAAAACTAACAAAAACCTTGTGCTACAGATTTAGAAAGGTTTCCCCGCCACATCCTGTAAGCCCAGCCTGGGAAGAGACCAGGAGGAGATGATAGGGGGAGACCATGTCTTTCCCAGCCTCTCTGTTTGTTGTATTCTGTTTTCTTTCAACTTGGAGGGAGAAAAAAAAAAAAACAACACTCCAAGGAGCAATAGCTAGGATGCTGCACAGCTCACAAGTTTTGATCAGAGAAACTGGAGACTCCATCTGAGAACATGCAAACTTTGGAAATAATTCTCAGAGAGAGAAAGTGAGAGAGAGAAAGCCAGATCTGCCAGAAAAGGGAGCAAGAAGGAATCCTGAGCCCAGAGGGCCATCCCTCAGATCAGTGATACAGGGCGCCTCCCTGTTCCTTCATTTCTCAAGGAAGGTGACCTTCACCCTGGCTCCATCAGGGGCCATCACAACCCCGGTTCCATCTCACAAGACTCTGGAACCACTGAGCCCGCTCCAGGAAGGTCTGAGCCTTCCAGGCGTCCTGCTTCAGAGTGTGTCTTTTGGGTGAGGCTCAGGCAGCCTGCCATTCACTTGGCCCTGCTCTGAATCCACCCCCACTCCCACTCTAACTGACAGGAAATGCAATCCATGTGTCTGGGACAGAGGCCTCCTGATTCATCATAGTGTGTCTCTGTCATGGAGGGTTGAGTTGGCTTCTCTTTGCATCCCCTGGGACTCAGGAAGCCGGGGGCCAGCCCTCCATTCTTAGGAGATGGGGATCCCTCACACTTAGACTCTCAGATGCCCTAGCAAGGGATCCACTCACTTCTTGGCTCTGCTCTGAGTTTAACTTGTCTCCTGTACCTCCCTCAGCCAGCTGCTCGGCCCTTGGCACAACAGCATGCACCCATAGCATCCTCTGTTTCAGAATCTCCCATGACTCCCTTTGGCCAGTGGTGTAAATTCGGAACACCCTGTGAGAGTACCTGTCAAGATGACCCATGGGCTTCAAAGTGAGCAGAAAATACTTGTATCGACATTTCTTCTTGTCAACAGTGAATGTTACCCTAAGCACAGCACTCAGATGAGACTGTTGTCAGCAGATGTAAAAGCAGCCACTCCACCTGGCCTGGAACCTTGGGGAGGTCCTGCTCTCTGTCCTTTTAGGGTCCCCAACAAGCATCCTGCAGGCAAAGCCTGCTCTCTCAGCGATGCCATGAGACTGTGACCACTAAGCCTTCTATTTACTCTGAGCAGAAGGTAGAGAGTTCCCCAGAAAGGAGGAGGGACCCAGCTGAGGTCCCCACCAAAAGCTCTATCAGACAAGGGGGCAGCCAGGTACCCTATCTTCACATCTCATCACACAACCTTCCTGCAACCATGTGTCCTAAATAGCCCACTTTTTTCAGCAGTGAAATCATTTCTAACGTCTCATCTGCTAACAGGCTCTCTGTGCAGATTTATCCTGTGATGTTTGAAGCTCTTGCTAAAGCTGTCTATCAAGTGGAAGCTCTTGATCACTTACTAACCTCTCCTGGGGTATGAAGTTAACTCCCCACTTTTATAAACACATGACAGGGTCACCCAGAAGGATTTTGAAATTTATGGCAAACAATACTATACAATGATCTGGCCCTAACCAACTTCTTTCAGATTTTTTCTATGAAGCCCTCAAACTCTAATTAGACTGTCCAGTGTAACCCTCAGAGAATCAGGGTCTTCTCAAGAAAAGACGGCATTAATTCACATGAAAAGTGTAATCATAATACAAATACAAGTAAACAATACAAATTATGAGCAGACAACAATAGATGACACTATACCCATATAGGTCACTTAAATACACAGTCCAATCCACAGCTCCTATAGGGTTGGAAGTGCCCAGTGCCTTCCCAGAGGACTTCCTGATTCTAACAAGGGACTACCTCCCCTCACCTCACTTCAGACTGCTGCTTTTACATGAAATCTCAGGTAAGAGTTGGGGTTGGTATCCTTCTGAAAGAATATCTAAGAAGGTACATTATCATTTCTGGTTTCTTCATCTGCTTCGCCAGATGTTCTATAGTTCAGAAACTAAAAACCCTAATGCTAGCCTTCCCCCCATCCCCTGCAGCTGCCACTCTTACTAACCCTTCCTCCAGTGTGGGTACAGCCTCTTCCTCTTTATTCTTCAAGGGCTTCCCAGCTGGCGCTAGTGGTAAAGAACCCGTCTGGCAGTGCAGGAGACTTAAGAGACATGGGTTTGATCCCTACCTCAGGAAGATCCCCTGGAGGAGGGCATGGCAATCCACTCTAGTATTCTTGCCTGGAGAATCCCTTGGACAGAGGAGCCTAGTGGGTCACAGTCCCCAGGGCCGCACAGAGTCGGACTGAAGCTACTTAACACGCACACGTGACAAACAGCAGGCCACTGGTGCACCCATCTGTTCCTGATGGTTTCGGCTTAGGAACATCTGAGACCCCAGTGTTGGACTCATTTTTTCCATGCTTCATTGGTTACTTCTTCTCCCAGGTACTTGAACCCCTGTCTCCTCTCCCAGATGCCAGACTGTTGGGGTATTGCAGGGAATCCATCCCCGTTCCCAGTTCGCAGGTCCTGGGACCAGTCGTTGTGTCTCTAGCTACCACAAAGGAAACGGAACATGGGCAAAGCAATGTCTGCCTTACCCTTTCCTCAGGTTAATTTTTTTATAAAATTTGTCTGTTTCACAGACCCGGGAAACTTCTTCACTCTTAGAAGAATTTTGCCAGACCAAATTGTCCAAAAATTTGGAATAGCCCTAGGCCAAAAATTTCTCCATTTCCCCGCTTCTGAGGCGCTGTGTGTGTATTTTCACAGGTGTAGGTACTAGATAAAGATAATTTCTTAACAAGTTTGTTTTCATTGCAATAATCTAGGAATTCAAAAACAAATGTATTCTTGATCGTCTTGGTGACTCCAGTAGCCCTGCTGATGTTTCGTATTTATGTTTACTTATGATCAGCTTGGCACAAGTGACCACCTGCAGTGCTTCATTTGCATAACCTCAAAACCTGGGAGTTTGAAAGACTGGTCCCGGGATCTGAAATGGTTTTCTTTAGAAACACTGGTGTGTGTGCTCAGTCGCTTAGTCATGTCTGACTCTTTGCAATCTCATGGACTGTAGCCTACCACACCTCTCTGTCCATGGAATTTTCCAGGCAAGAATACTAGAGCAGGCTGCCATTTCCTATCCCAGGGGAACTTCCCAACCCAGGGATGAAACCCGCATCTCCTGCATTAGTGGGTAGATCCTTTACCACTGCTCTACCTGGAAAGCCCTTAAAGAACTTCAGAATACTTGATACTATAGTGAATATATAGTGACTGTGCATATACTGTATATATATAATGACTATATGTATGCTCTATATGCTACATATCATATATATGCATTATATTTGCATTTATAATAATGTATATATATAAGTCGGAGAAGGCAATGGCACCCCACTCCACTACTCTTGCCTGGAAAATCCCATGGACCAAGGAGTCTGGTGGGCTGCAGTCCATGGGGTCGCTAAGAGTCGGACACGACTGAGCGACTGAGCGACTTCACTTTTCACTTGCATGCATTGGAGAAGGAAATGGCAGCCCACTCCAGTGTTCTTGCCTGGAGAATCCCAGGGATGGGGGAGCCTGGTGGGCTGCCGTCTATGGGGTCGCACAGAATCGGACGCAACTGGAGCGAGTTAGCAGCAGCAGCAGCATACATATAAGTATTCTCTGTGTGTATATAATAATATATACATATGTATTACATATGTGTGTATACAATAATATATACACATATAGACACAATATATTATACATATAATTTGTGCAGGTACTGCTTTCACATTAGATAGTCGTTATGCTTCTAGATCCTGAAGCTGGTCGCTGTGGAGGGCTGCGGTTTTGTATAAGGATATAACTTCATTTGGCAAGTATGTAGTCCCTGTGCATGAGTGGCCAGCTTCAGGTTGTGGGGACGTCCCCCTGCTAGAGTCCCAACCCTGTACTCCACTGCTCATGCTTTTCTACCACGTTATCCCTCTTGCTTCCCTGCCATCTGCTCATCCATGGTGCACCTTATTATCTCAGAGAAGCTGATTCCGCAACTGCCTCCAGCGTGGCTCTCACTCACTCTTGTTACTCTCACTCCCCTGGCAGGACAGGCAGGTCCACTACCTGAGGCCACATCTTGGAAGGGGGAGAAAACTAATGTCATCCAGATGCCTTAAATTTCCCCCTAATAGTCTCATTTTCTCATTCAATTGGTCTTCTTTTCCCCTAGAACTTATTCCTATGTATTATTCATTTGTCATTTGATGTGTGTATTCATTAAAGAAGCTTTGCACTTCCCTAGCAAAGACTGATACACATCTACTTTTAAAGTATATATTGTATTTGAGTCTTTCTGGGCAGATAAGTTTTTCTAACTTACACTTTGGGAATTTTCGCTCCTCGCTCAAGGGATGAAGAGAAGCCACAGGTGGGCAGCCAGCAGGAAAGGCCAGAGCTTCAGGCAAAGGTGGGGAAAAGGCTCCCAGGCAGGAAATGGCGTGTCTGTTTTGTGTACATGGCCAGGTGAGAGCACATAGGATGCAGAGAGATTCTGGCCAGGGGGCCAGGCCCCCCTTATTAGGGGCCTGCCTGCCTGCCTGCTAAGTCGCTTCAGTCATGTCCGACTCTTTGTGACCCTATGGACTGTAGTCTGCCAGGCTCCTCTCTCCATGGGATTCTCTAGACAAGAATACTGGAGTGGGTTGCCATGCACTCCTCCAGGGGGCCTCCCAACCCATGGATCAAACCTGCATCTCCTAAGTTCCCTGCATTGGCAGGTGGGTTCTTTACCACTAGCACCACCTGGAAAGCCCCATTAAAGGCATATTCATGGGCAAAGTTCTGACACGTTGACCTTCCAAGGTTAACGCCTGTGAGGAATGAAAGGGAATATTGGTGTGGTCTTCTTGGATTCCAATTGGAAAAGGGTTTGGAAGTGGATAAGAGGCAGGGAGCTGGACTGTGGAGGGGCCCTGGTTCCTGATTCACAGATTCTACTGGTTTTAACACCTGTGAAGTGGGCGCACTCTCCTGAGTGTCTCAACTCATCTCCCCAGATGAAGTCCGAGCCCCTAGGTGACCAGCACTCCTCCTGGCTTTAAGGGGTCCCTAGTCCCCCAGAACGTGTGCAAGAATGCTTCACTTCTCTTGTTTACCATTTTGTTTTTTCATGAATCACAGGTCTGTCAAAAATACCTTTGACAAGGGTATGGGATAGAGGGAACATAACTCAGCATAATAAATGTCACATAGGACAAACCTACAGCCAACATGATACTCAGAGGTGAAAAGCTGGAGGAGGAACTTTGAGAGGCTGAAAGATCAGCCAGCGCTGTTTCTGGGCCCACAGGACCCAATCAACTGACAGTGGTGCAGGGTCTGCGCTTGTATTTTGCCTGAGTTCTAGCACGTGGGTGTCCAGCAGTGCCTGGTGGGAAAGCAGTAGTGCCTACAGGGTGTGGATTTACACCTAAGGCACCCTCTAGGGACCTGAAGGAGGGACTGGGAGGACTCTGTGGAGGTGCCAAGATCCTAACTTTGACTGTTAATATAGATGTGATTTTCTGGGCCTTCTAGATACTTGGGAATATCTGGGTAATGATTAGAAAACTATTGACTATAGCTGATAACACTGTATTTTCTAACTGAAGTTTGCTAAGAGAGTGGAACTTAAATGTTCTCACCAAAAAGAGAAAAGAAAAGTAAATGAGGAAACAAAAAGAAAACTTGTTAAGTCAGTGGATTGAACCACTGATCTACTGAAGCTATGAAAGAAAAACTGGTTTTTAAGCTGGTCAGTTTTGAAAATTGTTTTCCATGTTCCCCATCCCAACACTAACATCTCCTTGCTGCCCTCACCCGTGTGTCTGTTTTTCTTTCACTGAATGTCCTGGAGTGATTCTAAGCTTAGAATCAGAACATATTGCATCCTTGCCCTGTACCCTCTGTATTGTAAGATGCTTTTGCTGTATATTTCAGACACCATTGTCAGTGCCTCCAACAAAATGCCAGGAGGCCCCTGGGCTGAGCATGTTGAGTTTATGTGCCTTTGCAGCGAGGGGGGATACACACATGAGCCACCCAGTGCCTCTACCCATGAGCATCTTGGTCCAAGGGCTCAGAAAGCACACGCAGGACTGGGCTGTGCTGACTGATCTGGGGAAGGACCGTAAGAAAGGGGACTTGGGTTGGATGCTATTAGGAAACAGGAGCCATTTGTGATTGGCTATCTTAACCAGCTCATGTAGAGTAAGGGCAGGCTAGGCCCACCTCCAGCCTGGAATTGGCAAAGAAGTTAGCCAGGGAGAATGTGTTGGTGCTCTGTGGTTGGAATATGCATGTTGTCTGAGTTCAGACCTGATTGCAGGGGAGTCTTGCCTCTGTCTTGCCCCGTCACGGTCACACGTGGTCTTGTCCATTGTTGATGTTCTGGGATGTTGCTGTTCAACAGGAGAGCATCAGGCCTAGCTGCACTCCGCACCTGGAGGACCAGGCCAGCCCTGGTGTGGGGCCGCTGTTTTCACTGTTAACTCAAACTCACTCTCTGTTGCGTTTATCTCTGGGACTTTTTCTTTTTTTCTTTACCACCTGGTCTACTGTCTAGGACGCAGCTGTGAATTTTGTGTTTATTTAAAAAAAAAAAAAAAAAATCGTGTCTTTCGGAATCCCTCTTTGTGGCCTCCTTAAGTCCATGGCTGTTCTGTCGGGCAGAGATCATGACCCAACTCCCCTAGGCTTTTCTCACTGCCCAGAGCCCTGAGGTTTCAGCCAGTTCTCAAGGTGGACCCTTCTCTCCCATGTCAACATTCTAAAGCTGGACCACAGCTCAAACACAGAAAAGAACTGGGTCCCAGCACTGATCTTGCATACTCAAGGGATATGAGAGTGATTTGCTCAGAGAAGAGGAGCTGGGTGGGAGGACAAACCTACTCTCCATGTTTAGAAAGGCCTTTGGCTGTGCTGGGCACCTGAGTTCACTGCCTCAAAGGAGAGCAGCCTGGGCAATGAGGTGGGGCCTGGTCCTCTTGAAGGGTCTACAGGCTCCTTTCTCCCACCAGACAGGCAGTGGGGAGGTAGATTTTATGTGGATGCTTCGTTCTGTTACTTTCCTCAGCCCAGTGCCTACATGACCACAGCACAGTGTGTCCTTTTGCAACCAGATGGGCCCCTGCTATGTGCTGCAGAAAGTGATTTTGGCAAATGATCTTCCCAAGCCAGGAGGATGTAGGGTGTCCACTGTGAAACTCTCAAGAGCTGACCTAAGACGAGGTCCATGCACCCTCCAAAACCCAAGCCATCTACATGCTTTGGCTCGACGTGGGGCTGAAGGTGGCCCAGAGAGCCACCTATCCAGGAATCCCCAAAGCTGCCAAGAGTGCAGATGCCCCAGGAGATGTGTTAAAATGCATATTCCTGGGTCCTGTCCCAGGAGTTCTAACCAAGTAGGTCTGAGGAGGTAACCAGGAATCTGAATTTTTAAGTTGTCTGGCCTGAAGTATTCTTATAAACCACTGGGAGGTTGGGAACCACTAATCTGATCCAGTGTTTCTCAGCTAAAGGAGGGTGTGTTCAGTCCAACGAGCTTTATTTTCCTTCAGAAAATATGTGTCTGTGTGTCTGTACGTGTATATATGTGAGTTTATGTGTGTCTGTGTGTTTGTAAGTGTTTGTATGTGCGTGTCCATATGTGTGTCTGGGCATATGAGTGTATGTATGCTTGTATGTGTGTGTATGTGTATATATATATGAGTGTATGTATGTGTGTCTATATGTGTATTCATGCATGTCTGTGCACATGTGTGTCTATTTGGGTGTGTATGCAAGTGTGTATTTCTATGTATGTCTATGTAGTATGTGTGTGTCTGTAGGTATACGTATATGTACACATATTTCTCTCTGTGTGTATGTATGTGTGTTGGTAGTCTGTGTGTGTGTATGTGTGCATATGTCTGTCTATACGTGTGTGTATGACTGTGTGCCTGTGTGTATGTCTGAGTATGTGAGGGCATTTATGTGGGTATGTGTCTGTAGGTATGCACGTTTGTAAGTATATGTATATGTGTATGTGAATATATATCTGTGTGAATGTGTGTCTCGTGTATGTATGTCTGCTTGTGTGTGTAGGTATGTGTGTGTAGGTATATGTGTTTGTAGTTATGTATCACGTGTATGGGTGTATTTCTGTACACACAGAAGTGGATATGTCTGTGAGTAAGTCTGTGTGAGTACATGTGTGTCTGTGTGTATGTAGGGATATATATGTATATATGCATGCATTTCTCTGTGTGTATGTATGTGTGTGTGCGTGAGTATATATGCATGTATGAATGCATGTGTGCATGTGTGTGTTTCTGTGTGTGTAGGTGTGTGGTATGTGTGTGTCTGTCTCTGTGTCTGTATGTATGTGTTTGTGTACATGTGTGTGCTGTGTTTGTGTATGTATGAAACTGTGTGTATATGTCTGTGTATGTGTGTGTCTGAGTGTATGTGTATGTATGTCTGTTTATATGTGTGTACCTGCATTTCTATGTATGTGCGTGCACATGTGTGTGCCTGCATTTCTGTGTGTGTGTGTATGTATGTATGTGTTGCATGAGTCTGTCTCTGTGTATATGCATGTGTGTGTGAGTGTGCACCCTTTCTTCTCCCCACATGTTGAAATGCTCTCTAGAAAGAAAAACAAAGTAAGGTTCTGGAAAAGCTGCCAGTGGTTCTAATACCTCCCCTTGCACCCTCCTTTCCTGCTGTGGAAATCGCTAGAGGGGAGCAAACTCCGACAACCCCAAAATGTGACTCTTTGGCATAAGGATTATTTTGAGCTGATTATTTTTAAGAGAAGCTCTGAAATCCAAGTACAAGTTACCCTTTGTCAGCAACATTTACATTTATGGAGGAAGTCTCCACGTGTCAGAGTTTCACCCGGGTGGACCAGGAGGAGGGGGTGACTCTAAATCTCTAGAAATCCTCATTGGTGGAGAAGGCAATCTGCAACTCTGATCTGCATAACAATCAGCAGGCTCTGTCTGGCCGTCCCATAGCTGCCCCTCCCCCAGTATCCTCTTTTGTCTTTAGCTGGAGATGGTATTTAAGGTGGTGGTTGGACTGTGGAGCAGGGAGAAGAGGGGCGTTTCTTGGTTTTCCTGGGTCTCTCCCACGTATACAGGGTCACATGTTATTAAACTTGTGTTTGTTTTTCTCCTGCCAACCTGTCTTTTTACAGGGGCTCTCAGCCAAGAGCCCAGAAAGGTGGAGGGGAAACTATTTTTCCTCTCCTGCCCCATGGATCAAGTGCAGGTTTGCAGAGCGGCCCTGAGGCTTAAGGAGGCAGGCCGCCTGCTTTCAGGCTCTGGGTCAACTGAACCCTCGACATGGCCCCCTGAGCCCTGGACTGTGAGCAGTCCAGGGCCCCTTGCTCAGGACTCTGGGGAAGATCAGAGTGAGGACTGAGCCTAGAAGAGACTGGAGGGGCTCCTCCATGAAGATTCTTCAGAATAGCCTCAAAGGGTGAAGAATCAGCTGGGCTGGGAGGAGCCGGTCCTCAGAGGGAGAGGGATTCAAAGTGATGCACAGCTGCCTGCTGGAGCAGAGGGCCCCAGAGGTTCCCAGGGTTAATTAACTTGCAAAGTGGTTTTTATTCCTTATCTCTTCCTGACACTTTCCCCAGGCGGCCCCAGTGCTCTGCTCCAGAAGCTGCTGCTGCTTCCTTGACTCAGGCACCCCAAGAAGCTGCTGTTACCCCACAGCCTGTACTAACCGGACCCCTCAACTGTGAATGCATCCCAGCATCCCAAGGTTCCCTGATGCCTGAAAAAGAAAACACAGCTTCCAAAGGCCCCCATTTCATACTGTTCATGAGGTTCTCAAGTAAAGAATACTGAAGTGGCTTGCTATTCCCTTCTTCAGTGGACCACGTTTTGTCAGAACTCTCCAACATGACCTGCCTGTCTTGGGTGGCCCTACATGGCAGGGCTCATAGTTTCACTGAGTTAGACAAGGCTGCAGTCCATGTGATCAGTTTGATTCGTTTTCTGTGATTACGGTTTTCACTCTGTCTGTGATCTGATGGATAAGGATAAGAGGCTTATAAAAGCTTCCTGTTGGAAGAGACTGACTGTGGGGGAAACTGAGTCTTGTTCTTCAAGAGATGGGAATACCAGACAATCCTTACCTGCCTCCTGAGAAATCTGTATGCAGGTCAAGAAGCAACAATTAGAGCCAGGAAAGAAACAACAGACTGGTTCCAAATTGGGAAAGGAGTACATCAAGGCTGTATATTGTCACCCTGCTTATTTAACTTATATGTAGAGTACCTCATGCAAAATGCCAGGCTGGATGAATCACAAGCTGGAATCAAGATTGCCGGGAGAAATATCAATAACCTCAGATATGCAGATGACACCACCCTTATGGCTGAAAGCGAAGAGGAACTAAAGAGCCTCTTGATGAAAGTGAAAGAGGAGAGTGAAAAAGCTGACTTAAAACTCAACATTCAAAAAGTGAAGATCATGGCATCCAGTCCCATCACTTCATGGCAAATAGATGGGGAGACAATGGAAACAGTGAGAGACTGTTTTGGGGGGCTCCAAAATCACTGCAGAGAGTGACTCCAGCCATGAAATAAAAAGACGCTTGCTCCTTGGAAGAAAAGCTGTTACAAACCTAGACAGCATATTAAAAAGCAGAGATACTACTTTAGAACAAAGGTCCATATAGTCAAAGCTATGGTTTCTCCAGTAGTCATGTCTGGATGTGAGAGTTGGACCATAAAGAAAGCTTAGCATCAAAGAATTGATGCTTTTGAACTGTGGTGTTGGAGAAGACTCTTGAGAATCCCTTGAACTGCAAGGAGATCAAACCAGTGATTCCTAAGGAGATCAGTCCTGAATAGTCATTGGAAAGACTGATGCTGAAGCTGAAGTTCTAATACTTTGGCCATCTGATGCAAAGAACAGACTCATTGGAAAAGACCCTGATACTGGGGAAGATTGAAGGCAGGAGGAGAAGGGGACAACAGAGAATGAGATGGTTGGATGGCATCACTGACTCAATGGACATGAATTTGAGCAAGGTCTGGGAGTTGGTGATGGACAGGGAAGCCTGGCGTGCTGCAGTCCATGGGGTCACAAAGAGTTGGACGCAACTGAGCAACTGAACTCAACTGAACAGAAAGGCCCCCAGCTCTCTGGGAAAATGCAGAAATAAGCAAAAAGAGAGAACTGAAGAGATGTCATTGAAATTTCCAGGTGGAAATGCTGTGGTGCAAAGGCTAGAATATCCACAAGCACAGGCCTCCCAGCCACTCACAGCTGGTGGTGATGGGCCCCCTCAAAGGTTGCAACTTCAGCTGCTGGACCTGCCCCCAGCCTGTTCACTGAGAGCTCAGGCTCAGCCTGTTGCCAACTGGCCATTCCCCGTGTGAAGGAGATTTGCTCCAGGGCCTTCTCAGGGTGTCAACCACAGACACGCAGGCAAATTTCATTTTCATAGATTTGTGAACTGGCCAGTGAGAAGAGGTTTAGCTCTGTCATGGGGATTTCCTGTTCCTTTGGGTTTCTTGGCTCAGTCAGAATTTGCAGCATGGATTGGCAGTGAAACTATTAGTCACTCAGTCGTGTCCAGCTCTTTGCAACCCCAAGGACTGTAGCCCACCAGGCTCCTCTGTCCATGGAATTCTCCAGGCAAAAATACTGGAGTGGGTAGCCACTCCCTTCTCCAGGGGATCCTTCCGACCAAGGGATTGAACCTGGGTCTCCTGCGTTGCAAGCACCTTTTTTACCATCTTAGCCACCTGGGAAGCTCAGCCATCTGAGCTTCCAGGGAAGCCCAGGAAGCCAATGGATAGGCAGAAACAAGCTTAATTCCCGGGGTTAGTCCAGCTCAGTCTCTAAGCTGCAAACTTGGGTCACTCAATCTCTGTTCATCAGGCAGGGTTCACTATGAAATGTCATTCTTTCTAATGTCAACATTTGGTGCAGAGAAAAGGCTTTGAGGGTGCCAGGGCTGGAAGCAGAGACAAGTTCTCCTAGGAATCAGCTTCCAGCATCTCAGCTGCTTCTGAAACTGCATCTTATCAGTTCCCCAGTTACTTCTGAAAGTCAGACCCTCTGTTGCTTGACATCTTCATGGGATTCAGGTGAAAGGTTTGCCAGAGTCCTTAGCTGCAGGTGACTGGAATCTATACTAACTAGTGAGACAGAAAGAAATCTAGAGAGTTTGGAGTTCTTAGGAAGGTTGAAAAGAAAACAGCCTGTAGTCAGAACTTCCAGAGGCAGTCCCTTCCCCAGCGCCACCAAATAACCCCCTCTGCAATGACAAGCAATGGGTGGGACTTTTACAGTAACAAGAGACATTTTTCTTCCCCAAGCCATTGTTATTTGAGGCTTTATATCACTCTCAGCTAAAAATATTCGTACCCAATTAACAATATATTTGATTTCATCAAGTACTTGCCAACTAAAGACTGTCACTTGCCACCCAGCTCCAGAGGGTGAGTCCTTGGCCACTGCAGTCACTGACCTAAGAAGCTCAGGGTGGAAATCAGGATGAGGCCCTCTGTGCTCTGGGAAAACTGGCAGAAACAGGCCTTCAGATAATTAGATATTTTCAGAAGAAAATTTTATGAGCTTGGATTCTTGTGTTTTCCTGTACTTAGAAAAGCTCTAAAACCATTATGTAAGCTGTCTGCTCCCCACAGCCAGAAGCAGCCTTCTGCTGAGATGCCTGCTTGGGTTCATGTTCCACCTTCTCCAAAATTACATGCATACAATTTCCTCCTGTAGCTCTTCAGAGCAGTTTCTCATCTGAAAGTCTGTCTCCTGGGCTATAGTCCTCAGTAAGACACGGAATAAACTCAACCCACAGCTTTTACATAATGTGGTGGTTTTTTTTTTTTTTTTTTAAAGTAGATAACACCAAACCCTAATCACTATTCACCTAATACACACAGACTGATTGCTCCTATGTGCTCTTCTCTGCACATTTGTGTTCTTGAGGAAAGACCCATGAAGGGCTGCAATCTTCTGAGGCAGGTGCCCTTGAGGGACACCCTAGTGCCCCGTGGACATGCATCCTCTGAGCACCTCCCCTGCTGGGCAAGGAATGGGGAAGGCTTCCCATAGGATCCTCTCCAAACTGGGTTCTGGAGGGAAAGGTGTTGGCAAGTTGGGGACACATACCTAAGGCATGACAGCTGCACATGCAAAAGTCAGAAGCAGAAAAGAGCTCTATTTTCAGTGCAGTGAGAGGAAAAATTGAGAGCTTAGCATGGGAGGTCTGGCCACTGGAAGCCTCAGGACAATGAGGAAACTTGGATTTTGTCCTGAGGGTAATGAAGAATTATTTTGTAACCTGAGGAAAGTGATCAGCTTTGCAGTGTGGGATGCCTGGTCAGGCTGAGGGGTGGCCTGTGATCAGCAAGGGGCAGGGCTCTCAGAGGAAAGGCTGTCACAATGCTTTCAGCCTGAGAGAAGCTGTTGCTGTGTTGGGGCTGCAGGAGACACAGGATGTGAAAACTAGAGGATGGGTGGGCCTGGGGCCACTGGCCTCTGAGAGGAAGGGGCTGGGGAAGCTGTCATGTCACCCAGTGTAGGGTTTTGTGAGAAAACCAAACACGTTTATGAGGGAGGGTCTGGGGCCCCTCTGAGCAGACACATCCCCTCACTGTCCAGGGAGGAGAAGTCTGCGCCCATTCACTGGTGCTTGATGGTTTGCAAGACCAGTGCCCTCTGGATAAGAACTGGAGGCTGCATTGTATTTCCATGGTTTGGAAAACATTTTGACACGTTGTTTAAACAATGCTGCTGCTGCTAAGTCGCTTCAGTCATGTCCGACTCTGTGCGACCCCATAGACGGCAGCCCGCTAGGCTCCCCCATCCCTGGGATTCTCCAGGCAAGAACACTGGAGTGGGTTGCCATTTCCTTCTCCAATTCATGAAAGTGAAAAGTGAAAGTGAAGTTGCTCAGTCGTGTCTGACTCTTAGCGACCCCATGGACTGCAGCCTACCAGGCTCCTCCATCCATGGGATTTTCCAGGCGAGAGTGCTGGAGTGGGGTGCCATTGATGATTACCCCTGAAAACAGAGTACAATGAGAACCCTCAGCCCAGAGGAATTAGACACTGGTGTTGGATGGCACAGCCCCTCTGCCCACCCTCTGACTGCGGATGGGAGCAAGCAGGGCTCACCAGCAGCGGCGCTGCACAGGGGAGGTGGCTCCCCATCCCCACCCTCCAGCCACAGCCTCAGGGAGAGAAGAGTCATGCACAGCAGCACCATGCTGTCGGGAGGCTGAGGAGTCAGTGCTGGTGAAGGAATGACAGCACGCTTTAGAGGGACTTTCAGGTTCTCTGCCCCAGGAGAATATATTAATAGCAAACGTTCGGCACCAGTCTTGCCGGTCACTTCCCTGGTCTAGCTCTCCTCATCCTCTAAACCACCTCCACCATGGCGGCTCCTCTACCCCCGACCATGTCCTCCCTAAGCCATCTCTTAAAGCATCTACCATACTGCCCTGTAGGGAGGTGCCATGTGTGTCTTTCCTATGTGTTAGGACCCATTGCATTTCACTCTTAGCCCCCACAGCCCAGCATGTGCCTGGTCACACATGGGGCTGCACACAGGCACCACACAGTTATTAAATAGAGGCTGTGGGATAAATCGATTGTTAAATAGCCTCGTCTCCATACACGGCTGCACAGATTGTACGCTAGGCAACCTGCAAAGCCACACATAATGGCTCTGAAAAAAGACAGGACCTGATTGGCTGGGCTTTATGAACAGCCCTTGAAAATCATTAGACCATTGCTCACTTTGAACCTGTGCAAATCGCCCATCTTAACGAATTCCTTCGCATTGCTACACACTCTCACAAGGTTATGTTCATATTCATATAAGCCAGCAAACATTGTCGTATTTAAAATGGCAATCTTTCCTTGCCTTTCACCATTCTTAACTTGATCCAAGGAATCTCTTTCATCACCTACCAAAGATATTTTAGCTCAGACCACCCTATTTCAGGGATGGTGACATACTCCATCAGGCAGGCAGGACCTAGCAAGTTTCCCCTCCTAAACCATCGAAAATGGTTCCAGATAAACCCGGGCCTGCCAAGAGCCCCAGCTTCCAACATGTCACAGAATCCCAGTGTTCACCTTTGCTTTGCCCCAGAGAGACTGCTATCCAGACCAGCAGGAGGAGGGACCCTGTGTCTGAAGTACACTTCCGTGGGGACCATGCATTCAGTACTTCCCCCAACGGACCCCGCTCCATGAACAATGCAGCAGGACAGAGCAGATTGGAGACTAAGGGCTTTCTCTAGGGTAACTGATTTTCCATCACTGGTCAGCTCACAAGGGACTCACAAGAGGCGATGACAGCTTAGAGGACATCCAGCAGCCCCTAAGTTTATAGATGAGGACTCAGATGGGCTCAGACCCCCGGCCAAACCTCAGGCAGAACTGTGGGGCTGGCGCAGAGAGGCGGAGAGAAGAAAACTCAGCCCCTGATGTCTTCCTGCTTCCCTGCCGCCCTCGTGTTTCCTTAGGGAACTGGCTCCAAGGCCACCTCTGAGAAGGAGCTCTCTCCTTACCCCACCACACCCATGTCAACCGAGACACTCATTCCCTTCTTCCTGCCCATCCTTCAGCCTGGAGGCTTCATCACAGAGCTGGTCCACCTGTTTTCCTGCCTGGAACCACCCCCCACCCTGTGCCTTCCCCCCTTCCATCTCAAACTATCTCCTCCCTGGCTTCTGGTCCTCGCTCAGATAATGGATAGCGGCTCCAGGGCAAGTAAAAGAAGTACAAAACATCTTCTGAAGCATTAAATACTAATATTAATATTTAATTGCAATTAATATTAAATTAAATGTTAAAAATATTAATTTCAGAGACAAGAAGAACACCTAGAGGATTATTAGAAGACAAAGCCAGGAAGGGTGCTTCTAACCTAATTTATGTAATACCTGGCAAAGTTCATTCACATACATCTTAATTTCATCCTCTCGACAAGCTCATGCAGAGCTTCTGGCCCCAAGTTACAGGTTAGCCTGGCAGAATTGGGGTTCAGACTAGGGTCCCCCAGGCCCCAAGCCCCAGGAGTTCCTCTCCACAGCCCCTCCAGGGTGGGGGGCAGATGCTGCAGGACGGCAGCTGTCACCACTGTGAGCTGAGAAGCCAAGCAGTCTGATCAGGAAAGCAGATGCAGGAGGGGCTGCAGAGAACCGAGACCGCTCAGAAGATGCTACGCCTAGTGCCTTTGTCTCTACGGCAACACGGAGCTCCGCTCAAGGCGGCCAGTGCTAACAGTCAGAAGATCTTGTCTCTAGGGCAACACGGAGCTCCGCTCAAGGCGGCCAGTGCCAACAGTCAGAAGCCCTCCCTCCAGAGGGCTGGGTCAGTGAGGTCATGAGCCCTTTTCACCAGAAAATCTTGACAAGGAGGGACCAGCACCTCCAGACCTGGAGACTGTTGTGTCAGCTGGGATGTGTGCTCTCCTTCTGCCAGCCTCAACCTCTGGTCCCCTGGCTTTGTCTCCAGGTGGGGCGTCCCTCCTGGGGACCGAGCCCGTCCCTGCCTGCCCTTGGGCCCTGAGCTGAACTTCTGCGAGGGAATCCACGTCCTTGGAGCCTCCTATAGCTCCTGTGCCTCATCTCAGCCGGGGAACCCCTCGGAGATGGAAAAAGGAAAAGCAGGCACGCCCACTTACACCCTATGGAGAAAAGTGAAATCTTTCTGACAAGAAGGTGGAGAGCCCCAGCAAACCTGATGGAAATAAATGCTTCCAGATTCAGAAAAAGACCATCTCTGTGACGGGTATGGGTTTCCAGTGGGGAGGTTGGTGCTGGCTGCTGAGAGCCAGCCAGTCAGGTTGGCCCCACTGGCATGAGGTCTGGGCGTGGCCCAAACATGTCTAGTGAGTGACTCAGCCCCGTCAACCTCTCTCCCTCCGGGATGCGGGAAGGCAGTTGAGGAAAGCCGGACCAGTCCTTCTGGAGGTGGAGGGATGGATTGCTTTTAATTCCCCCAGAGAGCAAACCAGCTAAACTTTGCAGAAGTATTTAGAAAAAAGTTCAACCAAACCGGTAACAGGGCCTCCAGAGCATCTTGAGAAAAACTTCCCACTCAATAGAAATCACATGCAAATTCTTTCCTGCTGACAGTGCTGACACCAACCTGTACCTCAAAGCTGCAGCCTATTCCCAGGCCTTGTGCTGAGATGCTGGGGACCATAAGATAGAGTCACCTGCCTCAGATAACCCTTTGAACAGAACGTGTGAGTCACTCAGTCATGTCTGACTCTTTATGAACCCATGGTCTATAGCCTGCCAGGCTCCTCTGTCCGTGGGATTTCCCAGCAAGAACACTGGAGTGGGTTACCATTTCCTTCTTCAGGGGATCCTCCCAACCCAAGGGTTGAACCTGGGTCTCCTGCACTGCAGGGAGACTCTTCACCATCTAGGCTACCAGGGAGCCCTTGAACAGAAAATTCCCCAATATTTGACTGCTTTTGAGTCATGGCTTACCCTGTGCCTGTCCCGTGCGGTCATCGTGAGGGATGAGACAGTATTTCTCTCCTGGAAGAGTAGCCGGTGAGGCGAGTTCTTCCTGGACCACACTGAGGAAGGGCTGGGATGGGGAGGGGCTGACAGCTGCTTGGCACTCACTTGGTGCCGCTGAGTTGAAGGCAGAAGGGAGAGTAAGTCTCCCCTTGTGACAGGAGAATTCAGACCCCAACAGAGATGGAAAAGTCAGAAGTCACAGAGGCAAGGGTGGAATGAGCTCTACTGTTAAAGCACCATTCAGAGTGGGAAGGAAGTGGGAGGGCAGGGGCGCCTAGGAGCCACACGAGGAGGCTGCGTGAAGCTCCTTCCTCTGCTCTCCCGCGAGCCTTGGTGCTAATGGGCCCGGGGCTCCCTGACTTTCACTTCCCCTCCAGTGCCCACAGCACCATCTCTGGGCCTCAATAAATGTCTGAAGAGTAGATGAGTGGATGTTGTTCATCTCACAAGTCCATCAAAAGGACCCTCAGGGGAATGGCCTAGTCAGATTAGATTTTTAGGAAAACATCTCTAGCAGCTGGTGAGAGAGAAGCTAGGGTGTGGAGGAGGAGGGGGGCAGATGGAGGCAGGACACGTGTTAGGGCCCATTATGATGTTCCCTGGGCTGGGTCTCCACCTTGACTCCTCCAGCACCACTGTGTCACCGCCCTCATAGACCCTTCCCTACATCAGTAAAGAGTTCCAAGCAAACATCACGCTGCAGCCCCAAATGGCACCTGTTAGGAGTCCTGGACTCACCTGTGGGTGGGCTGGGCCTCTGGCCGGAAATGTGGCAAGAAAAGCAAAGGCGGCAGATGGCCTGTGAGCAGTCCCATCCTCTGTGCTCACCTGCTCAGGCTTCTGTAACAAAGGACACGGTCAAGGGACTTAGACAAGCGGGATTTACTCTCATAGGTCTGGAGGCTGGAAGTCCAAGATCAAGGTGCAGCCCACTCAGGTCCCGGGGAGGCCGCTTCCTGGCTTGCAGGCAGCTGCCTTGTCACCGTGTCCTCACTCAGTAGATAAGAGAGAGCACACTCTGGTGCCCTTCCTCTTCTTAGGAAGACACTAATTCATCATGGGGGCCCCACCCTCATGACCTCAGCAAACCCTCATTTCCTCCCAAAGACCTCATCTCCAAATACCATCTCATCATGGGTAGGGTTTCAGCATAAGAATTTGGGGGCCTCAGTGAAGCCCATGGGATCCTCCTCACTTGGGGGGAGTTCCCCTGAGCAGACAGACTCCCCAGGGCAGGGGCTTGCAGTCTGTGTTCCTAACCATCTTCCCATGTGACAGACCCAGTCGTGTGGATTTCAGAATCTCCTCATGGTGCCAGCTGGAACAGCCTAACTGCTTGAGGGAAAGCCAATCTTCCTGCAATAAAACTGTTCTTCTGTGTGGGCTCCCAGGGCACCCAGGGGCTCCAGCCTCCCTGCAGCTTTCTGAGTGGGGATGACTATTCAGAAAGAAAGAATGGTGAAACAGTTGTTCCCGTGTGATAACAGCCTTGCCAGGGGAACAGGAGAGAAGTGACCACTGACCCCTGACCCCCTTAATCATTCTCTCATGAGCACACATGAAGACTGATGGAGTCTGGCTAATCCTGAACCTCTTTAAGGATTAGATGGCTGGTTCCTTAATAATTAATCATAGCCCTATTTGCAATTATATTCTCAAGATAACATTTTTAGGTCAGCTTGCTTTCTATTTCCATTAAGAAACTACTAATAATGGGGATATCATAAGAAATTTTTAATGATTTCTTAAGAAAATGGAGAGAAATCTGACATAAAAAGATTGTCTTAAGCAACAGAATTATGAATAGAACTGTAATTACTCAGTTTATAATTATTTACAAAGATACTCATTTAAAAATTTTTAAGTAAAATGCATATCATAGAATATGCATGTAAATAACATAATTTTGAACCATGCAGAGAGGTTTTTAAAATGAGTCATTGGAAAAAAATATAAAAAAGAAAGTATATATGTATAACTGAGTCAACTGGCCATATAGTAGAAATTACAAGTTTTTTAAAAAATGAAAAGGGAAAACAAAAATAAATGAATAAAATATTTCATTGTTGCCTCCCCAAATTCCTCAACTCCCCAAATTTATGCTGGGAAAATGGACCCTTCCTACCTCACTTCCTTGGGCCTCAAATGCAGATTTTGCTTCCTCTCTGCCCTCAGAAGGAGGTGATCTGACTCTCCCAAGCCCCTTTCTGTTGTCCCCCCACAGAATCTCATCTTGATGGTTATATTCTTCTTTGGAGCATCATTATGTACGAGCTTATCTCTGGCTCTCACTAAATCTTTATTTCCTGAGGGTCTCGAAGATGGGGCATCTATACCTTGTGTTAAATGCTATGGTTTATCCACAACCCACACTTCATAAATGTGTGTGAAATAACTTAAATCAAAATGTGACAGAAAGTGGCCCATGAGCATCCAAAGCCTGGGCAGTGCATCACCAAATTGGAATCTCAGTTTAATGTCTTATCCAAGCTATAAAGCTAGCAAGATTTAGTTCCTCCCCTAAAAAAAAGACTGTTTTCCATTCTTTGCTGCATGCCCCTGGTTGTGAGAATATAAGCTGGTGGTCCCTGCCCTTGACTCCCCCAGAGCTAGCCACCACACCGCCCTGAAGGCATCCAGCTACACCCTGGCCTTAGGACCTACATTCTTTTTCCTGAACCCAAAGTCATGGTATTAAAAGTGGAGCTTCTTGCACCCAACGCTCTGCTTATCCTTGAAGCCAGCTTGTCCCTCCTAAACGGGTGCACATTCTCAAAGCCCACGTTTTCATGTTTCTGAAGGCTGTTTTCATGACAAACAGAACTAGAAGATTTGGGAGGTGGAGGACAGACAAAAGCTAGATGGGGAAGGAGTGTGACTTTAAAAAATCAAATAAGGAGAGAAGCATCTGGTGTTTTTAAAGATGAAGAAATGTATTCCATCTGCTATTTGCCTCCATGTGTTGCAATGAGAGAAGAAAGAATTTTTGAAGGAGCTTGAAAAGTTATTTTCAAATATCTTTCTGAGTTATATTACTTGACTAGACAGTATTTCAGGGAACACAGGAGGGTCTGAGGATGCCAGTTTGCTTTGTAAGATGAGGAGCTCAGCAAAATGAAGGGCACAGAAGGCTCCCTTGGCTGTGGTGTCTGGGAGGAGATGGTGGGGGTGGGGGATGCCTGAGGGAGTCAGCCCAGGGGTGGGAAAGGAGAGGGAAAATTTAACTGGAGAACAGAGGCAGGAAAAGGAATTTAAAGATGGGCTATATTTGATTAAACAACTTAGACAACAAGGACAAAGTCCCCTTGATGCTCATTTCAACAAACAATTCTAAATGACAGTACCAGAGCTTAGGGGTTTTCAGAATGGAAACCTGGCAGAAGGGATCAGACATTTGCTTTCTTAACATGGTGATCGATTGACCAGCCCACAGTTGAGCTCTGAGGGCTGGCATATTGGGAACCATAAATGGTACCCCGGGGGGAAGATGGAGGGGTGGGATACCCCAGGAGGGTTGATCTCAATGAGCCCAAACTTCTGATGGTTAAGAAAGTCTGCAATTAAACTTTTTAAAAAAGCCTTCTTAAACTTCCTTTCCGCCCATCCTTCATGTTGTGGCTAAGTTGAGATGGAGATTGTTGACATTAAGGAGTGGATTCGATTTATTCAGATGAATCCCCAAAAAATGATTGTGGATCTCGAAAAAGTTGAAAAGCATTTAGAGAAGAGTCATAGAGGGACAGATGTGTATTTCTTCCCCTCCTTTACCCCACTCCATAGTTTCTTACAAAACTGAGAAGAATCTCCCCAACCTTTAGTATTTGGGAGTCTATACAGTCAGCTAGCAAAGTGGATTTTCCCGTCTTCTGGTGGGCCCAGGGGAATTTTTCATCCCCAACTCACCAGCTTGTTTCTAGTGACCCAGAATTTCTTTATCCCAAAGGAGACCCCATATGTAAGTGGGGAGAGGGTCCTGGGCTTGCTGAGGGCTCATTTGCTGAAGTCTGTACATGGTGAAAGGGAACCCAGCATTATTCATCTACAACCAGAGGAAGAAGGCTCTGGAGTGGGTAGAAAGGCAGGGACAGACAGACCACATCCCTTAAAAAGAACCTGCTTCTTACCATCATGAACTGCTTCCAGAATCTGTTCTAATCGCTTCCTCTTAGCTTCTATTTGGGCCAGTAAGCCCACAGGACAAGGCCCATCTGGGTTAGCCTTTTATAAAATTCCTTGCTCTACAGCCAGTTCTACATTAGTTCATTTTGAATATTTTATTGTTTGTCCATTTTACAGGTTAAAAAAAAATAGAGGCTAATTACAATAAGAGCTTTTAAAAAAACTCACTATTAATAAGTACTATGCACTATTATATTTTTATATGCATTATTTTCTTTGAATTTCATAACAATCCAGTGAGCTCAGTACCGTTGCTATAGCCAAAGAATAGATGAGGACACTGAAGCTCAGAGAGGTTTACTTACTGCGCCCAGGTCACACAGCTAGTGAGCAGTGGTGGTGGTTTAGTTGCTCAGTTGTGTCTGTTTCTTGTGACCCCAGGGACTGTAGCCTGGCAGGCTCCTCTGTCCATGGGATTCTCCAGGCAAGAATACTGGAGTGGGTTGTCATTTCCTTTTCCAGGGGATCTTCCTGACCCAGGAATCAAACCCGGGTCTCCCGCATTGTAGGCAGATTCTTTACTGACTGAGCTATGAGGGAAGCCCTGAGCAAGTGGGCGGTAGAGCCTGGATAACGAGGCTGCTCAGCCTGACTCCAAAGCCTCCTCCCTCTTACCTGTCTTACCCACCCCCTTGTCCCTCCACCTTAACCACTATGGCAAGTTAGTTATACAAACGGACAAATAGATCTTTCAACGTTTACTTTTGCTCTTGTAGAAAACTGAAACCCAGCAAATTAGAGACATATTATCACCAGACTCACCCTTGGATTCTTCTGGAAAATCAGTGTCCGAGAAAGCATAAAGGCTTCCATGAACAGGACAACTAACAATAAAACACCAAACAGTGAAGATTCTCAAGCCCTGGAGGAGAGTGGTCAGGACAGTGAAGCAGAGGCAGGCACTGTCTAGAGAGACTCCCATGTCGGCAGAGCCCTGAGCCGTGGCTCACAGGTCCCAGCCCCACGGCCCACTTAGCCAGTGCCTACCTCTGCTGGTTGTGTGTTAGCAGAGGGGACGGAGAGAGAACGCAATGGAAACAGACTGCAGGGCAGGCCACACAGCTGTCCCTGTGGCATGTGGCCGGGACCCTCTGACAAAGCCAGCCCCAGACGCGGGGCCAGCTTCCCACGGCTGCCACTAGATCAAGTGCTCCCAGGTGCCAGGTTGGGCTCAGGGCTGTACTGCAGGTAGAGAAGGAAGGGACAGGTTGGAGGGATGGAGCCCCTCATGGGATCGCTGGGAGCCTAATGCAGGCCAGAACGGGCCTCAGGTCCACCCGCCATGGCCGCACCACAGGACCAGGCTCCGGGGGCCTGGCCTCCCGCTGCCATCCAGTCAGAGTCCCAGGCCGCGACTCAGGCTTTCTCCAGGACCCCGTCAGTGCCTTTTCCCTGCCTCTGTCTCCCCACAACTCCATTTCCAATTAGTTTCGTCATATGTCCCTAGCATGTAGGACTGACACCACAGCTCATGCAAAGGCTTCGGGAAGGACAGATTGGTTTCCCAGTGTTTGCAGAACAGGAAGACACGGCAGGAAGAAGTTGGAGCAGGTGCTGAAGGTCAGTGAAGGTCAAGGGTGTTTCAGAGGCCCCTGTGCAGGCAGTCGTGGTCACGGCAGAGAGGGGGAAAAGCATCTTTTCTCTCTGGAAGGTGGCCTGGCTCTCAGAATTTCCTTGAGGTGCTCTCTGTAAACTTTCAGACTCCTCCCTCACTCCATCCCATCCTTGGGCAGCTGCTAAATCTGAAGAACATGTTACAACCTGCCCAGGTTCAGAGCAAAAGTGGGCATAACATTAGAAACCCCTGGCTCCCAGTCTCTCCCTTCCATCCTGGCTTCTCTGCCATCAAACTCCTTGGACATGTTTCAGTTCAAAATGTGATGATTTCTAGAGTCAGCCAGGCTGAAAGCAGCAGGTGCCCCCCACCCCAGACCTCACTGCCCACAGTGATGCTCAAATGCTGGAGTTAATTAAATCCATTTAGCGCCTACCCCAAGTCTTAGCACAGGCTGCCTGCATGGAGATCAAACCCAGGAAACATTTAAATACCATCTCCTGCCCAGCATGACACCCGAATCACATCCATCATGGAAAAATCCAGGCAGAAAAACAACGGTACATGGAAACCACTTATGCAACAGAGTCTGTGGGGCCCAAGTCCTAGTGTCCAGCTAACACAGGGCATTCAGGTAAGGGGCTGCCAGCTTGGTGGTGGCTGATGGCTTGTGAGATGAAGGTGCCCATCTCTTCCCTGTGTCCCCCCTGCTGGTTGAAGCCCAGGAAGTATGACGCTGCCCCCAGCACCATCCTGCAAAGAAAGTACGTTCTGCTGGCTCCTCCTGACCTCCTGATGCCAGAGTCCCCTTGTTACCCAAACTTGACCCCTCATCACCCTCGAGTCCCCACTTTGCCTCATCTCCTCACCAGGCTGCTTCACTGCCCGTGGCCCCCTCCCTCCTTCACTCCTGTCTCTGCCTTGGCCTCTATAACCCGGTCAGTAACTCATCTTTCTAGATCTTAGATCAGGTTACTGTTACACCTCGACAAAAGCCTTTCTTTTGCCAGTAAAATGTGATGGACACAATTCATGTCGCTCCCGGGCAGGAGCCCCAGGGGTCCACATCTGCCTTATCTGGTCCTCTGGCCACAGAGTCTGGCCAGGATCTGAGTCTGCTTCAAGGGCCCAGGGCTCAGCACAGAGACCCAGAGGCAGCAGCTGTGAAGAGTCCGCAGGTCCAAGGAAGAGCAGCATGACCCCATCTGCCCTGAACCATCAAGAGACAGGAGCATCTGGTTGTTTTCTTCTTTAGAGAATGTCACACATCCTCAAGATCATGGCTAGTACATGAGTTAGAACCTGGAAGGTAAAATAGGAAGGTTAAGATAGTATCATAAAAGGAATATGACTGGCCTGTGCTCCTGGTTCCAGAGAAGGAGACTCGAGTGCAAACTCAGAATCTCCCAAGTAACAGGAGTGTCTTTATTATTCATGAATCCAGGCATCACATATCAGTTTATGCTAATGAGGCGACTCATGGGAGCCCCTAGGTAGTCCCGGGATGGGGGAGTCAGGTTGAAAGACCTAAAGTGTGATTGATTAGAGGGTCGGGGCTCTGAGCCTCTGATCACCCAAACTCCAGACCTTCAAGGAGGGATGAGGCCTGAATAAAGTCCAGTTATATGGCTGCTGATTCAATCCGTCATGCCAAGGTCACACAGCCTCTGCACACTGAAGTTGAGTGGGCTTCCTGGATGTGCTGGGAAGGTGCTGTGTGTTGATTCCTCAGGGTGAGAACACTTGGCGACCTGTCAGAACCTGCCCTCTTCGTTTGGCCACTTCTGATTTGTATCCTTTATGTTAAAACTGTAAACATAGATTATAGCCCTTTCCTGAGTTCTGTAAATCACTCTAGTGAATTATCAAGTCTAAGGGGCTCATGGGGACCTCTCAGCTTTGTGGCAGGTCAGTCAGAAGCCAAAGCAGTCTTGCCAGAGACCCCAGCCTGTAATCTGTGGGGTCTGCTCTCACTCCAGGTGCTTAGCCCCAGAACTGAACTGCAGCCCACCTGCAGGCAGGATCATGGGAAAATAGGTCAGAGCATGGATGAAGCTGGGAGGTGCAGCAGGAGGGAAGCCTCCAGATGGTGGGGTGGAGATGAAGGCTGTGGAGAGGAAGGGGTACAGCTCCCTGAAACCTGAGCCAAGTAAGCTTCTTAGACCTCACATTCCCAGCTCCTTACAGCCACACGAGACTCTTGCCTTCCTAGCACTGGGCTCAGCCCGGCATCAGTGGCTTTACCAGGGAAAGCCACCGATGTCTCACATAGAGAGGGTGAGGTGCCCGCATGGAGGGTGAGGACAGCCCCACCCCCACTCCAGTTCACTCTGTTCTGCCCGTGTCCTTATTCTGGGCATTCATTCATGGTGGGCCAGGCCACAAGCCATAGTTCCCAGGTCCCTCAAGATTCCTCCTAATTTGCCTTCTAGGAAATTCAAAAAGCTCATCTAAACATCAGGACACAAGGAGAAAGTATACATACCACCTACAATAGTCCAGTTCTCTTAAATAAGCTTCAAAAACTCTGTACCCAAAAGGTGACCCAGATTGAAAGTAGATCATTTCAAAAACAGCCAGATGAAATAAGATGCCACTCGAAATAACAAGCCAATATGTAGTGAGAGTGGGAACTGGGAGCCTGGCAAAGCTTTAGGAGCAGGGGTGGGGTGGCAGGCAGGGGGTGTCCGAGAAACATGGCAGAGCCCAGTTCCTCACGGCCTTGACATCTATTTGCAGGAGTAAAGTTTTGGAAAAAGCCTTGCAAAGCAGGCCATGGTTAAACTGCCAAGAGGGCTAGACAGACCAAAAGTCAGTCTGGTGAAGAATTTAAAGAAAGAATTGAGCCTCAAGTAAATGTCACAAATGCTGTACGTCTTGAATGGGCTCTTGCCAAAGAAAAAGATTTTTTTTTTTAATTTGATATTTTCATTGTATACTCTTAACCTACTGGAATTGCATGTCCACGTGTTGTCACAAAACATCTGGACAGTATGGTCAGGATGGCTGGACAGTGACACTGACCCAGAAGATAGGCTGAGTTCTTAAGGATGACTTTCCTAAAAGGACAGAGGACCAGCCAAGTGCCCTGACACCCCACTTACTTCCTTTTTGCTCCCTGACAGTCTGCCTTTGCCTGTTATGTGTAGCACCTTGCTGGGTATACAAAGTATCCAAAAACCAGCCCATTGGAAATCAGAAACAAAACAATACTGACACAGAGTCACCAGCAGGAAATTGAGTCACACAAAGTAACATTAAGATACCTCACAGAAATCCAGACCAGGAACAACAAAAATTCAGAAATCTTTGGGTGAGGTGAGAATGGAGATTAAAATACCATCTGCAAAAAATCCTTCCTTCGTTTTGTGAGGGAGGAAATTTTTTCTCTGTCCTTCTAGGTCCTTCTGGCTGGTCTAGCAATTAAACCGACATAAGACAGATTAACAGGAGAAAACAAATTTAATTCCACACATGCAGGGACCGCACAAAGAGAACATGAGTCTCTCTTATAGGCAATCGAGGCTCACACACCATTCTGAATTAAGAGGAAGGGACCAGGAGTCTGGGCTCCAAAGGGGAGGAAGACAATTCACAGGAGAACCAGGAAGAGTAAGTGTTTGCCAGGCCACGGGAGACAATAGAACACAGAGAAGTCTCTGGACATACAGGCCCTGCCAGGTCCCCAGCTCACCACAGCTGGCGACACTCTCTGTGGTCATCTCTGATGATGGTTCTCTTCCTGGACCTCTTTCTAAATTCTTCCAGCAGTTAAGAGGAAGGTTACAGGTCAAGAAGCAACAGTTAGAACTGGACATGGAACAACAGACTGGTCCCATATAGGGAAAAGAGTATGTCAAGGCTGTATATTGTCACCCTACTTATTTAACTTATATGCAGAGTACATCATGAGAAACACTGGGCTGGAAGAAGCACAAGCTGGAATCAAGATTGCTGGGAGAAATATCAATAGCGTCAAATATGCAGATGACACCACCCTTATGGCAGAAAATGAAGAACTAACAGCCTCCTGATGAAAGTGAAAGAGGAGAGTGAAAAAGTTGGCTTAAAGCTCAACATTCAGAAAACTAAGATCATGGCATTCAGTCTCATCACTTCATGTCAAACAGATGGAGAAACAGAGACTTTATTTTGGGGGGCTCCAAAATCACTGCAGATGGTGACTGCAGCCATGAAATTAAAAGATGTTTGCTCCTTGGAAGAAAAGCTATGACCTACCTGAACACCATATTAAAAAGCAGAGATATTACTTTACCAACAAAGGTCTTTCTAGTCAAGTGAAGTGAAGTCGCTCAGTCGTGTCTGACTCTTTGCAACCCTATGGACTGTAGTCTACCAGGCTCCTCTGTCCATGGGATTTTCCAGGCAATAGTACTCGAGTGGGTTGCCATTTCCTTCTCCAGGGGATCTTCCCAACCCGGGGATCGAACCCGGGTCTCCTGCATTGTCTAGTCAAAGCTATGGTTTTTCCAGTGGTCATGTTGGACTGTAAAGAAAGCTGAGCACTGAAGAACTGATGCTTTTAAGTTGTGGTGTTGGAGAAGACTCTTGAGAGTCCCTTGGACTACAAGGAAGTCAAACTAGTCAATCCTAAAAGAAATCAGTCCTGAACATTCATTAGAATTACTGATGCTAAAGCTGAAACTCCAATACTTTGGCCACCGGAGGCAAAGAATCGATTCATTGGAAAAGACCCTTGATGCTGGGAAAGATTGAAGGTGGGAGGAGAAGGGGATGACAGAGGATGAGATGGTTGGATGGCATCACTGACACAATGGATATGAGTTTGAATAGGCTCCAGTAGTTGGTGATGGACAGGGAAGCCTAGCATGCTGCAGTCCATGGGGTCGCAAAGAGTCAGACACGACTGAGCAACTGAACTGACAGCTTTCCTCGTGGCTAAGGCTGTAAAGAATCTGCCTAAAACATAGGATACCTGGGTTCAATCCCTGTGTCAGAAAGATCCCCTGGAGAAGGGGGAATGGCTGCTCAATCCAGTACTCTCGCCTGTGGAGAATTCCGTGGAGAGAGGAGCTTCGTGGACTACAGTCATGGTGTCGCAAAGAGTCAGACGTGACTGAGCAACTAACACTGTCGTTTTTCTGAAAAAAATCAAACAAGCAAAAATTTTCCTGAATTTTTTCTGCCTTAATTGACTTCAGCTCAAAGTAATCCATAGGCCAAAGTGGCACCTCTGAACAAGACTCATTCTGAACCCCTCATTTAAATGAGCTCAGCCAGGAGGACAGCTAGGATCTCAGTCAAGCTATTGGGAAAGGACCCAAACAGCCACAGCCAGAAAAGGCCTAGGGGCCCAGCCCTCAAATGGGTGGGTGATGTGGGGACCCCCTGGGGCCAGCAGAGGCAGTGGCTGGCAACACGGTGTGGCAAGCAGGCCAGGGCAGCAGCGCTGGATCCCAGTCTAGGTGGGCTGTGACCAAGGCAGAGCCCAGCCACCTGCCTCAGAAACAGGACTGAGGACACAGCCTCCAGGTGAGTTTAGATCAGAGCTCAGTCCCAGGGATGGCATGGAAGAGTTCACTTCACCTTTGGGGAATCTCCTTCCATCACTCCCTTCCACAGTCTAGGTCAGGAGTCCCTACTGAAGGCTACAGCTCTGTTCCTACCTGTTATTCCCTGCATTCAATAAGTGCTCAAAAACCATTAGTTGCTGCTGTTGCTTGTGGATTGTAAACCAGGAAATCCAGACAGAAACCTGGTAAAGAGCCCATGGGCCCATCTGCACTTCGGGAGCCAGCCCTGAGACCATGAGTAAGGCCAGTTTCCACACACAGATGAGACCTCAGGCTGCCATGGAGACTCAGGACACAGCCATCAGCTACTCAGAGCAGTGTAGGAACTCCTAGGGGCTGAGCCTCGGCTGGAGGGTCAGTGTGGTCCAGGGACATCAATGCCTCGGCTGGATGGGGCTGCGGAATGTTACAAGCTGACACTCCTTGTTAGATTTGCACTGCCCACTTAGAACAAAGACCTTCTCTGCATAGCAGAGGTTACTCAAGTATCAGTGCACAGAACAACCCTCTGAGTAACGGGCTGTCCTCCTTTCACAGGGAGGAAATTGGGCTTAGACCCTGGCAGGTAGCCTCCAGGCCCCATGTCCACCTTCCTGAGGACCTCCCAGAGGTGAGTGCTCTGCAGGGGGTAGGGTCACAGGTGGAGGATCCCGACAGCCTGTCTCCGCATCCTTGCTCCAGCAGGAGAGCCTCACCTCTCCACAAGGGGTTCCAAACATCCTCCAGAATTATACCTTAGAGCCTCTCCATTGACCAGAAGGGCTGAACTTACCCAAGCTTAGTGGGGTTGGGTTTTCCCCACACTGCAAAACTTGCCCTGCCCCAGGGGAAGCCCTGGTATCTGCCTTTGCTGGGTTTCTCTAAATCAGGCCCTGTATTCTCTGAGCTGAGAAACTTGGGGTGGAACCAGACAGTTGCTAACTTCTCATCTGTCCCTAAGATCTCAAGTCCCTTGGGTCCTAAATTCATGTGCAGCCACAATCCCAAAGGAAACCAAAAGTGGGAGATTTTGCAGGGCAGGGGGGTGAGGTACAGAGAGATTGCAAGAAGCAGAAAACAGGTGCGGGAAACACAGAAAATGGAAACGAGACGGAATGGAAAGATGTGGATGTTTTCATGGTGAGATGTGTCTGCACGTGTGTTAGTCTGCTTGGACTGCAGTAACAAAAGAACGGGTGGCTGAAACAGCAGGAATGAGCTGCCTCACAGATCTGGAGGCCAGAAGTGCCAGACAAGTTGTGCACAGGGTGAGTTTCTTCCAAGGGCTGCATGGAGAATCTGTTCCAGGTTTCTCCATTCATTCCTGGTGGCTTGCTGGCCATCTTTGGTGTCCCTTAGCTGGACATCACCCCAATCTCTGCCTTCACCTCATGTGGTCTTCTCCCTGCGTGTATGTCTGTGTCCAAATTTACTCTTTATATGGACACCAGTTGCATAAGATTAGGTCACCCTAACGACCCCATTTTAACTTGATGACCTTTGTAAAGACTATTTCCAAATAAGGTCAACATTCTAAAGTACCAAGGGTTAGGATCCAACATCTGTGGGGGGACACCATTCAACCCATAACAGTATGCATTTTTCTCACTTTTCAGAAGGGATCTAAGCCTGTGGATTTTAAAGAATTTTAAAAATAGTACTTTATTTTTTTTAATAGTTTTTTTTTTAATTTTAAAATCTTTAATTCTTACATGTGTTCCCAAACATGAAAAAATCAGTCCATCAAATGATTGTCAACTGCTAATGATCAACCTAGTGTTGAGGTGGAAAGCCATGGGGTACTGATTCTGTCGCATTAAACCCAATTTCCCGCACACTCCCTTTCATGATCCACGTCTGGCAGAGGCAGACTCCGTGGAGCACCAGCTCTCTCCTGTGGCCAAAACCCATGTTAGGAAGCTCCCTTCTCTGTCTCTCTCTTTCCCACCTCTTCCACTAGAAGTTGATGACTGTCTTCATTCACTGAAGATTCAATTAAAAGAAAATAAAACTATTTTACTTGGCAATATAAAAGTTGCCTTTTATAATCAGAATGCCCATCTTTAAAAAGTCTACAAATAACAAATGTTGGAGAAGGTATGGAGAAAAGTGAACCCTCCTACACTGTTGGTGGGCATATAAGCTAGCAAGTTAATGCAGTCGCTATGAACGGTAGTATGGGGATTCCTCAGAAAACTAAAAATGGGGCTGCCGTATGATCCAGTCATCACATTCTGGGCATATATCCAGACAAAACTATAATTCAAAAAAGATATATGCACCTGCTATGTTCATAGCAATACAATAGCCAAGACATGGCAACAAGCTAAATGTCCACTGACAGATGGATGGATAATATATATATACATATATACAGATGGATTATATATACACACATATATATAATATTCCATGGACAGAGGAGCCTGGCAGGGTACAGATCATGGGGTTGCAAAGAGTCAGACACAACTGTGAGACACACACACACACACACACACACACACAGTCAATTAAGAACAAAATAATGCCATTTGCAGCAACATGGGTGTGACTAGAGATGATCACACTAAGTGAAGCAAGTCAGAAAGAGAGAGACAAACGCCATATGATATCATTCACATGTGGAATCTAAACCACGACACAAATGAACCTACCCATTAAACAGAAACAGACTCACAGACACAGAGAAAAGACTTGTGACTGCCAAGGGAAAGGGAGCTGGGGGAGGGACAGACTGGGGGTTTGGATCAGCAGATGCAAATTATTATGTATATACAGACTGGATAAACAGCGAGGTCCTACTGTATACCACAGGGAACTGTGCTCAATATCCTGTGATGAACCATAATGGAAAAGAGTATTTTTAACAATGTATGCATATATATATATATACATGTATGTATGATGTACATATGTGTATAACTGAATCACTTTGCCATACAGCAGAAATTAACACATAGTAAATCAATTACACTTCAATAAAATGAAGAAAGCTCTACTTTTAACATCATTTTCTTTATTTACTTTTGGCTGTGCTGGGGCTTTGCTGTTGCATAGGCTCTTCTCTAGCTGAGTGTGTGGTTCCTCTTGTGCAGAGCACGGGCTCTAGGCACTCAGGCTTCAGCACCTGCAGCAAGTGGGCTCAGTAGCTGTGGCTCCCAAGCTCTGGAGCACAGGCTCGACAGTTGTGGCACACGGGCTGAGTTACTCCACGGCATGAGGGGTCAGACCTGTGTCTCCTGCATTGGCAGGCGATTCCTTACCACTGAGCCACCAGGAAAGCTCTGAAATGAAATTTCTTAATTTAAAAAAATAGTAGTTTTCCTAGATTGAACTTGAGGATCTGATGAGACCAGTAACAGAAATATTTGAGCAGATGAGCTTGAGAATATTGAGCCCCTAGATTTTCTTAAACCCAGTGGACCACCAGAAGAAGCCCAATCTTTTTTTCTAGGAAACAGTATTCCTTTACCTAGAAATCAAGCAGTCAAAGACCTTCCTGAAGTAGGTGATTTTTGCACTATGATGTTTTTTCTCCTCAAGAGTTGTTCACACCTTCGCTTATTGATTCGAGGTCAAAAGTCCCCTGGATCAGAAAATGTAGCCCCTGCTCCAGAACTCAGTTTGCATGTTAAATGCACTGCAGCCCTAGTTAATAAATACTATCAAGAAGTATGAAAACAGGGAAAATAATTTTGAGGGTATTGGCATCACAAAAACAGACTGGTTCCAAATAGGAAAAGGAGTACATCAAGGCTGTATTTTGTCACCCTGTTTATTTAACTTCTATGCAGAGCACATCATGAGAAACGCTAGGCTGGAAGAAGCACAAGCTGGAATCAAGATTGCCGGGAGAAATATCAATAACTTCAGATATGCAGATGACACCACCCTTATGGCAGAAAGTGAAGAGGAACTAAAGAGCCTCTTGATGAAAGTGAAAGAGGAGAGTGAAAAAGTTGGCTTAAAGCTCAACATTCAGAAAACTAAGCTCATGGCATCTGGTCCCATCACTTCATGGAAAATAGATGGGGAAACAGTGAAAACAGTGTCAGATTTTATTTTGGGGGTCTCCAAAATCACTGCAGATGGTGACTGCAGCCATGAAATTAAAAGACGCTTACTCCTTGGAAGGAAAGTTATGATCAACCTAGATAGCATATTGAAAAGCAGAGATATTACTTTGTCAACAAAAGTCTGTCTAGTCAAGACTATGGTTTTTCCAGTGGTCATGTAGGGATGTGAGAGTCAGACTGTGAAGAAGGCTGAGTGCCAAAGAATTGATGCTTTTGAACTGTGGTATTGGAGAAGACTCTTGAGAGTCCCTTGGACTGCAAAGAGATCCAACCAGTCCATTCTAAGGGAGATCAGTCCTGGGTGTTCTTTGGAAGGACTGATGCTGACGCTGAAACTCCAATACTCTGGCCACCTCATGTGAAGAGTTGACCCATTGGAAAAGACTCTGATGCTGGGAGGGATTGGGGGCAGGAGGAGAAGGGGGCGACAGAGGATGAGATGGCTGATGGCATCACCGACTCGATGGATGTGAGTTTGAGTGAACTCCAGGAGTTGGTGATGGACAGGGAGGCCTGGCATGCTGCAATTCATGGGATCGCAAAGAGTCAGACACAACTGAGCAACTGAACTGAACTGAACTGAAGGGAGATAGGCTGGAGAGGGAAGAACATATTTGACACAGGAGCCCTCACATGGAACTTAGGTGTCCACATTCTGACAAAGACGCCTGGAGCCAGTCCTAAGAGTCTACTGAAATGCCTAGAGGGCACACCCTCCACTAAGATGACAAGGAATGCATGTGGGATGGCTATATGGGCAACTTTGAAAAGCCTGCAGAGGGCCACACTTTTTAGAGGAGATTTGACAGTGAGAGATGTCATAGAAGTCGGCTCCCTCCTATCAGTGAGGATAATGGAATGAGAGAATCACAGAGATCAGGGGGCACCCAAATTAAACAAGGAAAAGAATGTAATCACTGAAGACCAGAATAACAATTAAGATACTATCAGTGCTTGACTGTAGGGTTGTGTGGTGATGACTACTGGATCACGTGTTGTCAGCACAAAACAGACGGGAAGCCAACCAGGGTACCACTCAACTTGTACAAAAGCCTGGGAACGAGTCCTTCCTTCAGTTCTCAGATCTAAACCATTCTCCGATGAAGGAGAGCCTGGATCCTCTTGAAGGAAGACTCAGTGATGACATCACAAGCATTATGTAGGAAACTTCCCCCATCTTTCCCTCCAAGGGACCAGATTTCATCTGCCGAAGTCACTAAACCCTGGGGGAGAGACCTAGACAGTCACTTCCTGGACTATTAGCTATGGGTCTGAACGGACATAGATGGCAGGTCTGAAAAGCCATTATGCTCCTCCAGTTAGAGTTGGGAGATATGAAGACCAGATGATAAACAGAATATTTCCCCAATTCATCTCTGTCTCCAGGGAATGCTGCCCAAGGTAAAGGACCACTTAATGCAACTTGCCCTTCTCATCACTAAGAAAAGCACGTGCTTGACAAAGTGCTCCAGATCTTAGGGGCATCAAACATGATACTGGAAATACTCCTCTGGCCCACTGTTAGGTGAATCCAGATGCCACCAGTCTGGAGTGGGTCACTGAGCAAGAGCCATATAACCCACCAAGTGCCAGAAGATTTTGGAACAAGGACTCCCCCTCTCTTTTGTTGAAGATGAGCCCCTGATGTCACCACCGACAGTGGTCGAATTCATGTCTCAGGACATCCCAGGAGCCATCAAAGTTTAGGAACTTGGGAGAGACTTCAGGAGCAGACCTGGTATCTCCATCAGCCCCTCCTCTTTCCTGCTTGCAAGGGACTGACTCCCACCAGATGTGGCTTGAACCCTGCCTCTGCTTCTTAGAGAGCCTGTCCTGCAAAGTCACCCGCTCTGTGTCCAGAATTCACATGCTTGGATTCGTTGTGGGGCTCAGTCTCCCCAAGGACAGAACAGAGGACGGGTGAGCAGGTTGCCTGTCCCGATAGGATCCTCCACCCCATGCTCACCATGGCATGGGCAGGAAATGATTAGGGCCCGGAAATGATCAGGAAACCTCCCCGGGCCTGTTTCCTCACCTGGGAAGTGAGGATGAGGTTATCTGTCCCACAGATAACCAGTGCAAAGCACTCGGAGCACAGTCACTACTTGCTGGTTGCCTGCCATCTCTTTATCCCCAGGGCCAACTTCCAAGCTGCTCATGTTGTTTGTATAATCATACAATCAATTTTGTTAACCTGCCAATTTTGACTTAAGCTTCCTAAGGATTTTCAGCTCCCAGGGGCAGAGCTCCCTGCTGTTTGGCTGCTTCTGTGTTGTATTGAGGGCAGGACCGCAGGTACAGAGGCCCAGACCGGCTCGTGGCGGGATGTGAAGACTCTGCGGTCCCCTCACTTCTGCCCCCTTGTCATCAGGCATTATCTCAGCAGCCACAGACCCATCAGGGAAATCTGCCCTTCACCCCGTGCCAGGCCATTCTGCTCAGACTTTCAAATCAGGCCATTACCAGCCTGGAGCTCAATTGTTATTCACTGGGCCTCAGCTTCCAGCTCTTATCTAATCAAGGCACAGACCTAGTTATGCAGCCAGTATTTATATAACCCCTTCCTGCTAGGGGCCCCTCTATCCTCCAGCTGCTCCCCTGGGCACAAAGCTATGGTTTCACTTGATCAAGTGTCCCAGGTAACAAACCATTCCCCACACACCCCCAACCTGTTTGTTTTAGCAGGACTGGCAGGCAGGGAAAGAAAGCACTGAGGCCTCTCTCCTGGAGCTGGGCCCCTGGAGAGAGCCTGTCCTGCAAAGTTACCCGCTCTGTGTCCAGAATTCACATGCTTACATTCCTTTTGGGGCTCAGTCTCCCCAAGGACAGAACAGAGGCTGGGTGAGTAGGTCGCCTGTCCCCATGGGATCCTCCACTGCATGCTCACCATGGCGTAGGCAGGACATGATCAGGGCTGGCTGGGCATCAGCTTCAAACTCCTCACCCAGCCTTCTTTAACCGTGACCCCAGCTCTGCCAAGTGTTATTATTTCTATTGTTCAAATGGGGAAACAGAGGCAGGCAGCTTATGAGTGGCTAAATCATCCTGACTGGCTGACTGGCTGCATGTACACCGCGGCCCCAGTCCAGCCTTGCACAGCTGGGTCCACCCCTGAAGATCCTGCTTCATTAGATTTGGGGTATGCCTTGGAAATCTGCCTTTTTAAGGCTCTCCAGGTAATTCTGCTGCATTACTAAGGTTGGGACGAGCCCCAAGTTTCTTTCCATCTTTGCTTGCTTTAGCTGCTAAGTCGTGTCCAACTCTTTGCGACCCCATGGACTGTAGTCTGCTAGGCTCCTCTGTCCATGGGGATTCTCCAGGCAAGGATACTGGAGTGGGTAACCTATCCCTTCTCCAGAGGGTCGTCCCGACTCAGGAATTGAACTAGGGTCTCCTGCATTGCAGGCGGATTCTTTACCAGCTGAGCTACCAAGGAAGCGTGTGTTGGAGAAGCTGAGCTACCTTCCATCTTTAGAAATCCTCTAATTCTGAGAGACGGTAATCAGAAAGGACAAGTTAGAGGCCCTGGGCCCCCCTCACAGGCCCCCCTTCACTGCTGTCCCAGCCCTCTCAGTGCCCCCACCCCAGCCCCATCAAGTCAGGCAGCTGTCTTCACAGGACAGCTGCTACCTCTGGGTGAGGCTGGCTCTGAACATAACGCCAGCTTCCTTCTGAAGCCTGCTTGCTGCCTCAGGGGAGGGGCCCTCAAATATTATCTCCTTCCAGCCCCAGAACACAGAGGACAGAGGAAAAGGGTTGGGTGGTGGAGCCAGAACTGGGGCAAGACAGAATTTACAAATTTTCACCATAAATTTGCCACTCACCAACCTATCCTCGGAGCCTAAAAGGTAGGGAGGACCCATCTCTGCTCAAGGTCAAGACTCCCATCCTCACCCTAACAGACCCCGCTGACTGGCTACACGCACCTGTGTAGGAACACAGTCTAAAGCAAGGACGGAGGGTGAACACGAGGGCTTTGGGAGAAGCCTCCAATGGAGAGTCCCATCCCACCGTGCGCCTTTAAAACTGTCTGGAAAAAAGTCCGCACAAGAGCAGAAGTGACGGGTGTCCCTGTGCAGAGGCCTTGGGGAGAACCCTGAAAGCAGCTGAGAGGCCCCTGAAGCTCCCTTCCCAAAGGCCTCTGTGCCACAAGAGGGTGTGGCTCACACAACAGCGAAGCCGCTGGCCCAATCTGGCCAGGCCACAGGGCCCCGGCTTCCAGATCACAGCACTGAGATGAAAGTGAAATCTGAGTGAAGCAGGGTTCAGGGTGAGTTCCTCCAGGGTGGCACTTCTCCACGCGGACGAGAAGTTTGTGGTGCCTGGGGATGAAGCCCACCTCCAAGGAGGGGCTTCCAAATCCTGTGCGCAGAAGGTGGAGCACTCTCGGTGTAAGTGCTTTCCCCCCCGAGGTCTGACCCGTGAGGATGCCGCGGAGGCGAGGATCTCACACGCACGCGCATCTGTGCCCCCCCGCCCCCCGCATCCTGACCTCCTCCTGTGCGCACGGACTTCCTGCTTGACCCTTCCTTCTGCCTCTTCCCTCTGTAAGCTGGGGACCCCAGACGACCTAGGCCTTTCCCTACCCTCTGCAAATAGCACCGAGGAAGTCTCAGTGAGCAGAGAAAGGAGGCTGTGTAGACTTATGACGGTCTACGCAGTAGAGCTCTCCCACTCCGGGTGACATAGCAAACAAGCTCCAGAGGGCGTCCTGCAGGCGAGATTCAAGGCCTTTACTTGGAACGAGGTGCCCTTTGGCTTGAAACTGGTCTCAGGGTTCCTCCCCTTCATGGGCCGTCGAGGACATGTTTCTGGACCTTGTGCTCCCAGGTGTCAACTGCTCTAATCTCCCAGCACACATGAAGGAATTTCTTTTAACTCATGATGTTACAAATCAACAGTCTAATAAGGTGACCAAAATTGAATTCATTCTATAGTATAAAATATCAGTGGGTTATTAAACAGTTCAGTTAAACATAAATACAGCAACGTTTAGATGTGTATCACCTTCACGTCCTGAACGCACACAGCTGCAGTGGGAGCCTCTTACCACCTTGCCTCCTCTTGGTTCTCAGCCAGCGGCCCGGCCCTGGTTTGTCCAGCTGCTTCCCTTTTGTCACCTGCTGTTTCCTCCACCTGTGTGTCCTGAGCTAGTCCAGACTAGCCCAGGTCAGGTTGATTTCTCAGTGTCAGCAGGGCCAGGCTGTCTGCAGAGACTGCTCAGCTCTCCATTGCCCTGGCTCAGGGTTCAGCTGTAAAGGGACAGAGCCTTCCTACAGAAGCGCACTGCATCCTCAGAGTCATGCCCCCTGACTGACACAGAGCTGCAGCAGGAAGAAGTGTGCAGACCTCAGGGATGCCGAGCAGGGGAGAGGGCTCCCTGGTGCCTGTCAGAAGGCTGCCTCTCTGTGATGGCTCCCTGTCTCTTCCTCAGCATCAAGTCTCTCCACCCACCACCCGCAGGGATTACATCCAGAGCTAAAAAGCAACCAGTCGGTGCAAAATCTGCCTCACCGAGGTTGTGGGTTTACCCTTTTCATGCTGAGTGTAAAGTGACCAAGATGTGTGGGAGGATAAGACTGTTACCAAACCGCGTTTGTTTCCCTGACACCCAACAAGCCAAACACTGAGAAGCCAAAGTGTGAGGCAGAGAAGGGGCTTATTCATGAGGCAGCCACTGAGGAGATGAAGATCAGATCTCACATCCACCTCCCCCAAGGCAAGAGGCTTGAGATACACATGGGATAAAGAAACCGAGTGGTCTGAGGCATGGGGAAAGGTGACTGGAGGAAGGGGAAAGGGGAAGTAATTGACATTCTATACAGGTGTATCCGAGTTACATGCTTCTTCATGGGATGGATGTTCAAAGATGAAGGCACTTAGCGTGCTCTGAGGTGGAGTTTTGACACTCTGACATCAAAGCCTGCTCATCAGACACCTGCACAGGCCCAGTTTTACGGTCAGGGATCCCAACCAGTCTTAGCTGGCTTGAACTGGACAGGAGCTGACTCCAAGATCCTGGAAAACAGCTTATGCGCCCGTTGCTATAGCAGCCCAAACATCAGTGGTGCTATCTATAGGCGGTAGTTAGTGAGTCCAAAAGATAACTAAGGCGAGCTTGGTCCGTGAAGGTAGGTTCCAGGCCAAGGGGGGTTTACCAAGCTGTTCTCTCACCTGCTGTTCTATAAGACAAGCTCAAGAATTTCTGTTAGTCACCAGTTTCTGTTAACCCTATGGGGCATGGTTTCAGGATAGATTTTTTAACCCTAAAGGGCACGATTTCAAAGCAGCTAGACTGCTTAAGATGTAATCCCAGAGAACCAAAAGTACCTATTAACTGGGTTTTAACAAGAAAAACCTTCCTTTGTTTTGTTTTAGCCCTAATGACTTTTTAAAAAATCTTTCTGAAATGTGAACAAGCAATATCATATACAAGGAAACAAATAGGGTTGTTGACTGGGCACCAGGAGATCTGGGTTATTTTTTGTTTTTTAATATTGGAGTATAATTGATTCACAACGTTGTGTTAGTTTCAAGTGTATAGCAAAGTGATTCAGTCATACATGCACGAGGAACTTGAAAAAGAAGAGATCTGGTTTCTTTGGCCAGATTTTGCAATTATTTAGCCATGTCTCCAGAAGTGTGTTCTGGGCCTGCGTCTCCTCTACGTAAAGCCAGGGAACTGGATTGGATGGTTTTCAGTGCCCTCCCCATGTGTATGGGTCTAGTTCACTTTTCTTTTTTTTCTAATCTACTTATTTATTTTAATTGGAGGTTAATTACTTTATAATATTGTGGTGGTTTCTGCCATACACTGACATGAATCACCCACGGGTGTACATGTGTCCCCCATCCTGAACCCCCACCCACCTCCCTCCCCATCCCGTCCCTCAGTGTTGTCCCAGTGCACTGACTTCGAGTGCCCTGCTTCATGCATGGAACTTGGACTGGTCATCTGTTTCACAGATTGTAATATATATGTTTCAATGCTATTCTCTCAAATCATTCCACCCTCATCTTCTCCCACAGAGTCCAAAAGTCTGTTCTTTATATCTGTGTCTCTTTTGCTGTCTCGCATATAGGGCCATTGTTACCATCTTTCTAAATTCCATCTATATGCATTAATATACTCTATTGGTGTTTTTCTTTCTGACTTACTTCACTCTGTATAATAGACTCTAGTTTCATCCATGTCATTAGAACTGATTCAAATGCGTCCTTTTAAGACACCAGATCTTAAACTCATCAGTGCCTGACATCCAGAACAGCAGAGATGGGAACACATTAGCCAGATTTAAATATTTAAATCATAAAAGGTTTCAGTCTGTTGTCCATCAAATGTTAGAAAGCATCAGACATAATTTCCAGTTGAGTAAGTGAAGCCATGATAAAAGGGGAGAATATTCTTGGGGAACTTTGAATGCAAAGCAAACTCCAAGTCATTTAGTAATTTCTGGGTCTCGGTGTGCCTGCCAGACTGACTCAGACCCCTGACAGGACTTCATGACAGTGTCCATTCCCCATAAGTTTCCTTTCCCCTCACACTCTGAGTTGGAGCACAGGGCCTCATGAATGTTCAACTTACACTTCAAAGTAGAACCAGGGATTCCCTAAGGCTCAAGTGGTTAAAAAATCTGCCTGCAAAGTGAGAGACTTACACTTCAAAGCAGAACCAGGGATTCCCTAAGGCTCAAGTGGTAAAAAATCTGCCTGCAAAGTGAGAGACCTGGGTTCGATCCCTGGATTGAGAGGAGGTAATGGCAATCCACCCCTGAATTCTTGCCTGGAGAATCCCATAGACAGAGGAGCCTGGCAGGCTATAGTCCATGGGGTCGCCAAGAGTCAAGCTCAACTGAGCAACCAAACCACCACCACCACAAAGCAGACAGACCAACCTGGGACATTAAGGCCAGAAAGTTAACTTGAAAATCACACGGTGGTAGCCTCCGTTTTAATCAATGTTCTATCACACACGGCTATTGATTTTTAAAACTGGTTTCATGTTAGGTGTATCTTACATTGAAAACAATATAGCCCATATTCACATTAGTGTGCAATCTCCACTAATTTCTGACAAAGAGAAAATACACATATTCGACTTTTTTCTGGCACAAAACCTTGATTGTCAGCTGCGGTCGTCAGAGCCAAAGGTGCTCAGGAGTCTTCGTAAAGCACGTCGTCTACCTTCACGTTGTTCTCATCCACCGGGACCTGGAGGCAGATCTGCTCTTTGAAAGCCAAGGCTAGGGGGTAGGGTTTCACGTCCTGGGACTGCAGACAGCGCTTCAGGTAGGCGTCATAGTAACCCTTGCCCCGTCCCAAAAGGTTGCTCTGTTTGTCGAACCCGAGACCTGGCACGAAGATGAGGTCAAGTCCCCCTGTTGACAAGGCCTCCTCCAGAACCTCATCCTCACCGGGCTGCTGAATGTTCCAGGAAGTTCTGGGCAGTGAAGCGATTTCCTCTGGCGATGCTAACTTCAGCACATCCATGTGATTGCTCTGCTACTGGTACCGCGGTATAAAGCAGGTTTTGCCTTGTCGGAAAATGTCCTTGATGGTCTCCTCTGTCTCAGTTTCATCTGGCACGCTAGTTCACTTTTCAATCTAACACTGAGGACCATGCAAATCTCCCTTTGATCATAGAGAGCTGTGCAGTGTGTGACTTGCGAGCCCTGGGCCAGTATGGGAGTGGGTGATGGGTTTCCCACCATGCTCAAAGCTAATTTGCCTGCTAGAGGGGGTTAGAAATGGGAGAAAGGGGATCTACTCCAAGGGGATGGAGCTCTAGATCCCTCCCCACTTCAACCAAGGCAACCCCACTTATATTTTTATATGATAGGATACAGTCTCAGCTCTCGTCTAACCAAGAGTTACACTACAAAAACCAGTGCATAGAGGATGCTGGAGGGAGAGGTCATGTTGGATCAGATAAGACCCTGGAACTCACTCTTTCTTTCTGTTTCCTAAATGCTTAATGAGAGCTGGTTTTCTTATCAGTTACCCTCCTTGGATTGCAAGCAGATCCAACCAGCCCATTCTGAAGGAGATCAGCCCTGGGATTTCTTTGGAATGAATGGTGCTAAAGCTGAAACTCCAGTACTTTGGCCACCTCATGCAAAGAGTTGACTCATTGGAAAAGACTTTGATGCTGGGAGGGATTGGGGGCAGGAGGAGAAGGGGATGACAGAGGATGAGATGGCTGGATGGCATCATTGACTCGATGGACGTGAATCTGAGTGAACTCTGGGAGTTGGTGATGGACAGGTAGGCCTGGTGTGCTGCGATTCATGGGTCGTAAAGAGTCGGACATGACTGAGCGACTGAACTGAACTGAACCCTCCTGATGGGGGATGGCACGGGTCGGGGAACTAGTGTAGAAAAGATTTCAATCAATGGGGAGAATCTGCTTGGTTGTGATTCCGCCATCTATGGCCTTCTATGCCAAGGCCAGCAGCAGTGTGTAAGTTTGACAGCTTCCCACAGCAGCCTCTGGTTACCCCATGGAAAAATGACACCCCAACATCAGGAAAAATTCCTTTGCAGGGATTACCTCCTGCTCTTGTTTTCTCCAACAGAAGTGAGGTGGGCAGCTAGGAGGAAATACTGTCTGATTCCGGTGAAGCTCTGATATGCTTTCTGGGTGCTTGTGCACTCAGCCACTCAGTCACATCTGACTCCTTGCAGTCCCAGGGACTATAGCTTGCCTGCGAGGCCCCTCTGTCCATGGAATTTTCCAGGCAAGATTACTGGAGCAGGTTGCCATTTCCTACTCCAGGGATCTTCCCAATCCAGGAATTGAACCTGCCTCTCCTGCATTGGCAGGCAGATTCTTTGCCACTGAGCCACCTGGGAAGCCATATGCCTTCTACTCCACCTTCAATAACACTCCCTAAACCACACAGCACCTTGTTCCAGCTGCACTGAACGCATGGATGGGCTCACAACTATGCTGTGTTTTCGCTTTTCATTTATCTCCTCACCTCCTTTTATCCTTCTTTTCTGATTTCTTAAGGGTAGTACCTGCCACAGGGATATAGGTTTTTCTAAAATTCACGATGTACTCCAGTTCAGCCCTTCTGAATTTACTCAGGATGGTCCACACCTGCAGCTGATTTTCTGCTCCAGGGCAATGGTTTGTTCACTCATTCTCTCAGGAAACATATTTTGGGTACTTCCACAGTGCCAGGCTCTGTTTTAAGCACTAAAGATACAATGATAAATGCACACACATTTCTTGACTAAAGCTAAATATGAGATAGTAGGGGAGACAGACTGTCACAAAGCATGATGCTGCTGAGAGCAGTGGGGACAGGAGGGCCAGGACCTCAGAGGAAGCATCTCACCCAGACAAAGAGGCAGAAGCTCCCTGAGAAGTTGCTCTACAGCTGCATTCTCAACACCCAGTGCTTCAGCAAGGAGGACACAATGGCTTGAGACATCTAGCTCTCCTGACCTCACATAAGGAGCAGTGGCCTGCACAAAGAGCTAGGTCAGGTCCCAACACTGCCTGCTGCCCAATGGTAGGTACTGCCCATGAGCAGATCCATGAAAGTACCATACTGGGCATGTGTTGCTGGATGGCGGTGGTGGTAGGCTATAGCACCCAACCTTCAGGGTCGGGGTGGAGGCCCCCCAGTCAGCACAGACTGTCCACAGAGGCAATCAAATAGGACCGTTGACTCTCCTGTGAGCCTTCCTGCTGCAGTAAATGTTCTGGCCAGCCATCCTGATATTGGTTACCCAACAGGCCAGCCAGAGGACACTTAGGACAATGATATAATGAGAGAGACTCGATTTTTCATTGATTATGAAAGCAATTATACAACCTAGATGGAGAAAACCACAACTTTGTTGGACTGCCTGCACTTATTTCTGTGGTTTAGACTTGTTTGGAATCCATGGGGTCATGAACAGACCAAATGTTCTCGGTGCTTTGGGCTCCCTAAAGATCTCACTCAGCCTGTCCCAAGTGTAAGGAACCTGTGTGCTGACAAAGCTTGCCCTGCTTTCCTACCTGCCTCCAGGTCCAGAGAGTGGGGACTTTGTTGCCCTCAGTTCACTCTACAGACACCCTAATGGGTGATTGAGTGACCGGCCCGCACACCTCCACATCCTCCTCTCTATGTCATTCATTACCACCTCAATTAAAATTAGGCACAGTATCTTGCAATTTCTGAGAAATGAGGAGACCTCCCTGATGGTGGGGTGGGGAAACATCATGTTTTAAAAGGCCTCCTTATCCGACACCAGTGGCATCTCATCTGGTGTCTCTGAATCCATCTGGACACTCTCGTTTCTGTGGCTCTCTGATGGAGCTCCCTGCTCTGCTGCAATGTCAGACCACTTTCCTTCAAGCCCCTATTCCCTGCCCAGAGTTCAAGGCCCATCTTAAAATGTCAATTCATCTAAGCCTTCATTGTCTATCCCAGCCTTCACTGAATACTTGTCTCTAGATTTCTAAAGCATTTTCAGTTATTGCTATACAACTTACACTCTTGAATATGCCTAGTAGACCCCAGAGCCCCTACAATCCAGTTTCAGCAGGCTTCCATGAGAGGGTTTCCTGTAGCATTTTTTCTTTTAACGAGCAGTAAAGCAATTTGATTTAAAACCTGGGACAGCATTTGTAAAATATCCTGTCCTATCCTCTCCTTTTCAAGTCTCTTGCACCCACGGGTGCTCTGAAGCTTCCCACGCCCTGAACATCCCACCCCTCACCCATCTGCCCCTAAACCTTAAATATGCACAGCATTTCCAGATCCCTTGTTCCCATCCCCTGTTTATCAACTCTTGATGATATACATAGAGTTAACCTCTTTACCAGTCACATGAGGCTGGTTTACACTCCATAGCAGACTTCCATGCTCAAAAGCATTCTCTCCAGCTTCAGTCTGTTCCGGGTTGTCGGAACCCCAGCGTCAGAGCTTCAGAAGAAGCTCTTCCCTGTGACATGCTGGTCTCATAGCAGAGGAATGAGAGAGATGGTGTAGCCACGCAACTGCTCTCGAGTCTCCTACTCAGAAATGGTGAAACTGAGCAGTACCCTGTGGGGCTTGTGGGCACAATAGCCTTTCTGTGTCCCTTGTGTTTTAGTTTTCTTCATCCAGCCTCCATGACCTTCCCTGAGTTCCAACTGGAAAGTTCAAACAGTTGTAAATCAGGGAAGGGAGGGGATACAGAGACAAGGCAGGAGAAGTCAAGAAACAGCAGTGCAGCCTTGCACCCAGGTCCTGGTTTCCCCTCAAGGGATACGTATTATAATATTTTTAAGCTGTTTGGCAGATACTGAAACCCCCACCAGGTTGGAGAAGTTAACTGTATGCTTCCCACAAGTCCATTGACCCCCGGTAGGTTTGAACCCGAAGGTTGATGATTCTGACTCCCTCTTACCTCACTACCAACCATTCAGAAGAATGTCCATGAGCTGAGCACACCTTTCTCTTTGAACCATTTCAATGAAACTCCTCACCACCCACTCCAGGTCAAGTAATACAGGTTTGAGGGTGTGAGCCCACTGTGGTCCCCTTTACCTGGCAAAACAGTGAAACTCTTCTCTTCTACTTCATGAGAAACACTGTATCTGAGATTCAATTTAGTAACAGGATGCAGAGGCTGGATTTCAGCTACAGCGGCTCCATATTGACCATCCTGTTTCAGGGCATTCTATATCCAGGAGGGATGATGACCTCTAGATTCCCTCCATGATGTGGTGGAAGACCCATGGCAAAGGATCTAGAGATCAGTAAATGAGGACATCACTGGCCCAGGTAACTCGGGTAGTAACCCTGCCCCTGTCATCCCATCCAGCCACCTGCTTGTCTGGGGGCCTGGCTGCTGCCTCGTAGCAAATCAGGAAGCAAGCCAGTCCCAATACCCCTTCTTGCTGCAAGAAAACTTGTGTCAATAACTGGAGTTCATCTGCCCCAAGTGGTGGGGATCTTCTTTCTAGAAGCAGAGCCACCTGGTAAGCGTTCTCTTAATCTTTAGTCCAACTTTTGCTGGATTTTATAGGAAACACTTTCCCCAGAGGTGGGATAGAATGATGAGCCCATCATCAGCCAGGGGAAAGTTCCTTTGAAGCAGTTTGTTTGTTTTCTTTTCTCTCATGCCTCCATTTTGTCATTCTTCAATCAGGAAAAAAGTACTAAGTTGTTCCATGAGATAATTAAGGGGGAAATGATTGCACAGCATTTTAGGAAAATATCTCAACAAATGAAAAATAGCAGATTTGCTGGAGGAGGGCAGTTGAGAAAACAGGTCTTTGACAAGAGTTCAGAACTCCCTGATAAGCATGTTGCTGAAAACATTAGTCTTTACTCTTCCTGCCAAAATTAGGCACCACTATTCTTTCTCGGTAATAACAACCTTGGAGCTTAATAAACAATTGTGTCGGAAAAAGAGTTATGTACTTTAAGTGTGGAGGTTCATGATGTAGAGGAACACTGAAAGTTTCCAGAACCACCCTGTCCAGGAACTATTTTCCCTTTTGCCTCTGACCAGATATCTCCAAAAGAACATCTGCTCTTCAGGGAAGGGAGGAAATGACACAAGGGAAAAGACTTGCACAAATAAGTAAGCTCTGCCCAGGAGATCGCTTTAGGTAAGGTAGATGGAAAAGGAAATCACTAGAGATTTTGAGAGGTGGGGGAGTAAGGAAAGAGAGGGAGACTCAGTAACCCCACTGATCAGCTTCAGAGATGCTCGAAGTGTCCACACAGATTGAGCTCACACACCACCTCCTCAACCCCTCTGTGATGGCACATAAAATGTATTTTACTCTCTCTCCCTTCTAGTGATACCAACCAGGGTTCTTGGCCTTCCCCAATCAATAGAAATTGACTAGAAGCCAGACAAGAAATTCAGGCAAGGCTTTTATGGGGTGAGGATAGGGCATGTCCAGAAGTTGGGCTAGAGGGGTGGCTTAGGTGGTTTTCCCACCCCTTTGGTGATACTGCGTGCAGGGGGCATGTGCAGTTCTCTGCTTTCACTCCTGACACCCTGTTTTTTGCTTCCAGAAGTGCTTCATAAGTGGCAGTTGGGGTTTTTTGGTCTTTTTGTATCTTAGTGTCTATAACTTGCCTCAACTGAGCATGCTTGCAGTTACTGTTAGTCCCTTATAGTTTCTTTGTATCCTGTTGCTTGAAGAGCTGTTTATTCAGGTACAAGCACTGCAGCAAAGGGTCTCATGTCCAGTCTGTCTCACTAGGACTGGGCCACGTGAGACACTGGGCCTTGCCCCACTCAACACACAAGGGAACAGATGAACAAGGAGTAACACGCATTTGCAGCCCTTCTGCCTGACTACTTGGGATACTATCACAGCCTTATCTTCTAGCATCCCAAGATGCTAATTCCATGACCTCATACTTTTCTACCACTTCCCAGGTGCTGCAGTGGTAAAAAAATCTGCCTGCCAATGCAGGAGATGCAGGAGACATGAGTTCTATCCCTGGGTTAAGAAGATCCTCTGGAGAAGGAAATGGCAACCCACTCCAGTAATCTTGCCAAGGAAGAGAGGGGCCTGGTGGGCTACAGTTCATAGGGGTCACAGAGAGTCAGACACAACTGAGTGAGCACAGTGCACACTTTCCAGGAAAGGGGCAGCAGATGAAGTGCCCGAGCCCAGTTCACAGCAGGAAACTGTGAGGCAGCTTCAGCAGAAAGAGATTCAGGGCGGTAAACGGTAGTGATGATGTAAAAGCAAAGAAGGAAAGACATCATTTCTTGGGCAATGGCACTTCAAAGATGCTTTATTGCTAGGAAGGTTGCATTTACATCCAACAACGGATGCAGAGAGAGACAGCCTGTGAAAGAAACAATGGTCCACTGTATATTAGTAAATCAATCTAATTAGATACAAAAATGTAAGTTGTTCTCCATCTTGTCCCACCTTTGATCTGGTGGACAGGGATTGGAAACTACCTTCCCCAGCAAGTGCTCAGCCAGCAGTTGTGTTAGCGGGTGGAAACATTACCACAGTAAGGAAGGGAGAGTTGCTCTCTTCTGTCACTAATGATTTGAGATTCCTGTTTTAAAGCTTCCTTCTGACTTAGTTATCATGGCTTTTGGTGCAAGAAAAGCCTGGAAGATGCCTTGAGTGTGGGAAAGGAACAATGGATCCAGGCAGATGACGGCAGGAGCTGAGTAAGGGAATGAGAAACAGAGGAGGTGGGAGCAGTCAGAGCAGGGAACCAACTCGGCACCTGCATGAGGGACGTCCTCGATTAGTGGAGCTTAAATGCCCTGAAGCTCCTTCAACTTGGGTGTTTTCACCTGGTCACTACAGTGCACCCTGTCCAGCCTTATATCATGATCTTGGTTCCACATACCTTGAACAGATACACACACATATGCACACACATGCCATAATACAAAGGAGTCTCCTGGCATTGTGCACAGTGGAAGACAGAGTGCCGGCTGTGCCAGGGGTTAATTTGAACAACTTGAGTTAGACATGGGTGTCAGCACTCATTAGGAATAAACATTCCTTAAGAAACAAAGGGATTTTGTGTATCTGTAATAAAGTAAGTTTGAGGCAAACTATGTACCATAAACTCTACCTAAGATTGTGTAACACTGTGGTGGCCAGCCTCCAGGTGGCCCTGAATGTCCTGACTCTTGGTCTTCACACCCTTGTACAGTCCCCCCACACTGATTCAGGGTTGGTAAGTGTGACCAGTAGAGAATGGCACAGGTGATGGTATGTGGTTTCCAGCTCTAGTCATGTAAAGCACTTCAGCTTTTGTCTGGTCCTCTGGGGAAGCCACCATGCCATGAGGACTCTCAAGCACCCCCCATGG